>NC_142176.1:37545428-37853428 GCF_026936395.1 Plectropomus leopardus | reverse complement strand
GCCTTGAAATTAGGTAATATTCAAAACAAGTTTTACATGGACAGAGTCATGGGTATAATTGCCTTTCATCCTTTTGGGGTTTTTTTAGCAACTTTGAATGCTATTTATATACAAATGCCTGCTGTTTTCCGGTTATCTATCTCTCATTTTGTGTTTTTGACAATCCTATCAAGAGATATAATTCAAAGCCCCTATGTGGCGAAAGTACACCTGCTCCCTGAGAAAGAGCAGCACAACAGCATCCTCGGAGAGCTGCTCCACCACAGAGAATGCTCCTGAGAGGGCCAACACTGATAAATCTCACACATTTCCTCTGTGATGTGAGAGAGACCTGAAGAGGAAGGCACTTCATCACCGGGAAAGGCTTTCTCCGATCTGCCTTCAGCACTTCTCCCCTTAATACGGAAGAGGAAATGGCACTAATAATGTTTTCGGGCATGTTTGGTTTTGGGGAAATGGTTTCATATATCAGTTTCATGGGAGATGGGGGAACAGGCTGTTGATGCGGATGCCTGGTTACCGCAGAAAGTGTTGAAGAATTTCACTTTTTCGATAAGGTTTTTTGAATTATGCTTGTTGGCCTATTTTATTACACACCGCAGTATACAATTTCACTTGTCTGCTTTGTTTGCTTTTTTATGTCTTTTATTTGTGACACTATCATAAAGCATTTCCGTGCAATGGGATTTTGAGAGGCTTGCCAATATTTGCGCTGACATGTCTGCTCCAAAATAGCTTTTTTCAAACATCATGTGCCTCACACTGATTTGGCAAATGCTCATGTTAACTTTTATTGCGCTGTTTATTCTTCGAGTCAAATGGCACTCCAGTAAGCTTCTCCGGTGCTCATAAGAATTCATCAAATGTATGCGGTGTGATCTTGCTCATTATGTGACTTTGCTGTGGTGCAGAAACTCCAGGAGGAGAAGTCTTTGTCAGGAGTTTTGTTTCTCATTACCCAGAGGGCTTCAGCGCTCCATATTTCTTCTGCAGCAAGTCCCCAGGTTATACCAGTGTTATCTCTTTATTGCTTTCCCCTCCCTCCCAACTAAAAGACACCGTTGGCATTGATTAAGGTGCGCTAAGAACCTGCTTATGTGTTTAAATTATCTGTGCCTAATGCTCGGGGCAAGCGTTTGCAGCGGTGCCCTGGGATGGCATTATTCCTGTGATGGAAATTCTTTGAGGATCACAGCTTTGCATCCTATTTGGTTGCATAGCCGTGAGAAATGCCACAGGGCTTGAAGGCCATTATAAATACATTGATTAATTCTTAAGCTCTGATAGATTGAGTAAAGTTAGAGAAATGAAGAGCAACAAAAGAACTGGAAACATTGCTCACATTGCTCAGACCCACAAGCTTTACGCTCTAATTATAGTGCAGTCGCTGTTGCATTAAAAAGAGCCCTAAACAACAACAGTACATAAGAATTGCACGGTTTCATATTAAACAGTCTGTGTCAGGGAAGAGAAGGATAACCTCCCCTGTGGCACTTCATATTTCTGTGTCTCTGACTGTATTGCAGTGGGACACTTTTTTTTTTTTTTTCTTGTTAGAGTGCTTGTCGTATAGATTTGTGTAAAGCTCCCAGTTTGGGATTTTCTTTTGGAACTCTACGCACTCTGAACTTTTGGGGCTATTGACTGTGTGGTAAGTGTGATACTGAACGCTGATGGGCACTTCAAGGGCTGCAGAAATGTGTGGTGTTTGCTTAATGCAAAACTACATTTCTGAAAGGGCTAAAGAAATGCACAATCACAACATCACAATCACAGACTTATTGTTACTGATACAGTTCAAATGTAACATCCCAGCATCCTTCTTTTTGTCTAAGTGAAGAATGATAGGAGTTTTTAGATTCAGAAAGCCAAGACAATGTTATCAGTGTCTTGGATCAACTATTTAGATAAAAGGAGAGTTAGTATTGGACTTATGACATTCAACAGAAAAACAGAAAGTGACCACCAAATACAAAAGTAAGCATCAAAATTCACTTAAAATACTGGAAGTAAAGTACTCATTATTTAGGATGACTCATTTCAGAATCATATCACTCAATTATTATTAGTGATGCGCTAATGTTCACTATATCACTTTATTATAGCTGCTAGTAAAAGTGGGGATATTTTAATTACTCTTTATATTGCTGTGTAGCATAACTAAAAATCATAATTTATTTGCTGATTTTTTAATTTCTATTAATGATAGAAATCTGCAAAGTAACTAAAGTTATCAAATACATATAGTGGAGAAAAGACAACAATATGTTTCTCCAAAATGCGTTGCAGTACAAGTACTCTTAGAAATAAAGGTTTTTTCAAAGGGTTCTTCCTGAAGAACTAAGGTTCTACCTAAAACCTCCGTTTTAAAAAAAAAAAACAAAAAACAAAAAAACAGTCTTTAAGGGTTCTTTGTTAACCTAATGGTTCCATTAAAAACCATATTCATGGAAAGAACCATTTTTTAATGAAAGGGTTCATAAAGGATTCTTGGAAGCATAGCTGTTCAAAAACTCTCACCCTCAAATATTCATTTTTTTAAATTAATTTATTACTATTTTCAGAGGTAGATGTATCTGGAATCCTCTTAATCAACTGATTTTACTTCTACCGAGTTGATATTATTACCATCATTTCATGCATTATATCAAATGGCCATTTGGTTTAACTGGGTTTACCCAGTACTTGGCTTTTTGTATTTGGTGCTAATTTGGAACTGGATTTTGGTTCTCTACTGTACCATTAAAACAGTAAAGAGCCCCAGTAGCAGTGATTCCACTAGAAAATGTGATTGTGAACCAGTAAATAAGTCATTCCATGTTGGTGGAAAAGGGATATGATTGGGTTGTTGTTAGCACCCTTAGAAGGAATCATTACCCTGTACAAGGTTATTATTATTTTTTTATTTATTTATTATTTTTTTTGTAGAACCTCTTATAGGATTCTAGGTAGATCCTTTTACTGATGGTTATAGGTATAAACTTTTACTTAGATTTTAGAAGCCATAGAACCCTATATTATTCTATGTAGCACCGATATTTATAGAAGTGTATAAATCAGTTTAAAGTAGAAAAAACTGGTAAATTGCAATGCTTGATTTTACTTTGTCATATTCCACCACTGCTGGGATCTTTCTTATGTTGAGTCCAATGTCGTGTCAGAGCACACATTCATCCATAATACACATATTCACAAGTTATACAAGTTTACATTATGCGAGGAGATAAAACCAAAAATGCAATTAGCACCTTAGCCAAGTTAATATCCGGGCATGCCTGCGAGCCTGGCAGCCACCATCTAAAGACTGAGCAACTCCTTGACTCAAATTCTGCAAACACAGAAAATGGACCGGCATCAACCCTAATAAATTAAAAACAGAAGGGGAAGTATTGCAATGCTTCCTCACAGCTACTCAAACTTTCTCCATTCTGCCAGCCGCGTGTGGTTCATCTCCTCCCAATCTCTTTCGCATTCCCAAATTAATTAATGTTAAATCCAATCAACACACTGCAAATCTGGGGGCAGGTGGGTTTCCAACATAGAAAAACTGTACACAATGTACACAATGTGGGAGGGGGACTTAAAAGCAGCACATTTTTCCCATGGGGGGCTCTGGCAGCCCAATCTGGTCTTGATCCCCTGCCCTCCCTCTTTCTCTCCCAACCTGGTACCGACCAGAACAGGTAGGCTACTGTACATACACTCTAAAGAAATACAGTTAACTTCATGTGGCATCCTTAATTGTAAATGTCATTAGCATTGCAACATTGTCCAGGCCCAGTGTAAACAGTATGTGATTGTCAGATATTTGCCTCAGACATTCAGTATTTGTGAAGGTTAATTCCTTTCTGACTTTGTCACTCATTCTTCGTCAACCTTGCTTTGCAGTGAAAAATTAAACTGTGCCAATCACACGCCTCCCCTGCATAGAGTGCCAAACATTAAATCTGAGCCTACTATTTGTAACATTAAACACAGCAAAGCTGAATAATACAAATCCATAATATCCAGAGCCTCTGTTTATTAATTAATTAACATGTTTTGCATGACATTTAACTAATCTACTCCTTGAGAGAAAAAAAGGCAAGGTGGTGGTTATTAAAAATTCTTGCCAGGAGTGAAATAATAGCGGAAATTCATTTACAGTCCCAAAGAGCACGGGTCAGGTTTCTGTAGTAATTATCTTGTTGAATTGCACCTCTCTGTAACACCTGAGCCCAGACTCGGTGCTGTTAGGGGAAAATAAGAACTCAAAATTAGTGGGCAAAATGTTGCAAGGATCTGCTTAGTTTCCTTGCCACAACAATGAGTTTATGAAACAGCAACGGTAAAGTCACATTTCTGTCTGAGAGATATTGAAGGCACAAAATACCACTGTGACTCAGTGTCACTGCAAGGTCTATTTTTTCATCATCCGTTGCTCTCTAACTAGGAAATAAAGGGTAATATTTACTTCCCATTTCAGAAACTAAATTAAAATCATTAAGTGCACTCTAATAATTGGATTAAAAGCAACCCCAGGGACAGGAACTAAATCAATTAGCAGGCCTTGACTTATTTTCACACATCACATCTTAAGACAAGTGAGGTGCGATAATTCACTCTGGGGACATATCCAGACACACATGCCAAGAAGGAGCCTAACATGTACAAAAGCTAAACAATCAAAGTCAAAAGAAAACACTTTTGAACAGTGCAACTGTGCATTCCTGGTGCTTCTGCCATAAGCCAAACATTCAGATCTCACAGGGATGCTGAAGAGATGTTTCTACCCACAGGGCGCACTTGATCCCCCCCATCAAACAAGCGCTGGCTCATTGAAGAGCGGGAAAGTCAAATAGTTTCACATCTCTCTAGCTCTAAGGACTACATAAAGGTGAGCTGTAAAGGCAGATTTCAATGAATGTCGAACATTGGGGGGATTATTGTCTATATTTGCTCCAACTGATGTGCATCTTGGATTTATTTATTTATAATGTTGCCCAGTTAAAGAATTCCAGTGACTGTTTTTGTGTTTTGAAGCTTTGTGGGTGGAAAGTAGCACATTTTAGATATTTCAACAGATTTCAATGAATCGGTTGATATGAACTCTGTAAAGTAGCAACTCTTTGGGATTTAGCAGCAACCAACAAGGCTGAAAAATTAAGCCAATGTGGAAATGCCAAAAACTGCGTTTTATCAAATGGCCGCTTAAAGCTGGCTACAAAACAGAGAAAATTCCAATAGACTTCCATGTTAAAATACCCAACTTAACAGCAGAAATAAAGTGACAGGCTGTCTGTGAGGTGTCACTGCAGTCTATGACTTATATCCGCCCCTTGCTTAACCACGGCTACAATGCTGGCTCCAAAAAACCAAGATGGCAACTGCCAAAATGCCAAATTCAAGGCTTCAGAACAAGAGTCCACAAACCATGGTAACTATGCCCATTATTTAAACATTCTATGTCTCTCTTTGCACATGCATGGTTAATTTGTGGCTAGTTTCAAAGGATTTGTCACCATCCACCCCCACCACCATCCCTATGATGGCAAGTTTACACACATCAGTCAGCTATAACTATACAATGAATGGATGGTTTGCTCCCTTAAACCTATACTAGTTAACAATTAGCTAGCTATAGGCCGAGAAAAAACTGACCGTGTTAAGGACTGATCGTGATAACTAGTGACTTTCAGCCAATGTGTCCATGGTTGCTCATAGTGAGTTGTGCAAATAGTTGGCATAGATAATAAGCACAGATGAGTCTGTATTTAAATTTGGTTTAAGTGAAAAACTTTTACTTGGACACCTAGTATGTTCTGTTTGTGCTTTCAACAGATGCCATCACTACGAGGGCCCATGACACATTCAACTGCATCACCTGTTACGGGCACCCATAAAACCAGCATACTGGCAGCTACTGGCAACTTTTCGTTCAGGTCGTAAAAAAAAAACAACACACCTGAAATGTCAGTATGCCAATTATGACCTTTCCATGTATGACATATGCTTTGATGCTGATTGGGTCTTCAAGCAGCTAAAAAATGTATATGATTTTCATTGTGCAACTCAATTTCCTCACTTAGCAAAAGACAAACTGAAGCATCTTTCTAGTGCATTCTGGCAACACTACACCCTTGCCTAAAGCTAGCTAGCTTGTTAAGCTGACATTAGCTTCATGAGTTGGTGGAAACTCTTGTCTTTGTGCTTTTTTTTATAGTATATGTGATTTTGAGGGGAATTTTCCCTTTATTAAATTGTGAAAGATGAGGAGAGACAGTAAATGTAGGGAAGAGAGAAGGGGGATAACATGCAACACAGGGCCCCTTGCCAGCATCAAACCTGTGGCAAGGACAGAGCCAGGTGAGTTACCAGGACGTCCTTTCTTTGCCTGACTTTTAATGTTTCCCACAGACTTATTCCAAATGAGAATTCTGTAAAAGGGGTCTCAATTGCACACTTGGTTGCTACCTACATGATATCAAACTAAAAGAATGGGGCTAAAACTGACGGATCCCAGGCAGAAAAGTCACCCTCATCAGTTAAAGATCCATTTAGAAAACATGAAAGTTAAGAACTATCAATTATTGTATTGCAGCATGGAATCAGTTCGTCCTAGCATTATATATCTGATAAGGACATACATTTAAGCTTATTTTTGGCTTCCTGGATTACATACTTGGCACAAACATCCACTTGGACATAGTAATGAATAATTATATTTTGGTGGTTATAGGCCAAAGGTCAAGCTCACTGTGACCTTGTCTGCCTCATTATTATGAATGCGATTTGGCAATTTCCACCAGATCCGTGTGTGGTCCGGCTCCACTCCATTACGGCAGACGGAGCAAATAGATTGCACTATAGTCTATGTGTCAATTTCCACCGGCTCTGCTGCGCTGCGGATCAACTCCGCCCCACTTTCGGCAGTCAAGAGGCTTGCGGTTTAGATACGCAGGCCTCCTATTTTTGCCGGACGCCGGATCACTTTGCATAAATTCAGCCGAATTTAACACAGAGCAGACAGGAAATCAGACAGCGATACAACATTAAAACATCTGGTTACTTTTCAGAATAAAATACTTCTTGTTTATGTCTGATCATATTTCACTTTACTACATCAACAAAACGTCAAAATGAGCGGATCCAGGCTTGTACTTCACAGGTCAGAGGTTTTCGGGGGTCATTACTGGCATCACGGATGAGGAGAAGTCAATTTGGAAGGTAGAAATTATTTATGACACCACATTTCCTTTTATAAGGACAGCTATAGAAAGGAAATGGCATGGAGCAACTTATTGGGAGTTATGGGAGTGAATTGACATCACTATAATTAATCCATGGAGTGAATGGAGTTACTTCTTTTTCTTCTTTCTACTGTGTGTGATTCTGTAATGACCGCGAGAACTCCTCGGTCTCACCAATCCAGCTGATCCTGAGGTGCTGCGCCATGCCGGACTCAAAACACAACTGGTGGGGATTGATGGATGATGGAGCATGGAGCAAAACCGCAGAGGAGCCATAACGCAACGCACATGCAAGTGACTGAAATCTGCTGTTAGACTCAACAATGAACTGATTAGGTTTTGGTGGTCAAAGGTCAAGGTCATCTTAACCTTGTATTTGTCTCATCCTCATGAAGTGATATCTCAAAAACACCCTGAAGGAATTTCTTCAAATTTGGCAGCAACGTTCAAGTGGGCTACTGCTAGTTAAACATAACATGTAACACTTGGGCAGTGAAATACTTCTTGGTCTTGGAAGTAATGTTGATTTAGGTTGCAAGTGCAGTAACTAGTTAGCTGGGCAAGCTAATGTTTGCAGCTCTTGTCAGAGTGGACAAAGACACTGTTTAATCCACTGATCACGACAGCCCCATGCACACCAGTTCAACGTATCTGAGTGGGTGTTGTCGGTTTAAACAGATGAGTCTATTAACAACAAATGGGCTGGCAGATGTTACTAAACAGACACTCTATTAACACATTCTTATCATATCTAAAGGTATCACTCTTAAGAGGTTGCCATTTGAAATGTTAGAGCTGTATATATGTTTTGCACTGATTACGAGAGCATAATGAAGTATACAATACTTAACTTATGCATGATGGTATTACTAAACATTTATGTACCACAACATATAATGTCATGGACTGATATGGACTCTTTCACAAAACGGCTTGTCAACCTGTAATGTTCTATTACGCACTGCACGGAAGCACAGCCCTGGTTACTGCCAAGGGCATACACTGAGCATGCCTGTGAAGACAATGTTGGCAAGTCCTTGAGACCCATTCTTAATAAGCTATAAAATAAATGAATAAATATACCCCCCTTGCCTTTTGTCCTAGCCATGCAGCTACTGTTAACGTTATTTTCAACCTTTCCTTCTCGGTGATGCCTCGGAAAAATGTGATTGCAATGTTAAGAACGATGCGACAGCTACAGCGAAACAAAAGACAGGAAGGGTGGAGTGAGAGACAGAGACACAGATTGAGAGAGAGAGGGGAGAGAGAGAAAGAGAGAGAGAGAGAGAGAGAGAGGGATTGTGGGAGAGAGACTTCTTCCAGAACATAATTTGTATGCATGGCGGCTGATGCGGCAGTCAGCAGGCCTCGGCTACAAATTTTCCCACATTTGTCCACATTTATGGTCAAATAGGCTGCATTTGCATTCAAATTAAACAATGAAGGTGGTGGAGGGGCAATTGTTTAGAGTTGAGTGTTTCTGTGCACAAATAAATACAGATCGCATTTTACAAGAGCTGAGAAAGAATACAAAAATTAAATTGTAAGAGAGACAAAACACTTTATCTGACTATTCTAGTGTATTAAAATACAACTAAATAAAGATTACTGACTGGTCAAACTCCAAATCATTCACTGTGGGTCAGCCGATTTTCGATTTAATAAAACGCAATGTTTGGGAGTATGCACCTGGATAGCACAATATCAACTTAATTGAGAAGGGCCTTAAGGCAGGTCCTATCCTCAACTTCAGTCCCCAACTTGCTGTTGTGCTTTAATATCAGATTAGGGGAAGTTATTGCATGGCACATATTCCTAAATAAATTAGTGTTTAATTAAATTAGCAAATGCTTACTGACATGCAGCAAACTGACATGGTGGAATTCCAGCATGAGAGAAATTGTTTATTTCTGGGCATTAAAGCAAACTATAATTAAGTTGCCACATGCAGTCTGCAGAGTGTACTATATTTGATCGGCACATGTAGGTGTCCAGAAAGTGGGGTCAGTAGGGGCCCAGACTCATTTTCTCCCAGGGGCCTCCTAAATGTGGCTATGATGCACTATACCTCTCTGCCACACATTACCATATTAATCAGTAGTGCCATTAAATGTTGCCTCTCCTCTCTATATGACCAGGGAAACCCATCGCAGAACGCAACAGCGCATAACATTACCTCAGCCCCCTTGCCATTGTTGGGCTTTTGAGATATGGTGTTATTTTCTGTCAACACTTCTTCTTCCTCAGCCCCTCCTTTAATGTGAATCAGCCAGTGAAGTGGAACGTGCTATTTTGGTCTTGCTCATGGAATTTGTTTGCACAGCAAATCAATGGCCACACATCCAAACAAACATGATAGCTAAGCAAATATTTGAGCATGCAGAAAGATTGTACGTAGGTCTGCAGCTCTGAGCATACAATCCCTAAAACCCAGGAATAATTAGCTTACTGTGCTGTTTGCCTTTTGATTTATTGCGAGCCCAAAAGTACCACCTGTCATGTCAGTTCAGTTGGATGAAATGCTTTGAAGCTGCAAATCCTTGCCTATGATTTCAATAGGAGATATCAAGTCAGTTATCGGGACCGTGTTCACATAAATTCAGCTGGACCTACAGATGTGTGTGGGGTTATGATGTGTGGCTGAGCATTTCTCTGACAACCTTCCCAAAGGTCTCAATATTTCACAAGATATTTTCCTGGTATCAGACAGACTTGTCAACCCCTTTCACCCAGTTTCCATCTTCAGTGTGACATTCAGTCCACTCTAACCAATTTCCGACGGGTAAGGGGATTTGATAATCCCTAACCAATCACAAGAGACCAACATATCTGCCTGAATCTATTTAAAGTCCACACTGATGGGAGGCCCTGCCAAAATTTAAGAGCAGAGTAGAGCGAAGAAAACAAACGATAATGTTGTGCCGTATTTTGAAGATATGTTGATTCAGAAGAGCCTTGATAGCAGCTGTCTTGTATTCATCTTTTCTACAGCGCTCACCGTCATTACTTTCATTGGTTCGGGTGAACCACTTGATGCTTAACAACAGTGCCTGTCCCACTCATGGCACTGATTAGCTAATTTTAGGTGGTTCTCACATACTGTGTGTACCTTTTCCTATGAAAGTAATCCACCCATATTCCAGCCCATTCTAATTCCAGAGTTGTCAAAAACTACCGCCTTTGTAGTTATTTTGGTGTAAGACTCCTATGCCAAAACAACCTTTTTGGACTGTATGAAATGCTGCTGGGTGGCCGCAGCTGACAACGTGGCTGGACAGAACTGTTTGTGGTGTTATGATACGCCAGTGGACAACACCTGCCACAGCACCATGATATGCAGCCTGTTATGTCCGAAAGATATGCCGCTGCACAACGTCAGGTTGAAACGCTGCCAGTCCATGATGTAAGAAAAAGACAGTGAAAGTCCATATAGGGCGGTGGATGGATCCAACAAACCCCAGACTTTCAAGCCTGAGTCTGATGTTCACTTCATGTCTGAATGTGACGTTTTATTTTCTCTTCACCTAACCATGTGCCTTTTTTTTTTTTTGCCTAATCCCAACCATCTGCACCTTTGGTTGTTTTATTTCAACCAAGAATCCTCTTTTTTATGTTACAATGCAAGACAGACGTGCATAAAGTGATGCAGCCAAACCATAAAATCTTGGGTTTTCATATTACACTTGGTATAAACATCAATTAAGCATTGGAAGAAGTACACACAAATTACAAAAGGGTGAAAAAAGATTGTTATAAATTTCAAGAAACAGGCGGGAATCTGAGGGAAAAATCAGGCGCATGAGAGGTGAAAGACTCAGAGCACTCACTTCTTCACTTGATTCAGTCAGGGTCAGTTTGCTGATTGTCACTATGCGGCATTCATGACCCTTCATGTGATTGGCGCTAAGTGTCCTCGGCACGTGATAGCAGGCAGCATGTGGTGGATGTGCTCAAAAATATTCACAGCCTTCTAGATTGGCTCCCACTGTGAGTGGACTCGAGGGGGTGAAGGCCTGGGATTGATTACAATTGTTAATCAAGAATCAGTTCGATACACTCAAAAAAAGAGCACTTCATCGGAGAGCCAATGCTCCATCAGCTCCTGGGCTTCATCCAAAACTTGGGGAATAGCTGGTAAATAAGTTTTGTTACCTATTTATAGCTTCAGTAATGGCAACCAATATGATATTTAACACTTTTTATCCTTCTTTGAAATAATATAGCAGCTGAGAGCTTTAGTAAATAATTCACTAGACTCACTACTGTGTGACTCTTTTGACAGCATTATTTGCATAAATTATTCACTTAGTGTTATTTATAATTTTGTTCATTTATTTTAATGATCTACTTAAGCCACGCTAACTCATTACATAACACATAATTGCTACGTGTACTGCACTGCTGTTTTGCCAGTGGGATACAGTAAATAAATCCCTTATCACATATAAACTAGTGTACCTTGCATCTATATTACAGTACATCAGCACAGTGGTTACTGCCATTCTTTTACTCTTTACATTGACAGAGCAGAGGCATAGAGGAGGAAAAAGTAAGATGCGTGTCTGTGGGATGAATGTGAGGAGACAGACAGTATTACTTAGTGAGCTTTATAGGTGCCGCTGGGTTGCCTGGGTCCATACTTTTGAATCTAATACATTCTAATCCCAATTCATCAAATATCGCTGCTTGGTCAGTGGACTTTCACATCTACATGTGATCTATAGGTATCCTCCTGCATCTGTTTCTGGCATTCTAGGATGTCATGTCATGTCAGGATGTCTGTTATATACATCGTGTCTTATACCGTTTTCAGAGGAACAGTACAGTTTCCACTCATTAGATACATACAGTCTTTTTAAAAATAAAAGTACAACGTCAGTAAAACACCTCGTATTTTGGTTTATTTCCTTGTGCGACACATGCACGTGGTTAGGTTCAGGCAACAAAGGCATGTGGTTAGATTTAGAGAAAATCATCAGGGTTTGGCTCAACATTTAAGCCGCTTCCCAGATGAAAGTCCGGGGTTGAACTGAACCTATCCACCGCCCCTCCAACCCAACCTATAGAGACTTTTCAGCTCCTTATATGTCATCCTTACTTGCAGTTCTTCAAACTGATACTATCCGGTGGCGTGTCATGATGCCTAAGCCTTTTTGCATCTGTGTCTTATCCCCCTCCCTGAGCTACCACCTTATCGTGGTGGAGGGGTTTGCGTGTCCCAGTGATCCTAGGAGCTCAGTTGTCGGGGGCTTCATGCCCCTGGTAGGGTCACCCATGGCAAACAGGTCCTAGGGGAGGGACCAGACAAAGTGTAGCTCACAAGACACCTATGATGATGTCAATCAATGGTTCAGAGTTCCCCTCGCCCGGACACGGGTCACCGGGGCCCCCCCCTGGAGCCAGGCCTGGGGGTGGGGCTCGATGGCGAGTGCCTGGTGGCCGGGTCTTTACCCATGGGGCCCGGCAGGGCACAGCCCGAAGAGGTGACATGGGACCTCCTTCCCGTGGGCTCACCACCCGTAGGAGGGGCCGTAGGGGTTGGGTGCAATGTGAGCTGGGCGGCAGCCGAAGGCGGGGACCTTGGCGGTCCGATCCTCGGCTGCAGAAGCTAGCTCTGGGGACGTGGAATGTCACCTCTCTGGTGGGGAAGGAGCCTGAGCTGGTGCGCGAGGTTGAGAAGTTCCGACTAGATATAGTCGGCCTCACCTCGACGCATGGCTTGGGCTCCGGAAGCAGTCTTCTTGAGAGGGGATGGACTCTCTTCCACTCTGGAGTTGCCACTGGTGAGAGGCGCCGGGCAGGGGTGGCAATACTTATTGCCCCCCGGCTCAGTGCCTGTACGTTGGAGTTTACGCCGGTGAATGAGAGGGTAGCCTCCGGGTTGGGGGACGGATCCTGACTGTTGTTTGTGCCTATGGTCCAAACAGCAGTTCAGAGTATCCACCCTTTTTGGAGTCCTTAGAGGGGGTGCTGGAGAGTGCTCCTTCTGGGGACTCCCTCGTTCTGCTGGGGAACTTCAACGCTCACGTTGGCAACGACAGTGAGACCTGGAGGGGCGTGATCGGGAGGAATGGCCCCCCCGATCTGAACTCGAGTGGTGTTTTGTTATTGGACTTCTGTGCTCGCCACAGATTGTCCATAACGAACACCATGTTCAAGCATTAGGGTGTCCATATGCGCACTTGGCATCAGGACACCCTAGGCCGCAGTTCAATGATCGACTTTGTAGTCGTATCGTTGGACTTGCAGCCGTATGTCTTGGACACTCGGGTGAAGAGAGGGGCGGAGCTGTCAACCGATCACCACCTGGTGGTGAGTTGGCTCCGCTGGTGGGGGAGGACGCCAGTCAGACCTGGCAGACCCAAACGCATTGTGAGGGTCTGCTGGGAACGTCTGGCAGAGTCTCCCGTCAGAAGGAGCTTCAACTCCCACCTCCGGAAGAACTTCGACCATGTCCCGGGGGAGGCTGGGGACATTGAGTCCGAGTGGGCCGTGTTCCGTGCCTCCATTGCTGAGGCGGCCAACCGGTGCTGTGGCCGTAAGGTGGTTGGTGCCTGTCGGGGCGGCAACACCCGAACCCGCTGGTGGACACCGGCGGTAAGGGGTGCCGTCAAGCTGAAGAAGGAGTCCTATCGGGCCTTCTTGGCCTGTGGGACTCCGGAGGCAGCAGACAGGTACCGACAGGCCAAGCGGAGTGCAGCGGCGGCGGTCGCCGAGGCGAAAACCCGGGCATGGGAGGAGTTCGGCGAGGCCATGGAAAACGACTTCCGGATGGCTTCGAAGAGGTTCTGGACCACCATCCGGCGTCTCAGGAGGGGGAAACAGTACTCCGTCAACACTGTGTATGGTGGCGACGGGGCGCTGCTGACCTCGACTCGGGACGTTGTGGATCGGTGGAAGGAATACTTCGAAGACCTCCTCAATCCCACCGACACGCCTTCCGTTGGGGAAGCAGGGCCTGGGGACCCGGGGGTGGACGAGGTCCGCCCGGAGTTCCTCAAGGCCCTGGATGTTGTGGGGCTGTCGTGGCTGACACAACTCTGCAACATTGCGTGGACATCGGGGGCAGTGCCCTTGGACTGGCAGACTGGGGTGGTGGTCCCTCTTTTCAAGAAGGGGGACCGGAGGGTGTGTTCCAACTACAGGGGATCACACCTCAGCCTCCCTGGTAAGGTCTATTCGGGGTACTAGAGAGGAGGGTCCGCGGATAGTCGAACCCCGGATTCAGGAGGAGCAATGCGGTTTTCGCCCCGGTCGTGGAACTGTGGACCAGCTCTGGACCCTTGGCAGGATCCTTGAGGGTGCTTGGGAGTTTGCCCAACCAGTCCACATGTGCTTTGTGGACTTGGAGAAGGCATTCGACCGTGTCCCTCGGGAGTCCTGTGGGGGTTCTCCGGAATATGGGGTTTCGTACTCCTGGATACGGGCTGTCCGTTCTCTGTATGACCGGTGCCGGAGCTTGGTCCGCATTGCCGGCAGTAAGTCAAACTTGTTTCCGGTGAGGGTTGGACTCCGTCAGGGCTGCCCTTTGTCGCCGATTCTGTTCATAACTTTTATGGACAGAATTTCTAGGCGCAGCCAGGGTGTTGAGGGGGTCCGGTTTAGTGACCTCAGGATTAGGTCTCTGCTCTTTGCAGATGATGTGGTCCTGTTGGCTTCATCGGGCCGCGACCTTCAGCTCTCACTGGATCGGTTCGCAGCCGAGTGTGAAGCGGCTGGAATGAGAATCAGCACCTCCAAATCCGAGACCATGGTTCTCAGCTGGAAAAGGGTGGCGTGCCCCCTCTGGATCGGGGATGAAGTCCTGCCCCAAGTGGAGGAGTTTAAGTACCTCGGGGTCTTGTTCACGAGTGAGGGAAGGATGGAACGGGAGATCGACAGGCGGATCGGTGCGGCGTCTGCAGTAATGCGGACTCTGCACCGGTCTGTCTTGGTGAAGAGGGAGCTGAGCTGAAAGGCAAAGCTCTCGATTTACCAGTCGATCTTCGTTCCTACCCTCACCTATGGTCATGAGCTTTGGGTAGTGACCGAAAGAACAAGATCACGGGTACAAGCGGCCGAAATGAGTTTCCTCCGTAGGGTGGCTGGGCTCTCCCTTAGAGATAGGGTGAGAAGCTCGGTCATCCGGGAGGAGCTCGGAGTAGAGCCGCTGCTCCTCCGCATTGAGAAGAGCCAGATGAGGTGGCTCGGGCATCTAATTAGGATGCCTCCAGGACGCCTCCCTGGTGAGGTGTTCAGGGCACGTCCCACCAGTAGGAGGCGCCGGGGAAGACCCAGGACACGCTGGAGAGACTACGTCTCACAGCTGCCCTGGGAACGCCTCGGGGTCCCCCGGGAAGAGCTGGACGAAGTGGCCGGGGAGAGGGAAGTCTGGGTTTCCGTGCTTAGGCTGCTGCCCCCGCGACCCGACCCCGGATAAGCGGAAGAAAATGGATGGATGGATGTCTTATGCCAAAATTACTGAGGAGTTAGGAATGAAAACAGGTTGTCAAATCCACGCACTGAGTTCAAGTTGACTGATTCTGGTCTGGCATTTTGACATGAAATTTGTTTTTGGGTTAAATTAAAACAATGAATGAGTGCTGCAGGGACTACTACCACTCAATCAGAGCCATGTGCTAGACTAACACCTTTGTCTAGCTGTTGAAAAATATTGTCAAGTGGTGTGCTGTAACCAATCAGGGATAATAACAGCAAAAGGGGCTGTAATACATATGAGATACATTGTTATAAATCTTGTTCTAAGTTGGCATGTCTTCTTGAAATTACCCAACATTGTAGTTTGTTTTACTCCACTCTGCTCAATTCCCAAAACCCCAGAAAAACAGGTAAGTTAGCATGACTATGCATCAGTGAGTCTGCTTCATTTCAGTGCAGCGGTTTTAAGGAGTGTAATCTGTCCAGCAGCAGCAGCAACCACATAATTGTAAGCCAACAAAACAAACAGGGCAAACGCCATGGTAGATGTCCAAGTTGACAAAGTTCTGAATGTGATTTTTTGTAAGTCTGAATGATATTCACCACTTTTTTTCTGTCAATCTCCTTTGACTTGTTTGTGTTAGCATTGGCTATGTGGTCATGGTATTGCAAAAGCTGCTCTCACTGCTGAATTTTAGCGGCTGATCTGCCATATCTGGTAGCTACAATAACTGTCAAATGATGTGCAAACTACGCCTACTGTGCCCCACATAGGCGGAGTTTGCACACAGTTATTGTAGCTACCAGATGATGTGGGTCTCCAGTGATTTTTTTGATAAATTCAAATCTCCCTCCCTGATGAAAATTAGTGACACATTGTCACACTGAAGATGGAAACACAGTGTAAGGAGTTGACAGTTCTGTCGATATTAGACAAGCCAGTAGGTGGATTTTTATTCATTTGGATAGAGTCTGGCTAGCTTTTTCTTCCTCTTTCCAGTCCCTGTGCTTCACTAAGCTGCTTTCAGTAGCCTTGTATTTAAAGGGCAGATATGACAATAGCAATGATCTTCTCTTCTAACTCTCTTCACGGAAGCAAATGAGCATATTTCCCGAAATGTTAAACTATTTGTTGAAGTTGAAGTATCTTATCTAACTTCACTTGAGGTAATTTGCTCGTTTTCAGAATAATTCTTCAGCTGTTATTCAGCATAATAACACAAGGGCAGACTCCTGTACAGTGGTTTAGGAAACAACTTGTTTCAATAAACAAAACTTGAGTGGCTGACCTTTATTTAATTAGCACCTGACAGTAAGTGGCTCCTCCTAAGCTTTCATGAATGTTTAATCATAATACTGACTCCCCTTCTGTTTCACAACAACCTGCTTGCTCTCTCTCTTTCTCCCTCTCTGCCTTTGCACACACTCATAGCATACACTAAATGCAAACCTCTGTAACACATCTCCTAACATGAGTACACTAACTATGCTGTGCTTTGCATTGTCAAGCAGATTTGGATAACTGCAGAAAATGTAACAAGTAGAAGATGCCAGAAGTGAGGCCTTGCTGGCACAATCACTGATATTATTAAACCTCACATGGGTGTGGAGTCTGCAGACACATCTTGGAGCCGCACCCATATGTGAGAGATGCATAAACATGATGCTCACATAGGAGAAAAACAATGTGTGACAGGGGAAACAGCAGCAATCTACATACAGAGTCGGATCAATGGTTTTCCTAGACCTTTCTAATTTTGCATTGGCATCAATCAGCAACAACAGAATGGTGTTTAAACATGTCTTGGAAACAGATCAGCACTAAAGGTTTAATTGCCTTAACTTATTGTCATTAGAAACAGTACCAGTGCAATTGAAAACATGGGTGATAAGAGGGTTATGTCTATCAGAGTTTAGCACCCAGCTTCTGTTCATGTTCATGGGCTTAGTTTGGGTTGTTATCAAGTTAACATTTGCTAAACACAAAGTATAGCTGAGGCTGACAGTGCAGGGTTAGAATTCATCCTGTTGGAATCATGAATGCGTGCACCAAATTTCAGCTGGGGAGCCATAAAATTAAGTAGAACTCATCTTCTGAAGACCATGGATATGTGCACCAAATTTCAGCTGGGGAACATAAAATTAAGCAGAATTCATCCTCTTAGGACCATGAATGTCTGAATAACATGCCAGCCATCCAACATTTAATGCTGCACAGCCATCTAAGAATACAACTGTAAAAATTGGGTGCAATGTGGAAAAAAAATATTTTTAGAAGTACTTCACCGCTGGAAAGATCGTCTTTTTACAAAATTAGATTGTCTATGCAGTAGAAAGATGCAAATACTTTCACACTGGCGCTACATGACCAGAGTAAAAGCAAAAGAGATGTGGTGTTCAATTTTGTTCAAGGGGTAGAAAACCAACAATTACCAGAATGCACAGCGCCGTATCGGACTAATGAACATTCCGACTGTAAGGTGATGTGATGTGAGTTGCCAATCCAAAAAACAACTTGACCTCCCGCTGTAAACAAATAAGAATGCTATTTCTAACAAATCAAAATGGGACATTCAATAACATAATAGTAGCTAATATTTAGTCAGTGCTCCCATTTGATCTTAGCATTTCTGTTTTTGGCAGTTCAGGAATCAGTATGGTGCCCACTTCCTGTTCACAAACTGGTGTTACAGCTGAACAGGGAACTTTTGAGGCAAAAATAGAAAATGCAGTAACAATATTGGTTTACATTCAATCGGCACTACCTAGATTTGCATTTTGATCAAAGTTTGATCTAAGTTTGACAAGGAGAGATATAGCAAAGGGTCTCTCTCTTGATCAGCTTCTATAATGTTGGTTTGTGGGTTATGCAAAAATTAAGAAGTACAATCTGTAGTTCAGGCATCAGCCCAATAGCCTAAAAACAAACTGTATCACACAAAAGAGCAGGGATATTAGGGGGATGGCAACATGAGGGAAGGTTACCATAGTTCATATAGACACATAATTTATTACCCACATTGTTATACTAAAAAGTGGATTGAAAACTGGCTAAATATCCCTTTAAGTAGTGTGAAGTAATGTGAAGGTGAAAAAAGTTATGTTAATATGTGTGACCTGACACCATATCCATTTCAAGAAAAACACAGCTGAAGCGAGAAAATAGAAAATGGTGGACAGTAAATAGTAAGGATATTTAGCAGCTGTTGCAACTTACTTTCTGAACCATCAGCAACCATCTTCACCAGCAGAACACATACCCAAACAAATCAGCACGATCCACTAAGTAGGGCAACATACGTAGGTTGATCCCTCACTGGCTTCCCACTCCACATTTATACTTGTGTTTAATGAAAGCTGGAGGCAGCACTATGTGGAAAGGAACATGTGTTTATGATGGTAGATATGATAATGTCCCTGCACTATGACAGTTTTGGGATTCACTGACAAAGCTACCTGACAAATTGTACAAATCAAATTAAGTTACAAATTGAGTTAGCTTTAAATAATTCATCATCAGGAATGGTCAGTCCTCCAGCTTTTCGCCTTGTAAACTGGAAGCTATGGTGCCGTAGTCATCCTGCCCAAGGTTATTTCTGTAGCAACATGTCCTTACATAAACTACTCTACTGTAGACAACAGCAGCTGCAACAAAAACAACACCCAGGTGCTAAGTGATTACAGTGTATCTCCTCTGATGTATTCATGATTAATCTACCAAAATGTTGTCATGAACCTCCACCTGCAAATACACATCTACACTGTCTATATGAATGCATGATAATTCACGCTCTCCCCTTTCCTCTTTCTCCAGCTCCCTCTTATCAGCAGCAGGTCATAGCAAGTTGCTTTGCCATATATTAAAAGACCTGCTGATATTTGTTCTTGATGGATGGATCTGTGAGTGGCTAAAGCACTTACACAGGATGCTGATGCAGAGAAGTCCAGTCGTTTCCAGTGATCCTGACTGGCCTGGCTGCATCTGATTGGGGATGATTGGCATTGCTGGGTGAAGCAGGACCTTTCCCCTGAAAATCACAGTTACAATTGTATTCAAATGCACATATGCCTGTTTGCATTATAACAATTGTACATCTGCTGCTACCATGTCTGACATCAATACTCTTTGTTAGTTAAATAAAGGCAGACAATCAATAATAGATCTATTGTGCTGTGCACACATAGGTGAGAGAATATTTTAATTATTCTCATCTGACCTGCATGTATAAATAATTGTTACACTGATCAATAGCACATTAAAGTGATATTGGAAAATAGTAGGCCTCCTTTTTTTGGCTTTGTTTAGCTTTATTAGCTAGTAATCAGTCCCTCCAGGATTTCACCAGCTTTTTTAAAATGTTTTTTGTTGTCTCTGTCTTAAAGTCCTGATATCACAGCAGCTTCTTTAAAAAAAAAAATGTGATACAAGTTGCACTGTTAATAACCTAATTACTTTTTTTTTTTTTTTTGCAACATAAGTTTAAATCTAACTTGGATTACGAGCATATTAATATGAGCATTAAGTGTCAGTTAGCCTCAAATTCTGGCTTATTATCATCGTTATAGTGTGTTTAAGTATGATGTGTAAATATGGAAATTCAGACTTTTTTTTACATTCTAACAGTGTCAATCCCAAACTGGAGAAGGACTCGCAAAGCAGAGTCACAGAATTAGATAAAAGTTCAGGTTCTTTCATCAGGCTCAGGTCGGTATACAGGTGATCAATCAGACAGACAAAATAATCCAAATCCAGGCAAAGAGAGTGGTCAAAAGGCAAACACGATTTAACATCAACTCACAGGAAACAATGGAAAAATGCTGGAACTCTCACTCGAAGGTGAAGACAATCTAGCAACAAAAGAGGGGAAGAGAAAGACTTGAATATTTTAAGACAGGGAAGACCATTAGACACAGGTGAAACATTTTCAGACACAGGTAAACCAGATTAGGGAGGGGCAGGTAATCACAAAGGAGGGAACTTGACAGGAACAAGGATCTGAAATGAGACAAGGCAATGCCTACCAAAATAAAGCAGGAAACACTTGGCTGATGAAAATAAAGATAAAAAGGGAGCTGGATAGTTCATGACACATAGCCCTCTTTTGCTGCTTATCCTACGTTTTTATTTTCAACCAGTATGCTTTTACTTAACATTTCAAGAGAACTGCTTGATGTGAACATTTTTTTAATGTTATAATTTTACGTCACTGCTCTGTGCTCTCAAAGAACTCGATTTGAGACTCTCAGGATGAGACACATTTGAGATATTTTAGATAAGATGCCATCTTCCAAACTTTACAAAATACATAATATTGTTCTAATAGCCCCCAAGGTCACTGCTAAACATGTGGAGAAATCCAAAGTTTGTTGGGCCCGCTGTGCCTCGTTATGCTCTCTGAGGTACGATTGGACAATCACTATTTGTGGGAGGGGTTTAGCGAATACTCAGTTTAGTTGTTGTCATGACATGTCACAGCACAGTCATTACATTTATGCTTCACACTAACTCCTGTTTGTAGTTGTGATTTCTTCCAGCCACATAATCCCCCAGATAAACACAACAAAGACACACCAGGTTGCATTGAGGGAGGGATAAGTTATCCATGTGGGGGTAAAAGAAACCACCCAGGAAATGAAACTGCATTGTTTGTGAAGTCATTAAGTTCCTTTTAATTCCTAATGATTCTGAAAGCGCTCTCACCGGTCCAGCGGCAGGTGTCTGTATCCCAGCAGTGCCATATGTTTTTCCTGGCACATGGCTTGCCTCCTCCGGACTCTCCCAACATGCACTCATAAACAAACCAAAAACTGGTCAAGGTCTCAGAAGAGAAGGGATATGGGGAAAAGCTGTAGGGGATGTTCACACACACACATGCATCTGGTACACCACACGCACACTCTGCTGGTTCAGCTTTAGTGTAGACGCACCAAGGAGAGAATACAAACTGTGAGAAGCAGCCTTTCATAGGGCGCAGGTGGGCCTTGGAGTGTCCGAACATCATTAAAAGATGGATTGGGTCATAGGTGATTGAATCGTTCCCTCAGGTGGCAGGGAAGGACAGTGATAGAGAGAAAGCAGGGAGACTGATGAAGGCTTGTGTGGTGCAGTAACAGGCTGCTGTGGGGGGCAAGGTCCCGCTGACCGGGCTGAGAAAGGGCACAGCAGAGCCTCGGACTGGAAGTGAATGGCTGGAGTGAGCTGTGAAAGAACTTGGAGATGGACTCAGCAGGTAACACTTGGTGACTGAGCAAGCAGGACCTCAGATGTGCAGGCCACAGTTGTGGGCTTATTTTTAAAGCATTTGAGACAAGTTTCGATTTTCCGCAGTTTTAAAGACGGAAATGGTGAAAACCAGGTGTTTTCTACACGTACTGCAAATACTTTTATCACTACCCATTGAAGTGCTACTTCATCTTTATGTACATCTCAAACAACCACTGAATTGAATTTTGTTTTATTTAATGGGAACAATGCAATTTAAAATAGTTACAATACAGAGTGTGGGGCTGATATATTGCAGTGTATATAGCTGTTGTAGGCCTACAGTGTTAAGTTACATTTGAAAAGTTCTAAATGAGACATACATTTTAGCTCATAAAAATTAAAAGGAGCTGGTCTATCTCTCAAGGTCAGTCAGGGACTTTTCAATTTCACAAATTAAATCAGCTTTTCAGTGAACATCAGACTTAGATACATTTGCATCACCAGAGCAACAAAATACAATTTAGCATCATAGATATATAGACAGATAGAAAGATAGATTTGATATGTATATAAAATCTATGTATATTTATATTTACAGTATGAACATAACATCTACTCTTGCTACCAAAAGGGGACAGTCATGATACCCATGACCACAAATGAACATACTGACAGATAGAAATATCTATATAGATTTTGGGGATTTTTAATTTACAATATGACAACACATTTTTATTTCTTAATTAGCTCATAATAGGCTTTTAAATTAGCACACTGCAGAATAACAAAGTCAGAATCATTTTTTCATTTTTATTTTTTTAAATAAATGCAGAAAAGCGTTGTTATTGCACTGAAAACCTGGGGCTTCATGGTGGTTCATTCTAGGTCAAATCATGCACTCCTGTCTTTCCTGTCTCACCATACAATGTAAGATGCAAAATTCCCATGTTTGTATCGTTGTTAAATAATTGAAACTATTCTGAACATTTTGTAAATGTTATATAAAAACATGGATAATTGATACAGCAGTACGCATGTCTTTAGGGTTAATTTAATCCCTCATGCTTTTGTTATTATTTGTAGGAATTACAATCAACTGATCTTGAGCTGGAGAGATGGCTCGGGGTGATGATTCGATGATAAAATGTAATGAACCCTTGCTTTCTTTTGTGCCAAGTGTTGCTTTTTAGAAATTTATATGCAATGTACACATCTCAGTCTCCAAAAACATCTTGCTGCTGCTGCTGCTTGAAGCAAAAACAAACAAATGAGCTGCTTGAGGTTGGAGTTGTGAAAGTTTGGATGAAACACTCCATGGTTCACATCCCATGACTAATGTGTTCAGAGTGTGTTACTCTCACCCCGTGAGTGACAGCCAGACAAAGTAAGAGAAAAAAACAGACAAATCAAGTGGAGCACACATCAAAGGAGAGAAAAATGAGATGACAAAAGAGGGAAAACATCCATAAAGTTGTTCTCAAACTCTTTATTGAGGTTATATTAGTGCAATCTATCAGTGATGTACTGGAAAATCCATAACCCTACAGTGGAATTTCACCCCTGTGAGCTGTTCCCCTTTATGAAGTGCAATCTCATAGCAGGACTGCATGCCTCCACGGAGCTCATTTTTCAAGCAGTGTGACGTGGAATGGCCATGTCAGAAACATAGAGGCATTGACTAGAGGGGGGCCCATTCTTATGCCATTTATCCATCAGAATGTCTTGTGACACAGTTGAATCGCCCCCACACCGTTAAATAAGAATCTGTACCATCGCAAATTCAATTTGTGATTGATTAAGTGCATCTGCTTGGAGCCAAAGCCTGTTTATCACACATACTTACAGTGAGAAAAACACAACCTAGATAAGGATCTTGGATTTGTTCACACTATGATGTTGATACATCCGTTATATTTTGCTAGGTGTGTATTCACTCCTTTAAAGTGCACTAATTAACACATGAATTTTAATTAAACTATGGTCATTGTACAAATTTAACAAAGGAGATAAAATGTTAAATTAATGGACAAAAGAGGTGCTAGTAGGCATTTTTTTAGGGGAGACAATGGTGATCTGTAGCTCTGTGAGTGAGTCTAGAACTTTGGTCCAGACTGACATACCTCAACAATTATTGGATGGACTGCTGTGAAAGGTTCTACATACATTTATGGTCCTGAGATGATGGAGCATACTGACTTTTTCTCTAGTGCCATCAGAATCAGCTGTAATTATGTTTAGTGCTAATGAGCTGATATAAGCTCAAGTGAGATGTGAACATGGTAAACATTGTACTTGCTTAATAAAGACATGTAAGCATTGTCGTTTTGAGCATAATTTTGAGCATGGTAGCAATATAACACGTATAAAGCTCAAGACACAGCCGTTTCTAAGTACAGCAGCTATGGCTTTAGACTCGCTGAGCACTATTTGAATGCATAGGCACATATTTTGAGTGCAAAGTAAGGCACAAGGGGCGAGGGAATTGTATTTAGTCCCTTCATTAATCATAGTTGTGTTTGGGCCCAACATGAACATTTTGAGTGTCTGCCCCGACATGGCGGATTCAGCAAATAGGAAAAGCAAGCAGTTTTTTGTTGAGAGTAATGCAGTAAGAGCAGTAATGTAACTGTAGAAAATATTGTGGGACATTTAAGCAGTTAAATAAAAAACTGTAGTTATAAACTTGACGGAAGAAACACAACTGAACTTTTACTGTCTGAAATAATCAATGGCCGCTGCTCTGTGTGCATAAATAAGCACAGCGTCTCTCTTAATGGGGAGTCGGAGAGTAGCTCTGCAGCTCTGCTCTGCCCTCTGCAATATTCACATTTTAGAGAATGTAATTCATATTTTCTTCAGTAATTATGTATTATTTCTTCCCCCAGCAACCCATCTGAACCTCCCTGTGTGTGTAGTAAGCTAGCCTGTTCTCATTTAGAAGTCAGCTTCTTTTGCCATAATTTTGGCATGAGATCTCGACGCCAAAAGCCACTTTTTAGGGCTGCATGATATGTTGCCGGGTGCTGTAACAGCATGATACGTGGACAGGTTGCGTCAGATAAGAGGCAGCCAGATGGAACCTGTCCATATGATACGCAGCTGGACAACGTTGGAAACGCTGCTGGTCAGAATAAGATATAAGGAGCATGAAGGTCCCTACGGGGCAGACAGGAATGGTGATGGATGGATCAACAAACCCTGCAATTGTAAACAGTAGTTCAATGTTTGCTGCCAGTCTAAATGTTATGGGGTTTTTTTTGTTGTTTTTTTTTCTATATTTGACCACAAGCCTCCTCTACTTTATCCTAACCATTCATGCCAGATGTGCTTTTGGTGATATTCCGTTGTTGGTTGCCATGTGCTTTTGTTGCCTAAACATGACATGTAGCGTCATCCCACTATGTGCTTGTGTTGACATCACGGTAGCTGCATTTCAAAACATCAACAGTAGAGGCAGAAGGATACCTAGAGTGTAATATGTAGACATTGAAGTCCACTACAAAGCGGTAATAAATGACAACTTTGGATGAGAACGTGAAAAACAAGCAGAGATTAGGCATGCTGTACGTATGGCTATGTAGGTGCAAATTACTGTCTGGATAATGCCCTCTTAACGTACAAAATACTGACTTTAGATCAGGTTGAGGTCGATCACTTTCTGCTGCATCAGAATAGCAGTGGGCCAACAATGCTCCTGACAAAACCTTATTTCAAGATCTACATGCCCAAAGGTGCACAGATAGTCGCAAGTTCTTATACATTGTTTGTGCTGGCCCTGAAAATGTTAACTGCATTGTTTAAAGCCAATGATGACGCTGCTTTAAGCCAGATGTAAGATAGGATCCTTAGTCTTGTTTTACTATTTTACTGAGCCTGGCTAGCTGTTTCCCCTTGTCTCCAGTCTTCATGCTAAGCTGCTCCTGGCTCTACCTTCATATTGAATGGACAAGCATTAAAGTGGGATCAATCTTCTCATTGATCCAGAGTGTCAAACTACATCTTTAACTTGCTTGGTGAACCAGGTGTTTGGGGGTTTACCAGGAAAATTACATTAATGGCAAAATGACAGCAGCTGCACATGGATATCTATATTTCTGATGGATACTTACTTACTTAATGGTAAGTAAGTAAGTATCCATCCACTTACTTAACGGTAAGTAAGTAAGTATTAACCAAACTGACTGACCTTGACAGTACGGCGTTAGAGGTCGTTTTCCTGCTTTAGTGCATTACACTGTCACTGGGAATACTGAACAGTGAAAGCACGCACTAATCTGGCTTTAGAGAAAGTTACCTGCCTCTCCTCATCTTTTCTTCCACTTCGTGTGCGTCTCCCCAGCATCAAAGTCCCACTGTGTACCTTCTAAACCGAGGCTCATCTTAACAGGGATGTGCCGGCTTTGAAGCCCCCGTACAAGACAAAAAGAGCTTTCTGAAGAAATAATGGCTGTTTATATGGAGCGTGATGTGACGAGCTGTCAGGCTCTGCCTTTAAGTTGATTTGCAGGAGTGTCAGAGAAGAGTGGGGGGACTCGAGGAGGTGAATCATGGATTGTCAAAAATCAATTCTCTGGGCTGCTCTCTGGTGAGTGCTCCAGTCATTGTCAACAATAGGCAAGATGAATAAACCAAATCTCCTGGAGAGCATGTAATAATCCCTTACATAATGGCGTTGCCATATAGGATAATTCAATCTGAGCTTGAAAAAGGCAACTGTTGATCAGTGCTAAATTGAATATTTCAGACGTGTGCTTTGTGAAAATCCCAGAGCTCTCCCCCAGCTGATACCCCATCTCTTCCCTCAGCCACTGCTCTGCCCCCGCCCAACCCACTCCACTCGTCAATCAGCTTTTTCATTGCAGCTCAGAAGAGCTGTTAGAAATCCACGAGGTTGAACAGCTGATGGATCACACAGTCTGTTTCATCTTCTCCTGCTTTACATTTTCTCCAGGCTCATTACTGCTTCAGTATGGACTCTCAGCTCCTGCTTGGCAGTGGAACTTGTTTGCCTCATATGCATCGCGCGACACCTCTATGTCAACAAGCTCAGCAGCTAAATACTTCAAACAATGCAAGTTTAATGAGCAACAAAGCAACAATGTACCTGAGGGTACGGCATTTTTCTCCATTCCCTTTGTCTCCACTGGCGCTCTAATACTGCTGTCTGAGAGTTGCTTATCCTCTCCTCTCGCTGCTGTAACGTGACATTGTTATGTCTTTGCATATTTTGTCGGAGTGATAATTTCAAAATCTATTGGCGCGGTGCCTGCCTTGATTTCAAAGGCACACTGTGGAGTCAGGATATTGGGCAAAAATAAAACAAAAAGCTCCCTTGTTAACTTAATTACCGGGGACATTTTTTGTTCAGTTGCAGTCACAGTAGCACTCACAGAGGAAGTGTCAAACTAATGCACAATGGACTCACAACAAATATGGAACTCTGTGAAATTATAATTACAAAAACAATACAATTGTATAATGGTAATTGCTGCTGCATTATAACCAGTGTAACCTTTTTAACCGTAGACTGTTACTGCTCAGCTTTCATTCACTTTTTTTACAGGTGCTAGTAATAGAGCAGGCATGTCATATATTGTTGTTTTTAGAATATATTACACCACTTGGAAATGCAGTAAATACTTATGTACAGAGCCACTCTTCACACTACATATATATATATATATATATATATATATATATATATATACATATATATATATATGCATAGTAACACAGACTGTAGCTATAAGTAGTTCCTATCTAGTCACAAGATAATTGTTCGATGATTAATGGGAGGAAAGAAAAACACTAAAGTTGTGCAACACAAATCTGCTTTATTTTTTTTATTTTACTTTTTTCCTCTAATGTTTCAGTCATTTATATTAAGCCATCTGAGAAGTTTACAGAACAAATTACTATAATTACTCTTATAGGACTGCTAACAATGTGTGAAACGAGACACGCCAAGCCAAGTGGTTGTGAACCACTGATTTAATTTTAACAATGCATTGAATTATGTGATTTGCATGTAGACATCCAATCTGTAAAGTAAGAAGGAAAAGGGTATAATCCTTGAGTGTAGTTTCAGAAACAGTCTATTACTTTTAAAATTTCTAATATTTTCCAACCCTGCAGGAAAGACTAAGAAAGACTAAAGCATGCTGAATCAGCAGCTATGTGTATATTATCTGTGTGTTCTGGTTAACTAAGCTGCAAATATCTGTATGCAACAGGACAATATTTTGGTATCCAAACATTCTGGATTTTGTGTGAAGTAGTATTGTGCAGCTTTTTATTGTATGTTTTATGTAATGTGATTTTTGTGTAGTTTTGTGTTGCAACACCAGGACAGGGCATGAAAGCTTATGGTTGGCTGTCATTCTGTCAATATACTGGGAGGTGAAAGAATCAATTGCTGAAGCTGTTTGCTGTCACTATTGTCGTGTATTTTTTTGTTACCATATATTTTTATATGAAGCCACCATACCATCTGGTCAGCCTAGGACTGTCAAAGTTAACATGTTGATTTTTAACTTTTGAGGTTATTCTGGAGAATATTCGTAATATTCAAGGTTATTCTGGAGAGCGTAATTGTCGTTGTCCTGGATTGTTGAAATAATAATATGTGTACATTTGCATAAAGCACTCCCATATTAATAAGAACTCAAAACTCAAAAACTTTAAAAAAGAACAGATAAAAAATGTACAAATGTAAATGTAATTTGCAATTAATTGCTAGTTTACCAGGACAATCATGCGATTAATTGCGATTAAATATTTTAAATGACTGACAGCCCTACGTCAGCCATGAATACACTTGGTTTAAGCCACAGCTCATCTGTTAAGCAGCAAACTAGTTTAGAGCATTTTGTTAAATTTGAACCCTCTTCTGCTTATAGCACTAACCAGCCTGGAGAGTCACTAAGTCTTTCTCACCCAGATTCAAAGTAAAAACCCAACCACTTATCACAGGAGGAAATCATATCAAAGATTGTTTTTTTGGGTGGGGGCCACCTGGTGATGCACATCTCATATTACAGAGACTCAGACGTGAAGGATCCAGCCTGCTCCCCACCAGCACTTCCTTGCTGAGCCGAAGACTCCCACCTTGCTTCTGAGATTTTTGCTTCCTTCTGCCTCTCGAGCTCCCCTGTGGCTGCTTAGAGGAGGGTGGACTGGGTGGTCTCACTACTGAACTGTACTGCAGCTTGCAAAGCTGCAGTGAGTCTTGAGTCGTTTCATCATGCACAGCATTTACTGGACTAAACATATTGGGCAACTTTGAAAAATGTCTGTATTGTATTTGTTTATCTGACCAAAAGGCTGGAGCAAACATGCAGCTATGCTAATGAGCTTCAAATCTTCTATCAAGTTTTTTTTATGTTCCAGACCAAAATAACTTCACTTTGTTGTCTTCAGGTTTCTGATTACTGCGGAGATTTGAGCTTCAACAGGCATTTGATAAAGTTAACAACAGCAGTCTGGGTTTGTTTCAGCTCTGATATCAAAGGGCTAACCGAAAGCAATGAGGATCTCAAAGAAGTTTGAACCGCCGCTGGAAGCAACATCATTAGCAGGTCACTGGCAGTGCTTATGCGAATTTGGGTAATCTGTTATTAGCAGCAGCAAAATATAAATGGACAGGCGTGAATATGCTCGATTGTACAATTTCACATCCTCCATTGTGCGATTTGCAGCTCTCGAGTCAACTAAGAGGAATTCATAATTCCGGAATGTGTTTTCTATGCTAATATTTTCTTGGAAATCAAATAAAGGGAATGGATTAATGTTTGTCAATGTCTTATGATAATTGGTCAAGGGATCAGAATATTGATTTGGTGGCAAAATTAGATTTTCAATCTTCGCCCAAATGAAAACCTGCTTCAAATTAAATCTCTCACTGTCTGTCTGCCTTGCTTTTTCTCTAGAGCTTTTTTTTCTCCTTTCACACTCTGTGTGGACTTCAGAAAAAGCAAAAAAAGTTGAAACGAAATGGAGAGACAATGCTGGTATTCAGAAACGGCACACACACACACACACACACACACACACACACACACACACACACACACACACACATACACCATCTTCAGGCTTCAGCAGTGCTGTAGGTGATGAATGACACTCCAGCTGGTGATCAAAGCAGGTGAGTGGAGCCGGGTAGCATAGAGGCGGTCCCCTCTACTGTTACACTGCAACACAATGCTGCTCCTGTAGCCCTCTGGCTCCTGCTCGGCTGCTCCAGGCTCCAGGTACAGCGCTGCCTTGTCATCTCCCTCTCCTCTGTTATTTATCCGTGGCGGGCTAGCAATGCTCACTCATGCACAGCAAAAAACCCCGGCTCATTCTTATTACTGCTGTTGCCTTCTCTTCACTGTTGTGTTTAATAAGTAGATCGTGCAAAGAGAATACATTCATATGTTTTCAATACATGCAGGGAAAGGTGGAATTGGAAATTACTCTTTATTGTGTTGTTTCTGCAGAAGGTTTTTTGTGCTCCTGTGCTCCAGATTCTCATCCATTGTAATTGCCCTGGGCTGAGAGAGGGGTCATGACTATAGGAGCTGGAGGCGAGCTGCTTACACGCCTGTACTAGAGCTCAATATTTCAAACTCTGAGCAGCCACGCTCTCCTCTCCTGTGGTCTGAGAGTGGCTGTCACACATCCGAGCTCCCCGCAACACAGCCACAGTGCCTTTATTACTTATGGCATGCCCACACACCTGCACGCATGCCACAAAAGCAAACACAAAGAAGTGGCATTAAAAAAGTTTTCTATCGTGCATCAATCCAGCCTGTACTGAGCTGCACTTTTGGCCCCCATTTCTTTTTTTAATGTTTCAGAAACAAGGTCTGAATTGTAAACTACCACCACTTCAAAAAAAACTAACTTTTTCACACTCATTTTCCAAACAATGGCTCTTCATCAAAATGGAGAGCAGCTGAACTTTTCTTGGAACAATAGTGCCAAAGCCAGTCCTTGTGTCACAGCTGCATCTGTGCACACACATGTAGAAATACTACCACAAAAATTACTTTGGTTTGTACAATAGTATTCAAAGAGTTACAAGAAAATTATTGACTTTTTTAAGATGGCAAGATTCATACCCAACAAGATAACGATAGACAGTAAAAATATGTGGCATAAACAGAAATCTAGCAATAAGAATGCCATGTTTCAAGAAAGGATTGATTTAATTGTAAGCTTATGTCAGTTTCAATGAAGATGTTTTAAGTTACAACAACTCTGCTATTTCTGGAGTTAAGGAGGCTAGCAGTGTCTGGATAAGAAACACATTCTCATCCCAACTCGCCAAATACCTCTGCTTTGTCAGTGGACATACAAATCAAAATACGACTTGTGTGGTATCCTCCCACATCAGTTTTGGACTTTCAGGGATTTATACTTGTAACATGCATTGTGTCGTTTCAAATATACTTATGCTTTCACATGAAATTGTAGTCAGTTGAAGAATGTCTCTTTTTGAAAAAATAAACTTACATCATAGGTATAACACTCCAATTTTAGGTTTATTCCCTTGAGTTTAGGCAACAAAAGTTGGTTAGGTTCAGCAAAAAAATAAAAAAATGAGCATCATGATGGCTTAAAATAACAACCATTGTTACTAATGTCATGTGATATTCATGCGACATACGTCACTACCGCAGCATGCTGCGAACACTATATTGTGATTAGAATAACTCCTTGACTTTTGTTTCCATAGGGGAAACAAACAGCAGGGCCCCAGGCAAAAGTCCTGAATTTCTTTGACCCATCCACCACAATGTAAAGACTTTCTCGCTCTCTATACCACAGTAGTTGACGGTGGCATTACAAACAGCTGCCGGCTGTTGCGAATCACACCACATCAAAGAGTGACTCTGTGCATCAGTATCTGTCACCGAAGTCCAATGACATAGCGGTAGTATTTGACAAGTTGGGCTGTTGTCTGTTGCATCAACAATTGCCGCTGTCCAGTGGTTATCATATTGTTGCAAAAGGTGCCTCTGTGTATCTGTATCTGATGCTGAGATCACAGTTAAAGTAGTAAAGTATTTGATGAGTTGGGAGTGTCAGCGGGCTGGGATAATATTGTGTTGTCGTCACATACTGCTGCTTTGTCAGTGATTTTGGTGTATGATCCCAAAAGCCATCTTTCACATACGCATGGCACACAGCTGGACAGCGTCAGCTGGGAACATGACTGGACAGAACTGGATTCAGTGTTATTATGTGCTGCTGGCATGATATCGAGAAGGTGGCATTACTTTAGAACATGTCCAGACAGAACCTGTCACTTGCACATGATGTGTGGCAAGATGGTGTCAGGATGAAATAGTACTGGTAATGATGTAATATAAGGAGCACTAGGGCATCTGTGGGGCGGGCAGAGGGGGCGGTTGTTGGGTCCAACAAACCCGGGCCTTTCGGTGTTAACATTCCGTCTGAATGTGATGTTTCTGCTTAGTTTTGTTTTTAATTTTTTACACCACACCATGTGCCTCCCTTCCCTTATGCTAACCATCCATGCCAGCGTATGCATTTGTTACTTTTGTTGACATGATGGTCGTGGCATCCCCAAACACAAGCAGCAGACACACAAGGCTACCGAGAGAGTAATAGGTAGACACGGAAGTCTACTACAAAGTGGCAATATGTCACAACTTGGGATGAGAATGTGTTGCCTGTTCACATAAATAAACTCCATAAACTCCCTAAACTTTCGTCTTACAAACCCAAATCTTGAGGCAATGTTTAAGGTTGTTTGCATTGGCTACTGTAATTGTACATGCTGTATTTGGACGGTTATTTTAACCCATTGCAACTATAATGGTAAGCGAGGAAATATTCAAATTCTCAAGCTTTGTATGTCCATGCACCGTTTTCAAGTTGCCCTAGCTTTTTGACATTATACTAAAATGGGAACATGGTGATAAACTGCTTTTTCCACTATTGCTTGAGGGACCTGTACACAGTTTGAGTTGGAGCAAACAGCTCAGCTGCCAACAGTTTTGCTTTAGCTTCTACAGGGAATTTTAAAAAAGCATGTTCTAAGTTGGTCCTCCTGGGAAATATTTCTTAACTCCTTCATGTTGCTGGGTGACTTTTGAGTCTTGAATTGCTGAATGCAGTGTCAAGATGTTATTTGAAGGGTTCCATTCTCAGTTTATGACAGCCTGTCTGGCATCTGGTGGTTGTGGGCTTTAAATGTGTAGTTACAGTACCATACCTTTTAGCCTCATAGAAAAAAAGGGGCATTTAAAACATGGTTAGCCAGTTGAGAGGAATTCTATAAAATTTTTTTTCCATTGCCTAGAGATATACATTTCAGCAAGGGATTGTAGCTCTTGGCCTATGATTTTGATCAAGTTTGGACCACTTTTTGCTTCCCAAATTAATACTCAACTGCAGGTTAGAAATAATATATGCCAGATTTAGATGAATGTAACTGAGCCAGGAGAGAAGTGGACAATAGACAGTCTGCAGCATTTCAGTGAGAAATATTGTCTTATTCAGGAGTGGCCCAAGGGGCACCCAAGGCCGCCCAGGATTCTCTGCTCATGTCTTCTACTGGTGGTGTTGCAGTAGTTATAAGTTCCTGATAAAGTCTATTAAATAAATAGTAAGAAGAAGACATATGTTGAGAAAACAGTTTCATTTTAAAGGAGCTGTATGATCAGAGCATATCTATAATCAGCCCGTTGTCATTCCAGACTTGTGAAATAGTGTTACTTTGACAGTCTTTGTGGTGTAAGAGTGCGAGGCCAAAAAGCCATGCCACTGGATGGCGTCAGGTGAGGACGCGGCCAGACAGAACCGTTCACAGTGTTATATGCTGGTGGGCAGCCAGAGGGCACCTGATGCATCCACATGCTACATGCAGGCTAAAATGTTTTCAGTAACAACGTAATAGGAGTACAAGGGCGCCTGTAGACCAGGTGGGAGATTCAATTTGTATGTGTATTGTTTTTGTATCAGATTGGATCTAGATACATACGGAATTGTCGGAAAGCAATATATACTGTACATACCCCTACTCATTTAATGATAAGAAACCAGATGAAAGTACCATACGGCATCATTGTAACTTTTCATATCTGATTTTACTTTGAGTTGTTCCCTCGGCTACTGGCTACTTTGGCATGGAAACATCATAAAGCTTTAACTTCAGATTTTTTTTTTTTTACTGTCTGAACAAATTGAGAATTCTGTGGAGTCTTGGGTGCATGTTAATGCCAAGAAAAAACACTGCACATTACTACAGGGATCATCATTTCTTATCCATGTATTAGATATGACCTTCTCCTGCTCACTCAGTGAGTGTGGGAAGCTGGTGGGCGTAACATTTTATACTCATGGGCAGTTGGTTCTATCTGCGGATAAGAATGTTTTGTCAGCTGGTTTAGTCATGTCAACTGGGAGCATTAATCACAGGGTATCAGAGAGTCATGTAAACAGCTTAACCTGGATAACACAACCCCAGCATTTCAGAAATTGGCTGTTTTTTTGTTAAATTACCTTTAAAATGTACTAGAAATTTCCTGTCTGATGCCACTTGTGGTTATGATTAGACAACAGGAGCATATGGCAACCACTGTCAGACTGTCAACAAACACACATGCTGGGATGTTTTGGTTTAGGCAACAAGGGCATAGATGGTTAGGATTAGGGGTAGGAGGCACATGGTACGGTGCTGATAAAAAAACATCACATTCACATAGGAAGCAAACACCAGACTCCTGCATGAAAGTCCATTGTTTGTGAGGTCCATCCATCACCCCTCTCGCCTGCCCTATAGACACCCTCACGCTCCTTTTATTACATCATTACCTGTAGGCTTTCAACCTGATGTGGAACTTACACTTATTATGTGCACGTGACAGGTTCCGTCCAGGCACGTTCTCAAGTGACGCTGCCCATGCGCTTATCATGTGGACGTGGCAGGTGCTGTCCAGCCATCCACCAGAATAAAATAACAACACCACCAGTTCTGTCCTGCTGTGTTCTCACCTGACGCCGTCCAGCGGCATTTCGTACGCATCACGCTTTTACGCCAAAAGCACTAAGTGGTGCTATTTTACAAGTTTGGAATGATAATGTTTTTGGGGAACAACAGTAACACTGAACCTATGTCTCTCAGAAGTTGATTTGATTCCTATGCACAATTGCACATGCATCATACAGACACAAGATTTTGGATTCACTATCGCTTGTGAATCACTTTAACTCATTTTTCTCCTTCATTACTATGAACGTGACAAGTAGTTTCTTTTGAGTTGATCCCAGATATGTTGTCCTGCTGCAGTGAACACTCACTAGAACAGGGAATCAAATGTGTATTTATCTGCAATGGCAAATAGTCCCCAACAGATGTACTATTTACTCATATATAAGCAACATTAGCTAAAACCCAACATGCCCTGCCATTTAAAGAAATACTGTGTCTTTTTATTCAAATGAAACTATGCATATTTCACCTGTTGATTTACATGGTAAGTAGAAACAAATTGCCAGATTTCCACAAGCAGGGGAAACATGTGGAAAGCATTGCAGGCTAATGCATTTTTTTGCACTTAGATGCACTATATAGGGTACAGCTGATACACAGCTTCAAACTCTAACATATAAAACCTACATCCTATACATACTTGAATTATTGTGGTGGAGTACACTGGAGTACTGATGTACACCATATATTTGTGTGGTAAGCCAAATTACACTCTTCTTTCATGTAATAGGCTGGCTTTCTTCTACAGGCCAGTACTGGCTTGGCAGAGCTGGCCTTAGTTAATGGACTAGTCACCGGCCCCGGTCCGTGGTGCTTTGGCAAAGCTGGAGAAAGCTCCTCCTGAAATGCGGGGAGATTAGCTGGGAGTGCAGGTGATAACCTCACTGTCTGAGGCAAGCTTCCTCACTACTAATACCAATTACCCCTTGCCTCATGCACTCCCTCACAGGGATACACTTACATATATGCATGCACATGCACACATCCACATGTACACGCACTCTGCACCACCTTGATCTGGCTGTCTTCACTTCAGGCCTGGATGGTTCAGGCTGTGTGACCCAGTGATTCTGCCTGGGGTCTCTTTAATCCCTTAGGTTTGTTCCAAAATGCATCAGCCCCCTTCAATAGCGAGCAGAGGATCTCTACACAATAACCTCAAAGTCCTCCTCTATCTTCCAGGATAAGCCTCTATTTACATATGTCCAAGAAGCAAGAGCTCTGACGCTCTCTAGCACTGTTTATACCAGCTTGTATGAGCTGCCTCAGAAGACTCCATCTGCCTTTTCCCTACCACTGCAAACTGCTCAAATATCTCACTCTTTTCTTCAGTGTTTCCGCAAATCTGGCTAAACACAGTGAATTATATTGTGTCAAACTGTTAAACGCATTATTTTCTCAAAATGACACTGGGTCAAAGAAATAGATCAGAAGAAGTTCGAAAGCCTTTACCCATCTTGTTACCTTTCTGCCTTCAGGAGTTTACTCAGCAGATAAAATTTACTGTGATAAGCCTCAATGAGGAAGGGAGGTGACCAGAGAAAATGAAAGATGAGCCACTCTGACAGAGTAATTGTGCAGTGGAAAGTATCAGTAACCTAATTAACACTGCACTGTAGCCTTTGCCGCATTCAGATCCTGCTCTGATATGTTTCGTGATGCGTTCTGACACTGTAGTTAGGGGAATCATTTCCTAGTGCATGGTGGTATGAGCAGTGTAATTGCACTTTAGGGTTTAGAGTTATTGCATTATGTAAATGACTTCAGAGTCATGTGGAGGATAACTTAATGATGTCCCTAACCATTTGTACTTAACATGACAGAAAGGAGTTTTTCAGGTTTTGTTGTTCAGCAATATCCTTTATGTCATAACCACTGCAAAAAGGAAAACATGTTTTCTAAGACCCGGAAAAACATTTTTCTTAATCAGCTTCTTACTCTATCTAATCTGGAACACCTGTGGCTCAGTTGGAAAAAGGTGATTTCATATGCTTCCCTGCACCAGTAAAGCTTCATCGATATTTTAATTCAAATTCAGGCATCATTCCACCATGTGCTTGTGGTAGCGGCATCCCAGAGTGTAAAGAGCAGTCGCAGAAGGATACCTAGAGCATAATATGTAGACGTGTAAGTCCACTGCAAAGTGTCAGTTTTGTGACGACTTGTGATGAGAACATGTTGGAGGTTTTGATTCTCAGACTCTTAAAGGTAGAGTTAAGATCTTTGAAATGGTGCTGTTTTAGTTATTTATGATCTCCAGTTGATGGCAATACGCCCTCAGTTTTGAGAAGCAGACAGGAGTACCACTACAGAAGCTACGCAATGTACTGCTGTGGATGGGGCAGCAATAAAATATATTTTAGGACCCAAGATAGGGAGGTTAGTAACAGTTTAAATGTGTGCTATATAGGGAATGTCTTCATCGCTTTACCTTGCTGCAGACAGTCTTTTTCTGACAGTAAGGCAGTTAGCGGCTAGAATTCCCTATTTAGAGTATGCTTTTGTCACTGCCACCAGATGCCATTGGCACAATCAGTAATTCAAGATTCATTCACTGCTTCAATCAGTTACAATGTTTGTAATAGTTTGTTATTGTGTAACTTTGGTAAATTTCAAATTTAACCTTTCAAACGCCTAAGTAGACAGCAGTGGATCGGCAGCTTTTTAAGAGAGTGATGTCATGGCTGGAGTTTCTCGTCAGAAATTGCTGTCTGACAGCAAGGTACAGCAGTGAAAATACATGTAAAATTAGAATAGGTGTATATGTTATTCATTTTTTTTAGGTGGGACTTTTTTTTGAAAGCTTAAATAGATTTTGTTGCTGTCATCCGTCCACAGCATTACAATGCTTTGCTTCCATAGCTGCACTGTATACTTCTCCGAACTGGGAGCGTGCCAAACAACATGTACTGTATGTTATTCAATTGCTATGAATAAGCATCTCATATAACCCCACTTCAAAAAAATCCAAACTAGACGATATCCATTTTTTACGACAAACTTTTGATAATTTTAATTATGGATCTACATATACAGATAAAAAACAAGTCTAAAATTTTTGTCTGTGAGGTGTGTTACACAATCATTGGACACCACTTTTTAAACAATGTCTTTTTAGACACTGCCGTATAGTATGTGGAATTCTGCAGAATTCATATACACCTAATTTCGCCAAATGTGTGGCTCTGTTCCTTTTGTTTGAAAAGTGGAAATGTCACCAACCACAAAGTAAGTCAAAGATGTGCCACTGGAAATTGTACAAATTTGAATGATTCAAGGGTAAAATCAGATAGAATTTCTCATATCCTGAAAAGGTGACAGTGAATATATATATCTTTGAAATCTACATCATCCTTGTTTTATTATCCCTATTTTGGCGACAAGACAAGTGAACTCTGTGCTGCAGCCTGATAGGGGTTAGGCTGATGAACTTTGGCATTTCAGACACACATAAGAGGTGTGCAGTATGCCTTCCCCCTCATCTTGGTCCCTGGCTATTACAGCTGCTCCATGGTGGACCCTCAGTCTAAATATACATCAAAATCTTTCTGATCAGAGCAGCTGCTTGCAGCAATGGTCAATTCAAGGTTTTGTGTGTCTGCTGGGGTCCTTATGCTGGCTGGCAGATGTTCATTAGCCAGCTAGCCTTTCATCTCAGTATGGAGAACAATGGTCTGGCACTCTGTCCTGCTCTTTCATGAGCTAATAAGGCATCATATCTGACCTCAAACCAGGCAATAATCCATTCAGCGCTGAACACCTGGGATCAAGCAGGAATACAGCACTCAGAGTTGCCAAGAACTTGACAAACTTCTGTGGGCAGAGATAGTTTTGCCTACTCAGATTGTTCATTTGGATGATTTTTAATGTGTCTCATAATCTAATTAATGTTTAGCCCCCTCTGGTGCATCATCTGTTTTTGCAGTGGTGTTCTGTTTTGCACTTTTTGATGGATTGAGCCCTGTGTAATACGAGCATGAATAGATATTTCCACAGGAATAGTGGGACATTTGAGGAAATGTTTGTTTACTTTCAAACTGAGAGTCAGCTTAGAAGATCAATAGACTGCCATGTCTGTATGGTATATGTAATACTACAGTCAGCAGCTGGTTAGCTTACTTTGGCACAAAGAGGGGCTAACATTGGCTAATGTGTCAAAAGGCAACTAAGTCCCCCTACCAGCACCTCTTAAATAATTTAAGCATTACATCTCATTTGTCTATTCAAACTAAAGAGTAGAAGTGTCACCAGTACTTTTACAATCTGTGTGCTAAGACAAGCTAACTGGATAATGGCTGTATCTTTATATTTAGCATGAGTGGATTATGATACAAAGGGCTCCTGGGTAAAGACTTAGAGGACCCGACTACCTCTCTACACAGAATCAAGACACACAGTTTTTATAGTTGTTTTTTTGTTGCTTTGCATCTCTCTGTATTCATTATGTTTCTTTGTGCTAAATTTGTGTCGCTGTATTTTTTTATGTCTGTGATTGTTTTGCCCCTTTCAATAGGTTTGTAATTTTGTGTCTCTTTGTAGTCATTTTGGATATATATGTAGGGCTCAGTCATTTTGTGTCTCTTTTTAGTCATTTGATGTCGCTTTGTAGTCATTGTGAGTCTCTCTGTAGTCATTTTGTGTCTCCAAGTGGTCATTTTGAATCTGTTTTTAGGGCTTGTATCTCTTTATTGTCAATTGGTATCTCTCTGTAGTCCTTTGTGTCTCTTTGCAGTCATTTTGTGTCTCTTTGGCCATTCTGTAACTCTTTGCAGTCATTTTGTGTCACTTTTTTAGACACATAATTTGGGTGGCATTTTGCAGGTCAAGGCCAGGGGAGGCCCTGACACTTTGGGCCCCCTTTGCCCAGGAGGCCTGTTCATTAATCCATCCCTGATATGTATCGTACAATAATGACACCTATTCCTGTGCAGTGCAGCACTTGCCCCACAAACACTTGTTTTTCACCCGTGGTAACCTATTTACTGTTATATTGGGAGCTGGCGGGTAATCCATGAAGCTGAGCTTGTTTGGTAAGTTTTCACTCTAAATCACCCACAGCATATGTCAGAAGAGAGTAGCAGTGACTCCATTTAAAATACACACACCTCACTGTCCAGTGTTATTTCCATAGCGGCCTCCAGAGCGGCCCAGTCGGCCGGGCTGGGCTAACTCAAGGGTTGCAGGGAAACTGTGGTCATCAGCCTGTCACCAGTAGGGACACATTATGTGACAATGATATGTGGTGTGAAGCATAGATATGTCATCTTTGACTAGAGCATGAGATGTCTTGGCATGGACGCTTCAGTTTGTGCCACAGCTGCCTTTGTCCTCTGGAGGGGAAGAGTCGCCATGAGCCACCAATGACTTGTTTACTATAGTCAGCCCCCAGAATTTCCCCCATCTACTAATACATATGCATGTCCCCACTGCCACCACAAACACTTTTGAGAGGAGATCCTATTGTAAGCTAACATTAAGTGTGACCTCCAACTCAAAAGGGCCGCTTTTCAACACTGTAATGTCCTTGTTTTGCTATTGATGTGTTTGTTTTTAAAAAGCACCACTGAAAATGACACACCCAAAATAACATGCTTACTGCTCCTGAAACATTTCGATTACAATCATGGTCTCATCTGAAAGGCAAATCATTGGAGTTTAATTTCAAATGATACTGAATATAACCTCCAAGCATGGTTAAAAAGTAGTAAGCTTTTTCTTTTTCTCTCAATCCATCCATCACTTAATTTCAGACTGAAATATCTCAATACCTGTTGGTATGACTACTAAAGAATTTGGTACAGTTAGCCATGGCGCCAAAATAATCAGTCCTGACAGTTTGGTGATACATGGATGCTTCCTCTAGTGCCTCAAGTAGATCAAACTTTTCACAACTTTTCTTTTTTTTTTTCCAGTGAAACATCTTATTATCTACTATGTGGATGGATTGACCAGGCCCCTAGGAGCAAGGTTCAGTTTTACTTTTTTTTTTTTTTCCAGTGGCCACTCACAGTATTGCAGCGAAAAAATTACCTGCAACCCAAGAAGCATTTTCCACATAGGCCACTATTAGAAAAAAGATATCTATTAAAGTGATGGCAAGACACCTAAAATTGCAAATATGGTCAATTATGACTCTTTATATTCTGATTTTTTGATCCATGGAGGTTTTATATTTATACATTTTTCTTCAAGCCAAGAAAAGTGACTTAAAAATCTGTGGCGTCATCACAATTTAAAGTTTGTCAGCACTGTGGGAACGTAGCAGGCGGGGCCAGCAACAGAATAACTAGTGCAGAGCAGCATTAAGTTGGTTGCATACTGCAAAAGCAAACGTGGTGGCAGATGTTTTAATTGTGGGAGACCTGGCACTTGAATGCAGGATGCATCACTGAACTTTTGAAACCATATTACAGAAACACAGAAGACATGGATTTTGATGTAAAGATTTTTTAAAATGTGTATTTGGCATATTAGGGCCTTTGTCTAAACAGTGTTTTGGGTTTTTTTGTTTTTTCTCTCGGTGCCAGCGTTTTTTTTGGTTTTTTTTTTTATTGTTCCCAATGAAGACAGAGCATTTATGCCACATGCAGCCACCCAGAGAAAAAAGCATCACGCTCAGCGTGTTATTATCAGAGCGTTTTAGCTTTTTTGCTCAGCTACTCAAAGCACTTGTAGTTGAAAATCTCAGAACTTTTTAGAAGACACTGATGACATCACTGCCACAACTTTAGCTACTGTCTATCCAGAGCACAACAAATACCGAAAAGCCCATTTATGGCAGCAGATTGGCACTGAAGGTTGTAACATTTGTGTTGTAAGCATGTTGTTAACTGCATAGTCAACTTTCTGTTAATGTAGCTACCTAACTAATGTTATGTCAGCATTTTGTTGTCATAGGAACAAAACCTAATGTGTGAATGCATCATTAAAAAAAGTACTGGGAACGCTTTTCTCACAGAGAAAACTGTTATGCTGACACAGGCCAAAACATGAACCAAATACTCAGTTAACACAGGGATACAGGATTAAAACTAGGAAAATATATATATATATATATATATATATTTTTTTTATTTCACTGTGTCCTCATGACTTTACCTCCAATCACTAGCTTCCTCTAGCACAACCACAAGGTTGACATGTGGTTTTGAGAGATATGTTTCAAAAATTAATGGATTGCCATGAAATTTACATACATTTGTGATCCCTTAGAATGAATTGAAACAACTCCCGTGATCAACATTCTTTTTCTGAAGCCATCATGAGGTCAAAATTTTTATGACCATAACTTTGTTTATGGCCTGCATTTTATGTAAACCACATGTGTTTGATCTCAGTAAGAAATACAGACAACTGTTTCTAACACAGAATCAATGGTAATTCTGACCAAATGACAGCTGAGCAGAAGACATGTACACATACAAGACGGTACTAGGCTCATAGATATTCTTAACTCATCATTATCAGGACAATACAGAAAAAAAAATGCAACGCGTTCTCAACTTTCATCAAGCTCTCATCTCTATATGTTCCTTTACACCACATATGCAGGTAGCAGTACATTGTCACCTAGACATTGTACCTGATCACAACCACTTTCAGCTCTTGTCTTCAGCATGTCTGACCTGGGTGTTTTAGAGAAAAATCAGTCATAATATCAGCAGAGGAAATTAATCTGAGTTGCAAGGTGATTTCCTCCGCTTAAAGTCAGTACACTGTGCCACCTTTCATACACTAAGAAAAAAAAAAGAAAATGTGCCATTTTCCTCAGTTATCAGGTGTTTCACATCTCACACTTGTGTCAACAGTGTTTTTATATGCCTTTCATGCTCTGAAAACAATTTTCTGTTTCTGCCCGTCAATGAAAGAATAACGTGGTGGTTTTTAAATGGCAGCATTCCGAGCCAACATGTTTGTAGCCCTGGGTGACTACAGAGTGTGATTGAAAGGCTGGGATTGCTCTTAAGAGGACTGAAGGGTGTACTATTGCAAATCCATACTAAGTCATGAGCTGATTGATTCCAAATATTACAAAGGCGAACACTGGGGTCACATTTAATTGATTTCTTTAGAGATATTTTACTGAAAATTTAAACTGACCAACAAAGTAGCAGAAAATTGCTTGATCAAGATAGGCATTGTGAAAATAAATTAAAAAAAATGAAATAAAATGTTGCCTTGGTGCAAACTAGATTTTTTGTGAGCTGTAAAGCCCCCAAAGGCTTATTGTGATTTGTGTTATTGTACTTTATAGATCAAATTGATATTGAAATTGAGTTGAAATTATGAAATTACTCTTTGTACAACCTTTTGGGGCATGCTATATGATTGGGCTAAAATGAACTTTGACTTGACCAATCTGTAAAGCACTCTGGGTATGAAATGTGCTGGGCTTGGGTAGTATGTAATATTTCATACCTTCCTTAAATATCACTGGTCTATACGATATATGGTGGTAAAAGTTTGCGGCAAACCAGCAGCAAGTGCACTACTTACTTTCATTGTTTCAGTAATATTCTCACATATTCTCACGGAAGACTTATGAGGCTTAATTGCCTTTTTAACTCATCATAACATGCACTTCATTCAAACTCAACAGAGAGAAAATAAAACTCACCCTAACCATCTTAGTTAATCTTCTTACTGATCGTGTTAGTAAGTCCACTGTTCCAACAATCACCAGCTCTGGTTTAGTCAAAAATAAATCCTTAATTCACCAAGTTAGATGTAAATAACATGCTGCTATTCCCCACTGTCTCTTTTTTGCTTTTGTTGGCCATCGGCTGTTTACAGTCCTGTAACTTCTCCCTCCACCACTAGGTGTTGCAGTGACTTTCAGCTCAGCTGTTCCACCAGTAGGGACCAGAGAATGAGCTCTGGTGGTACATGCTGTGCACTGCATACAATAAGTTTAACAGACAGAGAAGCACCTGTATGTATGTTGTTATTTAAAAATATCCCTTCACGATTTCTACATACCCTAGTAGACCATTACACTGCAATGCTGCCCATGCCTAAAATGCACTATATAAATACATTTGCCTTGCTTAGATTATTTTGAAAATAAATACATCATTTTCAAATTAATTTTACAGGCCAAAATCAGATTGAGTTGCAACAGAGAACAGGTCCATTCTGTTCTGTCTTTTCTAAAGTAAATTAATCTTTAATGATGGAGCAGTACAGCTGAAAACACAATGGAACCAAATGCATTGTGTTGCTTTAGGAGTGCCTGATGTGAATCATAATGTCTGTGCTTCTTCTATATTTAAATTCATATATTTGAAGCTTTTGCTGCATGCCCCTCTGCAACATCTTTTTGACAGACACCTGAAAAAGCTGTATCTGTAAGCGGGCATCCATGGGAATAAGCTTTGAAGCGATTACATTTGATAGCAATCTTCAATGGGACCTTGAATGACAGCTATGCATCTGTTTGGAGACAAATGCAAAACAAAATGCTGCCACTCAACTACAGCTTTCACTTCTCCCCTGTCTATAAGTATCAACACAGAAATTTTCACCTAGAAAACAGCGGAACAGAAAAATGTCTCTGAATGCCTGGGCCGCCGCTCAGTGCCCAGTAGACAAAGTCTGAAGTAACAAACACTGCCGCACAGCCACTTCCTCTAACTTACTTTAAACAAAATGTAATGCTTTGGAATCTGTCTGATCAGAGGCAAAATAAAAATACTTGTTGTATATAGTGGTGAGAAATTACGAAATGTCACATGCAACTCTATCTGATGACTTTGACGCGTGCATTACACATGCATCGGCGGCTCAAACAGTCATGTCAGGCTTTGTTGTACCTCAGTGCTTTGTCTGTTCTGAGCAGGGTGCTGCGCTGCGGCGGGACACAATTGCTTCAGTGTGCCGTCCCTTCCTCCCATCCTTCATGAAAAAAGCATCATGGTTGACATGTCTTTGATACCGTTCATTTATTTTGTCTCTGGACGATGCATTTCAAAGAGGGCCAAGATGCCTGCATTGCCAAATGTGTCCCAAATAAATGATATCCCAGCCAGAATGGGAGCTCCTTGGAGAGTGTCCTAGCCAAAGGCAGTAAATCAATGGGCCCGCGCCAGCAATCCCAGAAGCCTCCGTGCAGGAACACAAAGTAGGGGGACCAACGGCCTCAGTTGACTTGGCAGCTCAAAGGGCCTCTGACCGTACGCCAGAAGGCTCCTTGGGGAGCGAGCAGCACCTCTTGGGCCACTAAGTGAGGGAAGATGGAAACCAAGCGGGGGTAAAGAATTACAATGAGGCGCAGACAGTGAAAGGAGGGAGGTGGGGGAGTTTTCACAAATGCACAATACATATTGGGGGGTCATGCACTGTGTTGATACTTTTATCAAAAGTCCTTCAGACACTCCAGAGATGAATAGTCCAGAAAAGAATCTCCTCTCTTTGAAAGGATGAGAAACCAACAGAGGACTCGAGGATCTTCCTCTTCTTGCTCTGAAAGATAGGTGGAACAAAATGTCCTTGAGATGTTTCTTTGTGCGTGTGAGTGGACATTATATGTGTGTGTTTAGTCACAGAAAACAAAGAGAGCAGATAAACCCATTCATGTTCATCTCTGCTAGCCTATATCCTCTAGCTTCCATATCTCCCAGCTCTCAACATCAATTAATGTGTGTAGCGCTTAAAAGTAATCTCTATCATTTAAATGAATCTAAAGCCCCTCGGCAGAGCACGGGAAGCCCCATATCAACTCACCAGCTGCTACCTTTAAAGTCCCCGATCGTTTGAGTCGGGCTCTGGTGGCTAGTTGGGATATTGATGTGGTGCCGTCTGCCAGTTTGCCTCTTCCCACTGGCCGCTAGCCAGACTTTAGCAAAGACATTAGTGGGAAAAGTCATAACCCACCGGCAGCTCTGTTATTCTCTGCCCAAACAACGAGGTGAGGCAGACATTTTCTAGGGTTTGCACACATCAACATCCATCCAGGCTATGTGTTACATCACACACACATCTGCATCCACAGCAATAACCTGCAACTAAGTTAAGTCATTTCCTTAAGCTAACGTGTCGCTCATCTACATTCAGAAGCTTTACTGTCATGTCAAACAAAGGCAAATATTTAGAGCTCGCAAATAGCACGAGATTGGTCTAACGAGGAATGCAAAGGGGTGCATGTCTTACTCACAGCTGCCAGGGCTTCAAGTTGTTGCTTCAGTGTACACATAGTAAAGTGTGACAAAACCAGGATTTATTTATTTTCCCTCTGTAATATACACCAAAACTGTTTTCTTAAAGGTCCGCTTAACCAAAATCACGCATCAAACTAACCTTGCAGGTAGTTTTGCTTTTTGTTTGTCCAGGTGTGAAGATATCTGTCACTGACATTTCTTCATTTCTCTTACCAAGGCTAATGCACATTGTTGTATAAAGTCTGTAGCACGTGTTTTGCGGTAAATCATAGTGATTCTCAGTGTAAAATAGAGCAGCAATGGTACTGATTTATGCATATCCAGATTAGTCTAAAACTATTTAATTGGCTGTATGAAGACAAGTTCATCTGCATAGATGAAACAGCATGCCTACGAGTTCAAGTAAGGAGGGGTCATAATGAAACCAAAAGTATCAAATATTATTTTGGTTTATGGTTTCAGATTTTAATTTTTAGCAAAGGAGAATATAGGCTGTATAATTTTCAGAGCAGATATGTATGGTATAGCAGAAAAAACAACTGTGACTGAATGTCAAACAGTTTTTCGAGCATTTTTCTGTGGCTCTCAAGGGAGCGTGTCAGTCAGTATAATAATTAAACCCAGGCCACACCCCCTACTTGTGCCCATTTTAGTGGTTGAAATATAAGAGTCACGTAGGTGGAGCACCAGTTTCATTGTGTGCATATTGAATTTTACCAACTGGTAATGTAGTTGGTTATGCAGGGTTTGGAAGCGTAGGCTATAGTAACTGGTACTGAATTCATGAATGAACTACACTATCATGGATGCACTGATTGATTGATTGAGTTATTTTAATGTGACATGAGGGGAAAATTTTTTTCTATGCTGCATTGCCCCTGTGGTATTTATTTTGGCACTTTTTTTTTTTTTTTACACAGTCCTACATAGTTTGACCTTTCGGATAGCATCGTAGCTACATTTAAAAAATGAAAAAAAAAAATAGACCAGCTGCTAAGTAAAAGAGATGAGTGGGGTCAGTATAGCAGCTTCAGCTGAATATAATGGGATCATCAGGTGTGACGCACTGCGCCAGTGTCCTATGTATTTGGGCTGTTTGCAGGTGCAGCTCGGCTATGGCTCATCTAGAGAGTCAATGTGTTACCTTTTTTTTTTTTTTCCACAAAAATAGACATAATAGCGGCGATATTATACATGTCACAACAGTTCCTATGTCTCCAGAATATGTCACAGACAGAAAAAATATACGCATTTATTTTTAACTCAACACTTCCTGTTTCTATTTTAAATTAAAAGCATCTGACTTTTCTGTAGACAGAATCCCCTCGATGTGTTAACATAAGGCTTGTGAAATTTGCAGGACCGTGTTTTGGAAAATGCAGTGCACATGCTCCTTAAATTAGTGAAGTACCGGCTTTTAATTGTGGAAATACGGTAGTAATAGCACAAACCCTGTGAAGGCTATAATTACATCATATTATGCAAACTCAAAGTAAAAAGATGGGCCGGCAGGCAGCAGCACCACAGCAGCAATAATGTCTACCTAGCAAGTAGGGCGTAAGGAAAGTAAATGGAAATGCAGGATACAGTGTTTTGGGGGGTTTAATTCATTCATTAGACTAAAAGTCTGGCTCTGCTACAACATCCTGACTGAAATATTATTATTTTATTTATGTTTAATTTCTGTCACCCATCCATATGGTGCAATACTACAAACTGCTGGAGTGCCATTTAAATTGTAACAGAAAATGAAAGAGATTAAACTATTTTCCTCACTAGCTGTTGTTCCCTAGACATTAATTTCACATGTCAGTGAAAAGGCAATGTCTTCTTCATACTTTTTAATGACACTCTGGCCTGAAATGTAACTCCGTAAATTTTATTGAGAGGAATTTTCACAAAATACACTTGAAACAAATGACCAAAACATGAGTAAGAGAGCAGAGAGGCCAACAGGTCAACGGATTTCCTGAGCAATCTGCTGTGATTACTTCAGGCTAGACTGTGCTTGACTTTCAGTACTTTATAGTTTGAATGAGTACGCCTGTAAATCGGTCCGTGCTCTGGACAATATCTCAAGTGGTTACAGGCGATAAGAGTTATAGGCTTAACTGCTCAGGCAGTAAGAAACTCAGCCTATACCATACATGCAACATACAGCACACAGTGAAAATGCCTGGAAAACGTCTGACTTGTAAATGAGTAGATATGCGGAGGAGATGATCAGATAACCAAAATGGACCGTCGTATCTCAGCTTACATAGGTGGCAAACAAATACACTTTCAAAGGAGTATTTCTGGAGACATGAATTAATCCCTTCGACCCTCTTTCATTTCCCAGCACTTTTAGACCACATCTTGTCCTGCAAAGTGCCTGCGTATGTGTGTTTGTGCGTGCAGACGTCTGTGCATGTGTGTGGGGGCCATTACTGTGTTGCTATTTTAAATGCTATAAAAACCTGCAGAGGAAAATGACTGGGGTTGAATTACTCCAATGAGCGCACCAATCAATCATTGCTTTTTTACTTCCATCCTCCCACCAAGTTCATCTCACTTTGTTGAAACACGCAGAGAAAACCACATATTGGGTAACATAGACCCATTTAGAAGGCAATTTAAGGTACTACACAGATTCTAGGGCCAGTGATGGAGTGTTGCCTCTTAATTATACTGTATCACCATTGCAGTAAAGCTCTCTGATATGACTTGTTGCTGTGTTACCGGTGGTAGTAGGAGAGACTGAAAGAGGTGACTCAGACATAATAATAGATCTATTATATCTTCTTCCCTCAAAATATAGAAAACAGAGATAAAGTGTATTTATGCCGATTTTCATAGACACAAGCTTGCTGATGGCAATCACTTTGCAACCTTTTCCAAATGTAGCCACATGACAATCATCAATTTAGTTATTTTTTTTTTTTTTTTGAGAGAGAGAGTTACATCAGAATTGATACCACTCTCATGTCTGCATGTAGCCAGCACTAGCCTGGCTCTGTTCAAAAGGTAAAATAATACACCCCCAGCACCTCAAACACTCATTAAATAACATTACAAAATAAGAATAAAAAAGATATAGAAGAATAAATAATAATTTGCCATTTAACTGACATGACAGACTTTTCCAGGCACCAACTTTCAAGAGTCTGCTGATTTAAAACAAGACTCTTTCATAAGTGAGGAATATACAGCGTATTATGTAGGTGGATTTTCTCATCTATGAACAGTCAGGCTAGCTTCTCTGTGTTTTCAGTCGTTATACTAAGCTTAGCTAACCTTCTGCCAGTGTTAGCATCATATTTCCTTTATATATTATCTCTATGAACAGATATCTGCATATGTATGCAGACTGTGGGCTATAGGTATGGATGGATTACTGAATGGGCGGGCACAGGCTCAAGGGCCTTCATCTGCAATCTGTCAAATGTCAACTTTAACATTCACATTAACCACAAAAAAAAGACAAAATCACCTCAAAGAGACACAAATAAAAAATCTCAAGGAGACACAAAATGACAAAGACACACAAACCAACATCAGGGAGACACAAAATGACATTAAAGAAGCACAAACCCACAAAAAGATGGATACTGAATAAAATGAGATGCAAAACTAATACAAGGTCTGCATGTCTTGCTTCTATGTGGTGGAGGTGATAGAGCCCTTTGCATATCTTTGCCCAAGAGCCTGTTGTTTTAAACAGCTATGCTCTTTTTTTCTCTTTGTAGTTCAAGTATTATTGACCAATCACATTTGAGCGGGCTTTGGTTGCCTGCAGGTTAACAGTCCATACCCATTTCCAGAGCAAGAGTCAAAACACACTGGCCAAATTGCAATCTCAGAATCAATCAGCTATTGCCTGACAAAGATTTTGCTTTGTATTCGCTTTATTGCAGATATCTTATTATAAAGATTATAAACAGTCTTGGCCCAAATGTCTACTGGCAACACTGGAACCTCTGAAATATTGGCAGTTGCCCCCAGAGGCCCACTGTCTTTGGACCAATAGCCAATGGGTCCCGACAGTGCTGTATAGACATCACAGTGATAACTCATCTGACTCTCGGCAAGAGAGCAAATAAGAATATTTTCCAAAATGTCAAACTACTATTGGCCTGAGTTTTGAACTGCACACTCCACCGCCCTTTTCTTCTTAGCAGAAATGGATATGCTGTAGGTCAGTACACTTTATGCCTGTTAAACTTGTCACTTTATATGTGCGGAGAACATTTCCAGCGGCCATCACACTGTCAGCAGAAATTATTTCAGGCAAATCTAAAATCTCAGTGACTGAGGATGCAACCCGGCTGTGATGTAGACTGATAAGATAGGTGTATTGTTATATAACAGCCTTGCACAGTGCTGCAGTTGCCATCAGAAACACTAGAAAGCTGCCTTTTTCCTTTTTCTTTTTTTGAATCAGAAATCCAGCCAGTCGCTTGGAAAATAAAAATATGTGCCAGCATGATGATGTGTGTGGTGTCACAGTTCACACTCATGTTTATACAACTAATTCTCAGCAGGTGAAAAAGAAACTACTCTCTATCCAGGTCATGACTCAACTGCTGTCCACTTGAAGCTTATTTGCACTCACAATGCTACTGATTAGGATAAACAGATAACACTTCCTGCAACTCAACTCCTTGCCTTTACCTTACAAAAACTATTGAGTGTTTGAATTTTACTCTTTTCCCAGGTCAATCAGCCATGTGAAATCATTTTAGGCATAATGTGTTAAAATATAACGAAGCAGAATGGATGCACAGTGGTAACCTAAATCTGATCTGAGATCAATTCCTACAGTCACTCCTGTTTTTGACTTTGCTAGCAGTTGTTCCCACATGTCAGCTGTGCGTCGGTACACTTGCCCCCTCACATGAAGTGTTTCCGAAAATGAGGTGATTCAACAGCCTCCCACCAGGAGGAAATACTCTCAATCTGCTTTAGTCCTAACACAGAATTTAATTTTAATTAAATGGTTAATGAGCCATGGGATTAATGCCAATGACTTTTTAAAGCAAACATCTATAAATCATTAAGGCCCCATTTGAAAAGGAGAGCGAGCAGGGCTAACGAGTGTACGTGCCTCCAGCTGCCCACCGCCAGCACCTCTCTCTCTCTCTCTCTCTCTCTCTCATACACCGAGTCCACATCAGCCTTCCCATTGGTTTAGATAAATAGCAGACAGACTGATATGTGCAGTGAATAAACCTGCTCTTAAACAGTTAAGATGAAACACTTCTAACACAGATGCACTAATTATATCAAATAAGCTTCTGATGGTAGGTGGGGATATGAGTCTTAACATTAAACCAGGTCAAGGTGATATGGCATTTCTTTGGTCCACTCTGGGCACAAGTAGCACTAAGATCCCATTAAACTGTATCATAACTTACTTAAAGGGATATGCTGCAGATTGTCAGTGAGCTTTGTATCGTAACAATGAGGGTGGTATGTGTAAATGAACTGTGGTAAACTTCCATCCATGATGCAAAACACATCATCTCAGACTGTTGCTCAAACTACAGGCTGTACTTCTGCATTTTTGCATTGCCCGCCACCACAGACACAAGAAGTATAGCCATGATTCAGACGTGAATCTCTCTCTCAAACTCAAACCGACATCTAAAACTAGGTGGCACCTGTCCAATTAAAAATTAGAGATTATGTTAAAGATTATGTTACTGTGTTGCCCTTTTCTCTCCTATAATGTTTTCAGGAACATATTTTAGCTTATTGTTTAAATGTGATATGAGATGTTTCTTGCCAGCTGACCGGCATTGATTCACAAGTGCAATATGGCATCACTTCACCCGCCATTGGTCTGGTGCAGCACAGTGCATTCTGGTAGGTTTTTTACCTTTTCAGCAAAAGTGTATTTTTTCTTTGGTCATGTAGCACCAATTTCAAAAGTATTTGTGTCTTTCTACTGCATAGACATCCTAGTTTTACTAAAAGGCAATCTTTCTAGCAGTGAAAAATCTTGAACTCTGAAACAGGTCACAGTTATAGAGCTTCTTTGTCAGCTTTGGTAAAAGTACAAAGACCCCATTGAAACTGTATCATTACCTACTTAATGTGATGTTATTTGTTGTAGGGAAAAAATAGGTTAGTGAAGGGCATTTGAAAGTGAGGGATCAATCAAGTGTAAACCAATAGGCCACCAGTAATGATAGAAAAGATGGTAGGATCATTCAAAAAACGTGATGACTTCACTGGTTGGACTTTTTTACTTACACTCACTAGTGCAACACAACGTGCAATGCAATGCTTTCCTGGAAGAACTTTTCCAGAAAGTTAAAGTGCCAATTTCATAAAACTCAAACCTACATCTCCATGTATTTCTATTATTTTCTAAAATATGATGTCAATTACAACGGTGATATTTCTGTCTGACTCACCAGGATGTGCAGCTCATTATTAGGAGGACATGCTTCAGTAGTTTAATGGTTATGTTTGGAGTATATATTGGTCCTATAGGACTGTACTGGACTATCACATTCCAGCAAATGAGTAGATTAGTTAGAGGCAATCAATGTGGTTATGTAATTATGATATAACGACCCAGGTTGACGAAGAGATCACTGTCAGAATTTTATGAGTTTGACTAAACCAGCATTATTAGGCCTACTGATGACTATTAAAGGCCCTGATTTTTTTTTTCCTAAACATATTCCTTACTATGATTAATGGGGCTCTAGAAAAGCACAATCTTCTGGCAAAGCTAGAACAGTTAATGTGATTTTACACTATACATTTCCATTTGTGTTTTTGCTTTTCTCATTTAAATGACAGCTTGAATGCTTTTACACTTTTTTACACACTTTTTTTCAGGATTTAAGCTTCCATTGACTAATATAGGAAAAAAAAAAAATTCTTAGGGCCTTTTAACAACAAACTGTATGAAGGAAGGATACATAGCCAGCTTTACACTTGTGGAGATGCCTTAAGTCAGTCAACACCCAAAGTCACATTCCATAAAACGATATGAAGAGTCATTCAAAAGTATCAGATATAAGCAGTGAGTCAACGCCTGCAGTGTGAATTGAGCCTCTGCGTCTGGGATATTAAATCTTCTCTTCACTGGCAGCTGCCTAAATGGATGAGTTTGGAGACCCTTCCAGCAAACTGCGAATGTTCACGTCATTCCTAGACAAGGGGGTCAGTAACAGTATAAACCTCAGTTTCCATGTGTCCTGTTGTCACAGGCTGGACAGAATCACACTTTAAATGGATTTATCACTTAGAGTTTGTTACTGAGGCAAAGATGTGACATGATTCTCAGTTTCTGCCACTAAATTGTAAGCAGCAAAATGATTTAAAAATATATATATATTTTTTTCCAGTCCATTATCCTAGAAGTTGTGTTCATATTGTGAGCAATATTATTAACGCCAGGAAGTAGTGTGCCTTTTTGTAGCAAGGTTGAAAGTCTCGAAAACAGGGTGTTTGATGGACTTCATGTGACTTCATGGAGATGACCAGTGTTTGTGTTCAGTCATAAACCTGTAATTAAAGTCCTGTGTTTGCTGCCCTGACCCAACCATCACCCCGACCTCCTCCAAACTGTGATTTTACCGCTCTTTTTCCTGACATCACATCATCCTCTTCCAATTTTTTCCCCATTGTAATTACTATGGCAAACAGAAGTTGCAACCTTAGAATAAACACAGTGATGTCATGGGCTGATAACAACAGCCTTCTGAGCCTACCAGTAGGTGTAACAGGACCCTTCTGGCCAATACCTATGAGGCTGATAACTAATGATGACACCATAAAACCAAATGATAACATTTGAAGCTGCATCAGCTGTAAACACAATCTTTTCCTACTTAAACCATTTTGTAGTTGTAGCCATGGCTGATAAGGAATTGTTGATTTTGAATCTATCAAATCTGGAGTTTTTTGCAGAAGTGTCCAATATAAAATATAGTGAGATCTCCCACATATTTCACTTCTATATCACAGTACATCAATATTATTTGTAGTGGCCACCTGCCTCACTTTACAGAGGTCTCTTTTAATCCATCAAAATGAATTATTTCACGTACAGCATGTGGAGGTGGACAACTTTTAAATTCTAACTATTTAATTTGACAAAGTCACTGACTGAGGACCCCACTGGCCACCTGTAGATGATTTATTTGGCTTGTCCCTCCACTCCAAAGTCTATTGTATTATGAAAAAGCGAATTGGATGTAAAATCCGCAGTGGCCTGTGCTAAATTTACCTTAAACCAAATCACTAAAGCCTACTGGTGCTTGACAGTCTGGGCAGGTGTGCAGACTCCTCAGCAATATCCAAGGGAGACCCGCGAGCACTGCTCACCCTTTATGCATTCTTATTTATTAATCTGACTCACTCTCTCCTTTGCTGAAGGCTTGATCCACTAAAAGTCAAACAATACTCGGCCAAAATACGCTTTTTTCACCTATCTGAGGGTTTATAGAGCTGAGGAATAAACTAAGGGATTATTGGAGCTGTTCTCACCGACCATGAAACTGCTTTAATGCACCACAGCTGCTCCTATCAATATAGATTCTAAGTACATACAAGGTATGTGCTTCATGGCTTGAAAAAAAAAACACCAAAAAAAATCACATTGCTTAGGCGTTTGTTGTTGACATTGACACACAACACAATCACTGTGTGAGCACTCTTACCAGCAGCGCTGTCTACTGAAGTGTTAACTGCCCTGACACTGCTGGTTTCACTGTGTGTCTTGACATGTCTTCCTGCAAGTCAACACCCCAATGCATATTTTTCTGTTAAATAAATAAAAAGCCTGAGCACGGAATAAACACAGATTCTAAATAGGAGCTGACAGCACCACCGGTTTGGAGACGGAAGCTTCAGTGGAGTTTGTTTTTCCTTTTCTTTTTTTTTTTTTTTTTTTTTCTGACAATTGCAGGCAGAGAAGACGACAGATAAGAGGTCTGGTTTTTTTGGTGTCACAGCGTTCCTGTCTAGCACTGCAAGAGTCAGTGGAAGGCCTCGTCCCTTGAGGTTAAGGAATGCTTATTAAATGGCAGCACAAAGACAGCAGGCCACTCATGCAGACAGGGCATCTCCAGCATGAATAAGGTGAAGGGATTTAAGAGCGGAGATGGATGCTTTAAATAATAATGATGTCCTCTTGGAGATGGAGGTTATTGTGTTTGTAAATATGTGTGTTTGATCATGCATAATGACACACTTCGAATGGAATGTTCTGTATCATATCATTTTTTTTATATTTATTTTTTTGTATTTTTGGCAGCATCTTTTTGCTGATATGGTAGAAACTTCTATGCACAAAGCAAAGCCTTTTTGTCTTCCCAGCACTATAGACGCCTGTGAGAAAACACATAAGAAACAGCATGCCGAGCCTTGGGAACAGATGGGGTTTTGAGCTCTGATTTTATATCTAAAAAGGACAAAACCACAGCGCTGTGGTTTCACTCAGCTGTCAAAAACTGAGTGGCACCGCATTACATGGATGATTACCAATAATTCCCTCGCCGGGAGTCAACTGAAAAGAAGACAACGATGTAATTACAGTCCCCTTTGGCAAACTGCTTTGTCATACAACAGAATAATGATATGCTCTTTTGACACCAAACCGGTGTCTCAGGATCGGTCGGTAATGGCCCTGTAAATCAAAAATGTGACTTTTATAGAATCACACCTGGAGAACGGACACGCGAGGCAGTTCGGAAGGACCTGGTGTATAAAATGATGCTTTTGCTCTGAGGCTCTGGAGCTCGAACTCCGGTGCTTGATCTATCAGATGTGTGACAGCTGTAGTGTAGTGGAGTATAGGACACTAAAAATACACGTAATAATGGGAAATGTTACACAGCTGCTGTATAGTCTTTAATTACTATACAGTGCACACACTCAAGAGGCAATTAGTAAGATTTTCAATGCCCCATAGCATAAAAATTACCATTTTATATCTGTGGGGGGTTGACAGGGATCTTAATTACAGTGAAAACCGCTTATAGTGATCATGGTTACAGTGATCTGCCGCTTATATGGATCAAAAAGCTTGGGACAGGATCATTCTTTTACAAAGCTCTTTAAATAATTTGCTCATTTTAATGAAGTAGTAGCATTTGACGGAGGACACAAAACAACCAAAATGTGTCCCCCTGCCATCCCTCTCTATCTTCTGGGTCCAGACCCAGACCTATAACCAAAACATTTGTAATTTTTTTTTTTTTTTTTTTTAATTTTAGGGTGCATTTCTATTTCAAAGGGATAGTTCAGATTTTGTTTAAATTGGGGTTGTATGTGGTACTTATAGTCCATCCATAGTGTATCACATACATTAGAAATCAGCTGGCAGTTTGGAGCAGCAGGCTGGAGTCCAACAAACCAACTTTGTCCAACAAACCCCAGACTTTCACGCAGGAGTCCAGTGTTCACTTTATGTCAATGTGATGTTTTTTCTTTTCCTCAGCGTGTGCCCTCTTCCCCTTATCCTCACCATCCGTGTGATTGTTGACCCCAGCCTGGCTTTTGTTGCCTAAACATAAACACATGCAGTATCATCCGACCATGTGCTTGTCTTGTCATTATGGTAGTGGAATCCTGGTGCGGAAAGAGCAAAATCAGGATGCCTAGAGCATATTATGTAGGTGCAGGAGTCCAGTCCACAGTTGAAATATGTTATGACTTGTGATGAGAACATGTTTTTTTCTCAAAAGAGTCTGGATTTGAAGAGAGCAATGTCACGACTCAGTCTTCCCATTTTGTTATGACAGATCTATACCTTTGGCATGGTATAGTCTGCAAAAAGTTCTCAAATTAATAACTTTAATATCCATTGATAAATTCAAGGGCATCATAAAGAATGTGATGATGGAGGCATGAGGTTTTTTTTTTTTTTAGAGGTCACTGTGTTATTTATTTCTTATTATCATTATCATATTGTTGTTGTTAATTTTACAGTTGATACCTTGGTCAGGCCTTTCTCTTTAACCTCTGTGGGACTTCCTGGTAAAATAAAAAAATAAATAAATGAAAGCATACCACACTGTGCTGCACCATAATGTAAATCAATCAAGTGTACTAGCCTAATGCATTTGAAAAAAAAATGTTTGAAAAAGCTGTATTGCATTTGGAAAAGACCAGAACATGGTGAGATGGTCTGTTCTTTTGCTTTATATTCATTCAATAAATATACAAATGTTGATTAGATTGTAATCTGCATGACAAATAAAGAAAACCATTTCTTTTTAAATTAGTTATAATAATCATATGCATATAGTGATTAATTTGACCCAGACAGATGTAAGCACTATAAGTAGTTTCCACTGTACTACAAAGTGACTCACATCTTCCTCAGCCAGTTGCTGAGGATTACATCGTTTGAAAACCCCCATCACTTCTGCCTGACCTGTGCAGTGGGAGATCAGCAACCACTGGGAATTTATAGCCCTGTCTCAGACTGTGCAAGAATTTGTATTTTATTTCTGCCCAGTGCACAATTACATTCAGCTGAGATACCTTTGCCTTGTATCTAACCATGCTACAATGCAAATTATGTGAATGTTTCCACCACATCTTCTTTAAAGCCACTGTGAACTGCTCTGTGACTATAGCATCTTTCTCTCAGTTCTTGGAAACTAGAATGATTCTAGTAAAACCGAGGTGTAACTATTTTGTTCCTTTATATGTGCAGGAGGGCAAAACTTTTGCAATATCTTTAGCTAGACCCCCTACATGTTTCTTAGTCCGTCACTTTATTTATAATTTCTACATCTTAAGATGAATAAGATATAGCGGCATTATACCAGGGTAGCTGAGACAAATATAAACATATATCATTGTTTTTCCAGAATAACACAAATTCAGTTTGTACTTGTTTGACAACTTATAGTCTTAGCTGTGTTGGCTCATGGAGTTGCTGGATGAGCCTCCATTTGTCACAAACTAGCTCAGTGAATGTGACAAGGAGGGAGTCCACACAAGAGGTTTAATTAAAATAAAATAAAAAAAATCATTAAACTAAGAAATACAAAAATGAACATATGAGTGTGGAAGTCAGCAAAGTCAGTAGTGAAAGCCATGCACTGATCTGTATCTGGTGTGTTGTGAAGGTGTTGAAGGTGCAAAATCAAAAGCAACAATGCAAGGTGGATGTCTGCTGTAAAGGAAGGGAGAAGGCGAGTGAGCACCTGGGTCAGCTTTTATAGCCTGGGGAGGCCCAGGTGAGCCTCATCAAGCTAACAAGCCTCCCATGTGAGCCAGGCAGGGCATGAAAATTTGTAAAAAAAAAAAAAAAAAAGCAAAAAAAGTTAAATGATAATCAGAAATACTCATTTAATTATAATTATATAATGTGTTATATATATTTTTTTCAGTGTTTAAAGCCAGTCAGTCTAGTCTAGTTTTTCAATTTTTTTCAATTTTTTTCAATTTTTTTTTTCTTTTTTTTTTTTTTATAAATTCCTTGCAAATATTGGTAAATTTATGAAGTTGCTTATTGACTTGTGTGTTTTTGGTTTGAGATCAAGCCAGTTTGCTCAGGTTTTGAGTTAATTTATGCCACAATCTGGAACATGAGCTATGGGGGTAAGTAGTACCTAATAGGCACAGAAAGTACCAACCAGATCAGAGTCCATGTGTGAGCAGCAAAAAGCACCTGAGGCAAGCTTTAAAGGCTTGAGACTGAAGCTGGACAGGGCTTTCATCACACCAACATCAAGGTATGGAGGATAACATAGGATGGAATAAAAGCCAGAAAAACTTGGGAAGGCTGGTAATATGCATTCTTTTTTCAGGGGTATATACCTCAAGCATAGCAATGATGTTTAAGTCAGCTGTCTATTTATGTGCACAGTATTTATTCACAGATTCTGTAGTTAACTTGGTGTGCCGATTTCATGATCTGTATCCATTTCTATGTCTCTTCAAGCAAAAAAAGAAAATAATTATAAAATAAAATAAATAATTGAATAAATAAATAAAACAAAAAAAAATCTTTCCTTACTATTTATATCCAGATAAAATACCAGACATGGGCGTGCCTTATGCTGGATGACATGTTAAATTGGGCATATGTTGTATGTTGTTACCATATATATATATATATATATATATATATATACACATATATACATATATATATATATATAAATTTGCAATGCAATTGTCATGCCTTCAAAACATTAAAGTGATTTAATATTGCCATATAATTGGCATCAGCTGTTGCTCTGTCTCTCTTGTTCTCTCGAGTGTTGACAACACTAAGTTTTACGAACCTCCATCAAACCACCGTGTTGCTGTTTATTTATATTACCATGAAATACTTGGTTGGGTGTTGGTGGATGAAATCTGTGGCTGATAGCCCATACTACATCTTAAATGGATACATATTGACAAAAAAATCATGAACTGTATGAATAATGAACGGAGGTACCTTGATGTTACCCATTTGTTTGTGCACTGCCAATTTGAAACCTCAAGTTCAGAGTTTTGGCCATCGCCATCTTGGATTTTTGAAGCCAGAAGTGACTATATTTGGGCAACAGCATAAAGCTGTGTTTGAACCAGGCTGTGTATTTATCTATGTCTATGTTGATTGGTTCTGTTTTGGAGCCAGCCTCTAATGGCCGTTGCAATTTATGTACCTTTGCACTGACTTAATTTGTCAGCCTTGAAGGTTGCTACATGGATATTACCACATTTTGACGTTGAGGTTGAGGTACCACACCAGGCTTTTGTGTCACTACTCCTGCACAGGCACCTCCTCCTCCTTGTTGCAGCAGTTTGCTGAGTGAAAGCAGGGAATGGCCCTGACTCAGTGGGGAAGACGAATTAATATAGTAATTATTTTTCAACTATATGTTACAAATGAAATCACTAGTTATTGAAAAAAAACCCATTTGAAAAATCATTATGGCTGAAGTCAATAGCAAGTAACTCATTAAATACCCATTTCCAATGCATTATTTGTGCTTTCTCAAATAATGAATTCAGATTCAGGTACATCCCCAAATCTTGGTACAGCACACTTAACACATTCTCAATTTAATTCTTCACATGGTGCAGCTCTGTCAATGAGCTTCTATGTCTACTTGAGACATTTTAGGTATCCTTCTGCATTGGCTGTTTGCACTCTGTTTTGCTGTTACCATGATGTCAACAAATGCACAGCAACACCGTCCTTTTGTTTGCAAAACAGCACATGGCAAGGACGATAATGATGGTCAGGATTTGGCAACAAAGTCACAGATGGCTAGGTATAGGCAAAAAAGGCATATGGTAAGAAAATCATGGTACTACCCCAATGTTGCCAAATTTTGATTGCATTGGCATTTTTTATAATTGCATCATAATAAGTACAGAGGTAAGGAGAGAGAGAAACAGTGTCCAGACTCCAACTAGGGACACAGCATTTCCTTAGTCAGTACTTTAAGCCCCAAGGCCATCACAGAGACATATCTTTGAGCACAGACTTGTTTGGAAAGGAAAAAAAAAAACAATGCCTTGATGGACATTTATTTATGTCAGGTTGGAACAAGAATCCCTGAACAGGGTGACTGTAACATCAATTGTCCACCACCCATAGCGCTGTCAGAACACCCTCACCCCTGTAGTTTGACATTAATTCACACCTTGTCCCAAGACTCTAATGACTCTCACATAAACATATGTCTCTAGAATATGGATTCTCAAAACCCTAGGGAATCTAAATGAATGATGAAGCTTCTTGGATGGAATTTTAGTATTGAAATGTTAATGTCAGTTAACACAAACCATTATTATCTGGAAATGCACACCCTTGTCGTAAGATTCTAGCAAGTTGAACATTTCAGGCATTTTTAATCTTTTCACAAACATATTTTTTTCCTCACTAATAGAGCAGTGTTTGTGGTCTTTGTAACTCCTGGATCATAGTTCTCTGAACTGGAGCAGAGCCAAGTACAAATGAAGGGTTGTTTTGGCCGACACGGGCTCTGCCTTTCGTCTTATTTACTGAACTGCCTTTCCTCTGTCTTATAATTATCATCACTATCTGGTCATCCGAAATGACATAACCCAATCAATATGAGTTTATGTGTTGTCATTACAATTCACATGCTGTCATGTTCTGCAAAACACAAATTAGTCAGCACTGGAGCTCTCTCACCCTGCGATCTCTGATGGCAGTGGGAGGTTCATAAGCTCTCTTTCTACCTGCCTTTCTCTTTCATACTGTGGACAGCGGCAGTAGAATTGTTCACCAAGGTACCATCAATTGTGTTGAGATAATTGGCCATGAGTAGCAGCTCATCAAGAGGAGAAATTGAAATTATTTCCTCGTACTCAGGGACGGCGATCCGTGGAGTATAAAAGGTGATGAATCTCTATATTTCTATGGGGATCTGTGTATGACAGAGGTAGACTTGATTAGGTTGAACGACAACAAAATTACACACAAAAACTCTTCCTGTGGGCCTTTTCCTGCTGCAGCCGTTCGCTTCTGTTGGTTCAGGCCATCCAAGAGTTAAAGGTTGGGGTGTGTTGCTTGTGTGGTGCAAACAAACATAGATTAGTTCCCTCCAATCTATCACAACCACCACTTCTTCCCACAAACATGCAGCACATTTCTCACTGCCACTGGATTCAATTTTCCAAACACAAAATTAAACATCTTGTAAATTATGTTTATTGTCCCCCATAATCAAATGCCAGCAGTCATTGCTCATGTGCTAATTGAAGTTGTTGTTTTTTTCTCTTATGTAAATTTCTTGAATGCTTAATTGGAGTATATATCACAGTTAGCCTGCAATATTCCGCTGGCTTTTTCTATCCTCAATGTAAACATAATGTTCACACTGCAGGCCTGTTCTGACGTATGTTTGCTGTTGGGTGCATGATATACTGTATATTACTTCTGATAAAGAGAAAGACAATAGCTCCTCCAGCCATGCACATACACACACAACACACACACACACACACACACATTGATTTATTATATATACTGTAAATGTATGAAAACACCTTTGTGACTTCATCCATGTGTTATAAAGAGAAAATGGGACTAAAAATTAATGATTTCTTCGGCCACATCCACATTAAAGTGTTTTCATTTTAATTTAAAGTGCCATATCATAGGCAGCTGGACGCAAGATGCTTCTTCATTTTTAGGAGACTGGGAGTCGCAGGTTTTAAACCCCTTAAAAAGGGTGAGGACCCTTTGAAAGTTGTTAAGGTCACATGAGAGCTCTGAGTTTCACCAACATGTTCCAATCCTAGCTTGTCACATGTTGCTGCTTTGTCAGCGGACTTCTGTATCAATTTATTACACTTTAGGTGACCTTCTGCATCTACAGTTAACACTCTTGTGTGCTACTACATGATGTCAACAAAAGCACATGGTGTACTAAAGCAGCACATGGTTGTGTTTAGACAAAAGGAACACATCTTACTAACGTCAACAACAAACGCAACATGCTGGTAGAGACGGTTAGGTTTAGGGGAAGGAGGCATATGGTAAGGTGCAGAAAAAAACCCATCACATTCACATGGGAAATGAACACTGCACTCCTGCATGACAGTCCATTGCAGTTCATTGAATAGCCACTTGAGGCTGGCTTCAAGACAGAGTAGAGAGTCGTGTTAAAATGCCCAACTTTACAAGAAAAAATTGTCATGTGTTAACTAAACACCTGATTTTCATTTAGATTTAGTGTTTTGATGAAATGCTCTGTCTTTGTTGTTTCTGCTTACCTAATATTTTGTGCGTCATCCACATTATATCGTAGTTTTTACTCATTGATGAACGATTTTATACATTTTGTCAAAATTCTCATTTTCAAAAGTTACCTTTAATTTAGACATCACAGGTGACTTCACGGTAGCTACGTTTCTGTTGTCCATACTAACATGCCTGTATGTGATGTAAACAGGAAGCAGGTTGTCTACTCTACTAGTTACAGATATTGGCAAATCTTTTTTGTGAAACTGTAACTGAAGGTAACACATCAGTGTAAGGTGGTCAAGGTGGTGACTGGGATTCATTGAAAAACAAAAACAACACATATTAAAGTGGTACAGGGATGAGGCAGAGGAAGGCATGGCAATGGATAAGGGCTAATGCTGGGCAAGAGGGTTAAAATTATAAAGGGTATGAATGTGAGTGAGACCTAGCTATAATGTTTTGGATGGACACCATTTGGGAAGTGAATGTCTGTATCATTGTTTCCAGAAGTCCATTTCCACATGTCCAGACTAAAAGGTTTCAGACTAAAACGGGGTCTGTCTCATTTACAAAGGTCTCTGTTTTTGAGATTCCAAAATGCCAGAGTAGTGTGGACACTAGGTGTAAATGTTGCAGTAGTTGCACATTTAAAACAAAAGATGTGTGTGGACGTAGCCTTAGATGAGAGTTACAAAAATTTTCGTTTTAGCACCAATGTTCTAATAGTACCCATAACAGCAACAGAAAATCTTTAAAATGGCTTTAGTCAATACTGTTCTCAGTACAATGCATCAAAACACTATGTGCAATATGAAAAAAGGGTCACTCAAAGTGACAAAAATATTATCATCAGAATCTGCTGCTCTCCTCAGCTCTGTGGTGCATATTAGCATTTCTCCTGAAGAGCCATTAGGCTTGAGAACAAGTACCAGAGCAGAAAAATCTGTGGGCTGTTGCTTGTTAAACATACAATGCACTCAATACAAAGGATAAACAACAAGGAGTGTGGCTCAGATGTAAAACAGAGATAGGGACCCTTACACTACCACAGTATTGCAGCAGTTGATGTAACACGCTTATCCAGAGTCATGCTTGTTAGAAAATCATTGTTTTTTCCCCGACTGACTTTGAGCAATGCATATTTTATCTATTCAGTTTTTATATACATTTTTACTTCAGTTTTGAACATTGCCTTTTTGATTTTTTGTTTTCTATTTTGTTGTTGTTGTCTTGTTGTTTAACCATACAGTTTTTATTTTTATACATTTTTACTTTTATTTTGAATAATTCTTTTTTGTTTGTTTGTTTGTTTTAATATTTTTTGCAATTTTCGTTTTTCATTATTTGATATATTTACTTTTTTCTTTTTTTTTTTGTTCAGATGAGGCTGACTCAGGAGGGATGAGACATGAATACTTTTCAAAATATCCATTTATTACTTTCAATCAATCACTAAAGAAAGCCAACCTTAACCAAAAACATAAATAAGCAAACAAACAAAAAAAACCAAAAACAGCCATATAGGTAATCTGTGCAAACAGCTTATTACACCACATATTTATGTTTATTGTTGGGTGGCAACCTCTACAGGCTGTTTTGTAGTAGACTTCCATTTCCAAATATTACATTTTAGGTAACCTTCTGTGTCTAGTATTTACGTCATGGGATGCCGCTACAGTAATGCCAACAAATGCACATGGTTACGTTTAGACAACATAAGCACATGGTAATCTACATCCGAATGTCAAAAAACACACATGCTGCCACGGACAGTTAAGATTAGGGGAAAGAGGCATGTGATAAGGCATAGAAAAAAAAACCAAAACATCGCATTCAGACTTGAAGCAAGCACTGCACTTCTGCATGGAAGTCCGGGGTTTGTTGGACTGGTGTTTGTTGTTTTAAAATTGCTCAAATCAAAAATAACTGCTACATTTTAAGAACCTGACTCAGTGTAAGAGGATAGGGGCGTTAACTTGGGACAAAACGGGATGTTGTGTTGTGCAAGAAGCCACTTCAGGCTCACATATCCAACATTTAGGAGCCAGAATGCAGACAGACACATATGCCCCGTTTACACGTACACGGTTATTTTTAGAAACGGATAAATATTCCTGCGTTTGCACCCTTCGTTTACACGCAAACGGAGAATTCGCCTCTGAAAACGATGCTTTTTAAAAACTCCGGCCAGGGTGGAGATCTTGGAAAATGCCGGTTGCCCGTTTGCATGTAAACGGAGCAAAACGGAGAAAACGCAGGCAGTAGACGTCACAGTATGCGACAGAACTTGCACTCGCGTCAAAAGTGCGACCTATGTTTACATGTTGCTATGGTAACCATGGATCCCCTCAGACTAGCAGCCATATTTATGTTGGTACAAGCCCTCTTCTCATGCTTACATTTACAACTACAGCTGATTTATTACATGGAGGAGCAGAGACGGATGAGTGTTCGGAGGACAGCAATTTTGCAACAACTTCTCCTCCCTCCCATTTTTCTGTAAACAAGAAAGAGGAAGTGACTCGTTGCTGTTGTTGCTATTTTCGGGATTCTGATTGGCTAACGTGGGCTTCAGCTTCTTGTTACACTGCCACCTACAGTTTTGGAATGTCCTGGCAGCAGACATACACGGGTTCGTGTAAACGCAAAGTTTTCTGAAAACGGATACGTGTGCACGGAATTATTTTTGAAAACGGAGAGGGTGAAATGTCCGTTTCTAAAAATAACCGTGTACGTGTAAACGGGGCAATAGACACACAGACAGATTGTGTTAAAGGCGTGCAGCTCTCACCTTTTCTTGCCAGAAGACTGATTACAGCACTTCACGTACTAGATACAAATCACTTTTGGAAAACATACTGAACACAGAGTAATGACATGAAAATGTAAGAGTGTCAACAATACAATGATAAGTACTTACTGGGGGAGGGAGAGTTACTGAATCATGGTCCACTTTGACAATTCTGCATATTCAGAATAACAGCTGCTGAGTCAAACACATTTTTGATCTAAATAAAATAGTCAAATGCTTTTACAGCATAGAACAAGTAAGAGCTTTCATTTTTGCAGTCATGATGTCACTCAGTGATGCTTTCATTCAGTCCCTGATTTGCCTCTAGTAATCTAGAAAATATTACATGCTACACGTAGTAAGACATTACCACAAAAACCTTCCATTTGCAGGTGGTAATCACATGTTGTCTACCGAAGACAAAAGTGAGATCCTGCCGTGTTTTATTACACTGAACTTGAGTGCAGGCAGTTGTTCAACCTCATCATCTCAAAGCCTGTACTTAAAACTGGCAGTTCATGGGCAGATTACTGTGCAGTCATTTTCAATACCAACATTTGAGAAGCCATTTTCTCTTTCTAATTTTGCTGAATGCGAGGTTTGAATTAAAACTTAACTTTCAGCTTAATGAACTTGTCAAATAATAATAATACAAAAATAGTATAAACAGAAGTGGTATTTCTATATTCCATGGCTTTATCAGCTGGAGACATACACATAGAATACAGATATGCAAATACTACAATCTAGTTTGTAGCGTGCTACAAGTTTGCAGCTTCAGTCTTCCAAGAAAGATTAACAAGAAAGTTCTTCCCAAGAACATAATCCTTTCTTTTCTTGGGTTGAGGACATGGTCATTATTTGGTGTACAAGAACCAGCACATGTGCACATTGCACATACATTGCACATATGTTTATGTCATCTTTAAGAGTAGCCCCAAGTAAAAAAAAAAAAAAAAAGAAAACATTTTGGTCACACCACGTTTCACATCATTTGGGGTTGCATTTTTGTCAGAGGACCTGCTCAGAGTGCTTTTTTATCCTGAGAGTGCAACTTTTAAAAGTTATAATATAAGTTGTTCTATTTCAGAAATCTGCAGAGAATCTCTTGGAGCTGCAATGTACACTTCCTACACAACTGGTCCTTCTTTAGAGACTTGGGGCTCAGGTTAGTCTTCTTACCGCCCCGTTAGTATCACGATGGGAGTTGTATTTTAAGTGAGGCTGAAGATCACTTCCCCAGCCTTTTGAAATATGGCATTTGTGGATGACATCTGTGGAATCTGAGCACCTCTTCACCCAGGGGGCATATCCCTGTGCGAGAGCAAGAGACACAGCAGAGAAATGAGTTGGCACAACCAGTCCTGCTGACTGCTCAGGATTTCACTGGAGCACTTTGCCGACTGGCGTCGCATTACTTCTCATTAATTTTGCTTTTGTAGCTCGCTTAATATGTTATTGACTGCATTAGTGAAGAGATTAATGTGTTGTTAAATTATGTTGGCTCATGGTGCTGTCCTGTGTTTGGATATACTGCCTCGTCAGCTGCTCCAAGGATTATTTTCCATGTACAGAAGCTCATAGGAATCTAATGCACGGCACATTCAGCAAGCTGATCTATAGACTCAGATGGGCAGTCCTCTGCCAAGCAAGATGTGAAGGGAATTATGGCCAGATAATGATGCAGACACATCATTCTCAAAGACTTTGTTTTATGTGGATTTAGTGTGGGAGAAATGAAAAGTCTCCTAGTAATAGAAATAGGCAGCATCAAAATAATATATATATTTTTTATTATTTTTTAATGCAGAAATTCAGTTTTAAAGCAAAGCTTTTTAACAATGACCGTAAGTGACAATAAATGCTTAGCATAAAGCAAAAAAAAAATTATATGCTATTGAAATCGTCAGCAAACTGAAGGCTTCTGTACACTGAGTTTTTAGTTTACATTTATTTATTTTTTTTTTTTTTGTCATTCCAAAAACATCATTGACAGAAGCCTAACACAGGCAGCTTTTTTAGTGATGTATTCCTTGCAGAAACAAACTATATAAGACAAACTCAGAAGATATATTTCTCTAGTCTTGGACCTTATTTCATGTTTTCTACATTGCTTCTTGATCAAACAACTCTTCAAAGGTTTTTGACAGATGCAAAAAAAAAAAAAGATTTGAAAGTTTTAATGATGGACAAAAGTTTATCTGATACAATGTGAGATCATATTTATTTTAAAATGTGACAGATTTGGACAAAAATTCAGATGTCACACAACAATACTAGTAACCTAATTTAGCCAAAATTAGCCACCTCAAGCTGCAGGTTATAGCAGGCCAACTAACTTCCACTTTAGCTACAGTTGGTTTTAGTTCATAATGCAAAATTACCTTTTGATTCATCACTTGGGCACATCAGCCATTTTCTTACCACAGTGTGCATGTTAGTGAATAAGAATTTTTCGGAACTGTTCGGCACATTTCCACTATCTGCAAACAGCATACTGCCCAACCCCCGTACAAGCAAACGTATTTCCTTATATAGAATATAAGGAAATACGTTTGCCTATGGGTGTACCATTGAGAAAGCAGTGAGGTTGTTTCTATGCACATATGGGTCTTGTGAATGTCTTCTTGGGAACAGTAGATAAGCCATTCGTCACTCTTCAAACATGTCAATCTCTGCAGAAGTGCTTTCTCCTGAAGGCATGGAAATATCTTCCAGCAAGGTATGTATGCCATCTTCACATCTGCTTGGAGGTGGAACAGAAGATTTTAGATGTTGGCAATTTTATTGCACAAGAAATTGGTGGGAGTGACCGATCATTTTAGAAAGGGGGCCCTCAGAGTTACTATAGGAGGGAGGTGGCATAAATTAATGGTAATAAATTTTTAATTAAAGTTCTTTTTTTTTTCTTTCAAAAATCAAAGTATGTCTATAAAAACATCATTGTGCTGCAACTGTCCGTAACAGTGAGGTGAACTAGGTGGTGTAAAGTCAAGAACTATTGACACATAATGATGTACTAGCTGTATTATTATTATTTTAAGTGTACGGACATTCTTGTGAGCTACAATGGATAATTTTGTATCTTTTGTAGCAGAAGGCTCTGAAATTCAGTCCATTTCAGCAACAAACATAAACATATGAATCTGCCGATTGTTATTATTTTAATAGCTTTGTGTTTTATGTATCATGACATGGTATGTTTAAATGCACTTAGGCTGATGAAACATTATTGTGGGCCCATTTTAAGGAACTCAGTTGTACAATATATGCAGCCTGTTGACATTCTGATGTTGTCAAATACTGCTGCTTTGCAGCACTTTTGGCAGCATCAGCTGAAAGTGCAGCCGGACAGAATTGTTTGTGGTGTTAATATATTCCCCTGGATGGCTGGATCTACTGCTGCAGCATGATGCGCGAACGAATGCCATCAGATGAGAACGTCAACAGATGGAAGTTGTCGCATCGTCCCTATAGGGTGGGCAGTAGGGGCAGTGGATGGATCAAACAATCCCCAGACTTTCATGTGAGACTCTGATGTTCTCTTCTCTTCTGAATGTGATGTTTTGTTTTTTTCTACACCTCACCATGTGCCTCTTTTTCATGGTAGTGGCATCCCGAAACGTCAACAGCTAACACGAGCTTCGAGCCTCGAGCATAATATGTAAACGCGGAAGTCCCTTGCAAATTGGCAATGTGTGATGACATGGGATGAGAGTGTGTTGGTGTATGTAGTAGGCAGGGGATCCACGCTCCATCTCTCTTTCAGCTGAGGAGTCTTTGGCCTGAAAAACATTGAAGACCCCTGTTATACTGTAAGTATACGCAACTTTTACATTACAAAACTGTACAGTGCATCGCAAGTCAGGGTTGGGACAATCACTTATTAGTTAAATATTATGACAGTAACTATTAAGAATGTAAAGACACCATTTTTATGGTTATTTAGTACATTTGGCCCATGTGTTAGTAAATTGTAAACTGTTTTAAATATTGCTGTCTATCAAAGCATTTTTTAAATGAATGCATTTTATATATTTAGTTAAAAGGTGTGTGTTTCATTTTCATGTTCTGAGGCAGTTCTGCATTTGTTCACAGAGTACAAATTCAGGTAAGAAAATATTGATGAATCCCAGATTTGTGCATTAAACAGTCATGCACACAGATTTGAGGCATGCATTGTTTGTTAATGAGTCCCAATGTGTTATTTCTACTCTCAATAGACAGTTATTTTGTTTTAACAACAAAAGTCCAGCTACTGGAGGGAAAATGAATTCTGACCAACCGTTCAAGAGCTCTCCTCACACAAGTCGAGATGTACTGCAGTCTGACTTGCTGTCATCCAAAGGCTCTGTTCTAATCCCACAGACTTGACAACACCTAAGAGATACTGACTGCACACACTGTACAAGTAGAAGACACTTCACTTGAGCAGATTTTGTCACAACAAGATATCCACGAGAGGTTGCTGCTGCTTAAAACTACACAGAGCAAACTGGATTTAGTAAGAGAGTGGGCTTTTGGGTCGCCCTATTTGGAAGTTAAAAACTGCTTTGGTCTCTTAACTGCTCGCTTGGCCAGAAGCACAAACTATAACTTTGCCAATGCAAATTAGAAGCCCTGTTCATTCCCTGCATACCCTGTTCTTTTCTGCACTGAGGTGCGCAGATGTGTGTTTTCCTGAACAAAGAGATGTTTTGATTGTGATAGGATTTGACTGGTGTGATGCCAAGTCTAAGGTGCAATCCTTCGGCATTATTTTTATGCAAGGTACCAAGGCTGTCCATGGATGAATCAGTGAGTGGATTCACAGTGTGATTTCACCTTTTCTCACATCTCTCTCTCTCTCTCTCTCTCTTCTATTTAATATAAAAGTCTTCCTTCTCCTTCTTCATTCCTGTGTTCCCTCTTTAGTAGTAAACCATCACCTTCATAGGCTTCACATAATAAGAGAGGTGACAAAACTGAGAGCACTGAGGACTCAAGTCAACGTTGAGTTGAAAAGACAAACAACAAAGAACAAGATACTGTTATTATAATGGAAGAAGAAACACACACACACACACACACACACACATTTTACCTATCTCTAACTATGAGCATGTATTGCTTTGGCCTTGGTTTTTTCACTGTGGGCCATGCTCTTTGTGCACTGGTTAACTGTTAACAGCATAATAATGTCAGTCAACTTATATGATGTTGTCTGATGAACCAGCCTTGTTGCCAGGGGAAAACAGTGGCATTGTGCATCTCTGCAAACCACAGACAAATTAAATTTGCACGGCTCATACATATCATATCATATCATATCATATCATATCATATCATATCATATCATATCATATATCATCACTTAAGCTGCAGACCCACAGGCAAACAGCATTTTTTTTATTTTATTTTTTTTAGCTAGTTGCATGGTTTTAGTGGCTTATCCGCCCCCAAATGTGTGTGTGCATGTGTGTTTGGGGGGGTGGGGGGTGTTTTTCTGGGGACCAGTGGTAGTTTTTTCCAGCAGCTTTTCAGCCCCCCTAACGTTGGTGTTATTTATTGACTTCTCACTGTTTTTCCAGCGGCATTTCAGCCCCCAAAATTGGGTGTTTTTTTTAAAAAAAAACCATTACTGTGATTCCAGCAGATTTTCAGCCCAGAGACATGGGTGTCTTTAAAGAGCCATTGCAGTGTTTCAAGTAGCTTATCAGCCCAATTGTGGCCATTTTTAGGGAAACCATGGCTGTTTTTCCAGCAGCTTTATAAATCCCAAAAGATGGGTGTTTTTTTAAGGATGAAATTACTGTTTTTTACAGCTGTTTTTCAGCCCTCTTAATGGGGTTGTTTTTTAGCAACCCGTGTCTGTTTTTTCAGCAAAAACAGTGACATGAAAAGTGTTTTTTTTTTTTTTTTTTAAAGACATTGTTCCTTTTGTGGGTTTTGTGTCCTAACCTAAACACATATTGACCAAAGCATTGTTTTTCAAGGTATTTGCTACACAGTAATATGTGAATTTAACATATCTGAGTTTGACAAAATGTATAATGCCAACATTTACTCTGGCATTTGGGTTGAATCTCCATATAGCTGACAAATAGAAGTGACGGATTCATTTTTAGCCAGTGTCAGGTAAAATGCAACAAATGTATAACCGTGTTGTAGAGCACCAGGTATTTGATTTATTTTTGCTAGATTTTTCAATAGGCATATAATATATTGTAATGAGAAGCATGTGCTTTCTTGAATAAAGATGACAAAAGTGGTCTTGAATTTGTCAATTATGTATCTTTTTTTAGTCATTTTAGTCTTTTTTAGTCAGCCTTTTACAAAAATATATATATATCTGCATTAGAAATAAATCCCTTTTGTAGTATTGTATACAAACCACACAACAGAGTTTAATTTTGGCATTTTTCATGCTCATGCAGGCTTGCAGCAGTTTCTCCATTGGTTTTGAAATTCACCATATTGCATACTTTCACTATCTGACTCGAGTTTTACCATATAAGTGGAAGATATCTTGACAATCATCACATCAAGCGTTTATCGGGGGAAGCAAACATCAGTTACACGTGTAAATTACCTGCAGTAATATAGAATATCTTATCATACAAATGTAACCCATTTTGTTTCCTGTCAGCTAATGCCTGTAAACCATCAAGAAAACCCTTGCAAGATAAAAAATCAAAAATTGGTGACATATGTGGAGGCAGCAACCAAATGATTATTTTAAGATGCACAGGGGAGCGAGCTGAAACAACTTTCTGACAGTTTCATCATGCATTACTACACAGCAGTTCCTCCCAAAATTGACATTGTTGGCTCTGATCAAAGCCCAAACAGGGCTGTGACATTCTGAAAGAAGTGTTTCAAATGATTTCTGTGACAGAGAGCATAGTTTCGAAACACTGACAGTGCTTCAAAGGACATTATGTCTAAGTGAGACTGTGTGTAGGTGCACGCATACAGTATGCAAGCCTGGGCGCCGATAGTGGGTCGACATTTGTAATTCCAATGCCATACAGGGGAAAAACAGTCTTTACGATCCATGACACTAATTTTAGATTGTCATTGCATTTTTTTCTTTCCAGCATAATCTACCCTATCACGTCACACGTTAAAATTAAATGACTTGCAGCGCTGATGTGTTTATTTCATCATGCCTGTTGTTTCGTTTTCTTTCCCTCTGTGATGAATCTGAGCTGTGCCCTTGTTGAGGCATTGTCTGCGGGTAGCACAGTGAGTCTGACTGATTGATGGCAGACAGTGGCTGTCACCCCTGGAGAGTAAGCATTTCTGTGTCGTCTCCCCACTGAAGGTCCTGTTGAGCTTGTTAAGGGAGAAAACACTTTTTGTTTATAGCCACTCTGACGGCACCGGCTGACAGCTCCTGCTGAAGAGGAGAGAGAGACTCCCTGTGGCACACTGCTCCCTTCTCTCCCTGTCTGTCTCACCTTCCCGTCTCCCTCCATCCATCGCCTCCTCTTCTTTCTTGCCTCCTTTTCTGTCTCACTCTGCTGTTGTGAAATCTGGTGAAATGAGCATGATGATTTAAAATGCAAATGCAGAGTCCCGGCACAAAAAAGTCAGGAAAATCAGCTTCACCCATCTGGACAACATTAGGTGAATAAAAAAAAAGAAATGAGAAATATGATTTTCCTTCAATGCAGACAAACTTGGTTCAATTCCCAAATCATGGGAATAACAACTTTTCCACGGTGAAGAAAGTGACACTTTCCAGAGAGTGTTTTTATTTCACCGTGACCAAAATATTACACAAAAAAGTAATGCTGCTGTAATCAGCCTGTCTTTGTTGCAAAGTCGCATCAAAGAGGCTGCTTTTTATGTTTATGGATCAAAAGTCAGGATTTGCAGAGTACTTGCCTTGGCAGCCTTTTAAATAACCTTGATAAGAGTGTGTGCCATTATTCTATATTTTTCTTACTAAATATCATGAAAAGACCAAGACTGTGATTATGTCTTGCAGTTATTTATGTCTTTCTTTCCCTGTCTGTGGCACTCAGCTCCAGGTCTATTTGCACCTACTGCAGAAGAGGTCATGTTGTCGGTTTGATTTGTCTGTTTACGCATTTCTCAGTTTGTCAGCAAGTGACATAAAAATGACCAAGCTGATCTTCATCAAACTTGGTCAAAGGTTGTAGCATGGTCCAATAAAAAAAATTAATAAAATTTTGTTGCAGATCCATATCATGGCGCAAATACTAGGGATGAGGAAGTACACCGTTATCTGTATCTGTTTACAAACTAAATTATCTGTATCTCTATCTGTACTCTGATTGGGCAGAGTTTAAGCCGGGCAGAACCTAACCAAAAATGGTTATTTTTAGCGAGTTGTACAGAAGTTGTGTTATTTATCACATATGAAGTAACTATTTACAGAATAATTTCATAATTGAGCTTTAGATCAGAGGAGCTAAACACTGCTATGTTTTACTCAGCTATAGTTTATTCATGATACCAGTGATTGTAAAAAGTGCATTATTTATACCTGATACACGTTTCATCCAAGTACTCAGGTTCTCACACCCTAACCTCTGGAATGCATCTGGGACTGCACTGACCTCTGCCAGTTCAAATCACTTTTCAAAAGCAGTTTTGAACAGGTGGGTTTTGATGTCTAATTAATTGCATATCAATTGTAATGTTTTGTGTATTTTATTATGTATTTTAATGTATTGTATGTTTGTTTTTTTTACTTCTGAAAAGTGTCTGAGTTCTTGAAAAGCGCTCTATAAAATGTATTATTATTGTACTGTTAACATTCACAGTCTGGGCCGGGATTGCACCTTGCACGTCACAAGCAAACATAGATCCAGCTGAGCTGAAATGGCGGCAGCTAGCAGTGAGACAAGACTGGTACACAGAAATGTGGACTCAAGTGCATGACTCTGAAAATGGATCAGTTGAAAATCAAAAATCGTTCCTTTCACAAAGGTTGGGAATTAGGTTTGGCAGGTAGTCACAACAGGCAAAAAATCCAAAAGGAGTTAGGCAAAAGGTGAGGTCAAAAACCACAAGCAAGGATCTAAATAACCAGGAGAGCTAACACTTAAATGAATGCTTGACAGAAAGTACTAAAGGGAACTGAGGCAGGGAGCAGGGAGCACACAGACTAAATACACAAGGGAGGCGGGAATAATAATTAGGCACAGGTGAAACACATCACAGCAGCAAAGACAATTACAGAAATGGGAAACACAAGAGGGCAGTGGAGATCTGAAGTGATAGTTGAAAAACAACATGAAACAGGAAATGAATCCAAATGATGAAAACTATGAAAAACGTTACCAAGGTGACTCACGACACAGTGCAATGCTAATAAAGGTAACACTGCGAACAGAATAAACGGAGGTAATGGAGTTAAGCTCAAACTCACAGAGGTGACATTGTAGTGGACTGCCTTGGCGTGGTCATTACATTTGTCCCTCTGAGGAACTCTTGAGCTCAATGTCCCCTGGGCAAGTGGGGGACACGTCAAGAGACACTGTTTTACGAACCCAAAACATCCAACAGGGGGTTGTTAATTAACTTAACTTATACTCCCTGGGGATGTCTGCAAACACGCTCTGCCTTTTCAAGCCACGGGAAAGTGTCAGTATCTGACACCCTCCATCCTGACATATGGTGGAAGGTAAGCACTCCGAAGGTCCCATCAGCATACCACAGGATGTAAGGCATCTGAACGACCTCCTGATCACCCAAGCAATACCAAACAACCATCGTATTGCCTCCCCTGCTGAGATAACCAACTGGTCGAACATTGGGTAAAGCCATTATATAACCCTGTGTTGTGATAAACATCTGACAGAATGACTTGGACCAAGGTTGTAAGTTAAAATTTCCCTTCTTCCCTAGTCTTTGTGACTGGGGGTGAGGTTGTCTCCATGCTTCAGTAAACAGATAGGAGCACCTCCCATTCTTTTCATCTCATGTAATTTGAATGAGTTAGGTAAAGTATGTTTTATTCCCTTTTGTTATAATGGAGCTATACTGCCATCTAGTGGTCTTAGTTATTAGTAAGCTCGTAACCAACTTTGTAGTTACATCGTATTTTGAATTCATTGTATAATGTTAAAAGTAATCCTATATCTAAGTAATCACCAAGTTTCTTAGGATCCATGGTACAATGTTATGTTATGCATGGTCATTTCACAAAATTGAGCAAAGGATCTTCAGAATCATGTGTTACGTTATAAATTACTTTTAGGTCTCCAAACATGCATTTGGAGTTACTGTGATGAGACTATAGTGGTGAGGAGATACGTGAATTTATACACCACAGGTTAGATCGCGTAATTTGTCATAAAGTTCAGAGACATAAATGTCTCCTAATTTACATTAGGTCTTTTAGAAACTTATACCAGATGTGCGATCGCTCGGTGCAAAAGTTCGCTAACTCCGCCTTCCATCCGCACCCCCAACTGAGTGACTCTCTCTAAGCTAGCTCTCTCTCTCTCTAAGCTCACTCTTCTCAAGGCTTCTCCTCTTCTCTCTTCTGAAGTTTTTCTTCGCTCCTTTTTACCGCGGTGCATCTCGTGCATCCGCGCTCGCAACTTTTCTTTTCTTCAATTTTATAAGCGGAGCCGCAACAGCTCACCAGAGCTTTGCTGACCTTTAACTTTTGAAGCCATTTTCTTTTAAATCTCTTTGACGCTTTTCTTTATACCAGTTTTTGGTCAGTAAAGACACTTTTGGTAATTCGTTTTTAAGTAAAATAAAATTAATAATTTAAAGTGACTCCCTCAGACCAGTGGGATTACTTTGATTATTTCTGCGAGTTTTAATTGAGAAGGACACTCCGCGATTCGCCATCAACTCTGCCACGGATCTAGAAGCAACACCTGCTGCACAAACTATCAGCATCCGTTGCCTGCCCTTAAGGACTTCGTTTAAAGACTTTTACCGGTTCGCTGAGGCGAACACCGAGGCCAGTTAAAGACCGCTGCACACCGACTCCACCTGCCCGGCCGCCGCCGCCTTTCAGCGGGTCACCTCGTCTGGAAGACGCGCCGCAGCTCTCCCCTGGAGTGACGCGAGGACCTGGACCTCCCCGGAGAAGTCTAATCAAGTCGACAAAAGTAGGCAGAATAACATTTTCTAGTGATCAGAGTTGATGTCGTATAGTGAAGCTTTAATGCCAAATTTCTAAATTCTACGTCACCGTTCAGTGCGCATCCACGTTTTAGACGGTCACGTATTTCCTCCACTATCATCCATAATTAATTATTTACATCACCTGAACATACATCACGTAGGTTCCCTTTTATGTGTTCACTGTCCTTTTATATGTCATACTATTTCATCTATTTACTCTTCATTTTATTAGTCTAAATAAATTATCCTCATTTATCGCCAAGTCGTTGTCTGTGGATATTATTTCATGAGAGAAACAAGATCAATGTATACAGAATAAACGGTACAGATTATGAGATTGATTAAAGTAATGACATGTCTTAACACTGTCACAATTTAAGATTTAATTTTCTCCTGAATGGAGAATGGTGCCCCTTTTACTTTAACGAGTGCAAAATCCAAATTTTAACGTAGTTATTAATAACCGCTACAACATGACAGTGGGGCTTCCGCTTCCGCCATAATGGGTCGGGATTGCTTTTACAGCAGTGCTAACAGGACTAACATAGCTAAAAATGGTAACAGTGCTTACAGACCTTGCAGTTTGATTATATGGCAGCAGCTCTCCTCTGCACAACAAACCCCGGGTGCAGAGTGCAAAGTTGTCAGCAATGGGCTATCCTTTTTTTTTTTCCAAATTGCTACTAATTTCACATTAAGCCCATTTTCCCCCTAATTCTCATGAACAGTAAAATGGGTAATTCATTATTACGTCTTAAAGTTTAATTAATAGTAATGATTTAGTGTATTGTCAAACAGAAATTTTTAAAAAAGTCCTGTTTGTCAAAATGTGCCATAATCAGATTCCCAACACATAATAAAAGTTTGTAACTATGATACAATGCAATGCGATACGATATGATACGATGTACTTTATTGTCCCTGAAGAAAGTGCTGCACAGATAATGCTTTCTCGCCTACAATAAACACAAAATCACACTATCACATTAAAAACATAACAGTCTAAACAAAAGCATCAGATATACCATTGCACATAATCCCAGTTACACTTAAAACAATATTGTACACACATTGCACATAACACCTATTGCACTCACCCGGTCATAAAAACACATATTGCACACACCCAGTAATAAATTTTTTAAAAAAAAGCCTAATTCTCCAAATTCCATTACATAGTCATCATTTTACTCTTAGTAGCAAACAAGTATGCAGATGTCTTTTTGTTGGTAAAGCCGAGCAAGTGTATGAGAGTATCTAAACACAAGAAGTCTTTCTGCTGTTTTCCAAGTGAACAAACTCAGATCACCGGATCCAAAATCACAGTCAGATGAAATTATCCTGCAGCAGCTCAGCCAGTGGTGAAAAATGGAAATATGTACTGAGGCAATAAGCTCTCTTCTGGGAAAGCTTAAAGGAGGGGAATAAACAACATCTAAAATTAACGAAGGTGAAAGTGCCCAAATGCGTTCTCTCCTCCATCTTCTGAAGCCGCCCCCCCCCACGCGCCCCCCACTCCTCCTTCCTCCATCTATTTATGTAGTCACCTCGACTGGGAAGCACTTCAAACGAGGCCTCTTTTCGCTCCCAGATGGGCTCACCAGAGAGAGCTGTGTGTGTCTTTATCTGTGCTTGTGTATGAGTGTATATGTTTCTGAAGGGGTGGGGGTGGATGTGGGAGTGCAAGGGAGGTTGGTGTGATCTGCGGCTATGTGCCATTTGAAGTTGTAAAGCCAAACGTCTAAACACGGCCTGACACTGAGTCATCTGCTTTTTGATCACACCGCACCTGATGTGAATTTTATCTGTGCCACTCGAAGAAGACACCCAAGCGCCTCGACCCTCTCCCTCCTCAGCCCATACCTGACGCCTCTGTGTGTCCCCTCTTGGACTCTCAGGATGGGTGGCTCGGTGTCCCAGGGCTGCGTTGGGTTGGGGGAGGTTACGTGGAAGCTCCCCTGTGAGCCATGAGCAGAGGAAGGCCTCAGATTCCTGGTGTTGTACAAACGCTGCCATTTAAAGTAAAAGAAACATGAAAGCCCGTTTGATGTTCAAGGGGTTCACCTTGCTCTCGACAGCAACACGAGCAACAGTGCTTCAGAGCCTTGGACATGTGGACAGGTATGTGGTGGCACAAGGACTCCCTCAAATAGTTGACCTGTTTCTCGATTTGGGATTGTCTCATGTGTCAAGTAATTATAGTCATTTCATTCAAAATGCTTTGCAAGTTCTCTTTTGATACATTTTCACAGCACTCATCCCACAATAGTCTTTGTCATTGTTTACCCCAGTGTAGCATCATGCAATATTTATCCCGATGGCAGTAGTCTACCCACATACAGCCGTCACTGTCATGCCGCTTGCTGTTGAAAGCTTTGCAGTTCACCAGTTTAACAGCTTTGGGAGTACTCACACCCTGCCCTTACTTTGGCGCTCTCAAGGCATCTATCCAAACCCACCAAAATTCTCACAGCGTAGGCGGCGCTGCATGCTTTAAAGGGTTGTAAAAAGCAAGTTTTGTGAACAGCAACAGGATATTGCTGGAGAGGTTGTGTAGGTGCTGCATGTCCGCCACTTGTCTGACAGGTAGACGGAGTCTCAAAGAAAGCGTAGCAAACAGGGGATCAGAACAGGGAGCTTGGACAGGACTGAACAGAAAATAAAGCATTTCCCCTCCTTCTCTCCGTACCTATCAGATGTCAACTACAAAGAGCACATGAGGAAACGTCAGTATGTGTGTGTGTGTGCATGTGAGAGAGAAATCAAATGTGTGCGAGGGAGAGAAAGAGAGAAATGAGGGAGCAAGAACATGGCGGTAGAGCCAGCATTGTAGCAGACATGATTACGTGCCTTGATCTTTCCTATGGCAAGAACAAGACCTCAATCTCTCACTATCTCCCCTTTAATCAAATCACTACCTTTTTTGCCTCCCTGCCACAAAACTGTCACAGGCTGAAAATAAGCCCTTTCCTTATCAAAGAGCCAAGGGTTCAATTGATTTCCAGGCTAGGAGATTTTTTATTCAGAAACTTTGAAGCACAAAAAAAGAAAGAAGAGAAAACACCTGCATCCCCCATCAGGCAAATTACTTCTGACTTTTAATTTATTTCGGCAGGAAATGGAAAGCTACATCCTAACCACAGTCAATAGGGGGACTGGGGAAGAGAGGTGTAATCAGGCGGCTCACCAACTCCAAGGCCTCCATCCTGTCACTTTTAATAGCCACTCAGACCACACAATCTGCTCGGCCTGATATGCTCACGCCATTCCCATAGCCGTAGCTGCAGCCATCTCCGCCTCCTCTTCCTCCTCCTCCTCCTCCTCCATGTCCTTCCTAATAACAACTGAACATTTCCACACTTCCCTGGTGCCTCACATGAAACAAATCACAGCCAAAGCACTTTCTACCTTCCTTGTATCGCTGCGGATGGTGGATTTAAAATAGGGATGAGGAGATTGGCATGTTTCATTTACATTCTGAGTGCCATTCCTGGCTTTGATACAAGTAGAGATTGGATTTAAAGTAGCCAACTTGGCTTCCTGTCCAGTTCTGGGTTGGAGTCTGGTTGGCAGGGCAATAATGTATTCATTTATAGCTTGTTTTTTGCCATTGTAAAGGCTTTTTCTTTATAGATGGCAATGACGGTCTGTTGATTAGTCCACCACTTTGGTATAGACTGAAGAATCTTGACAACTTTTGGATGCATTGCCATAGAATTTTGGGAAGACATTCATAGTCCCCCAAAAATTAAAACTAATGACTCTGGTGATTCCAGCACTTTTTCTTTAGCTCTATCAGCAGGTCAGAGTTTTCACTTACCCTGTGAAATACCTCAACAAGTTGGACTGGCACAAACTTCAGCACTCATTCACACCAGAGGATATATCATATGGAATTTCTTGATCCCCAGACTGTCATTCTTGCAACTCCAACATTTGTGATTCAAGGTGAAATATCTTAACACCTTTCTGATAAATTACTGGGAAATCTGCATGTATTCATGGTCTCTATAGGATTAAAAGATGGGAATACCTACCTTCTGTCCTATTATACTTAAATATACAACCTTTTGATCCTCTGACATTCATCAGGCAAAAGCCTGTAGGATAATATTTCATGCTAATCCTCTTTCCCTCTTTAGCCACAAGCTTTTTTGTAATAGATACATATCCAATTGACATGCACGGTTCCCAGATGATGTACTCCCCTGAAGAACTCCGGGTTTGTCCTCTTGTGCCACCATGATAGTGATACTTGTGGCTTAGGGAGAAATGCCATGACAACTAAAGAATGGATTGCAGTGGCATTTGATCCACACATTCATGTTCCACCCAGGATGAACCTTATTGATTTTGGTAATGCCCTCGCTTTTCCTCTAGCATCACCACAAGATTGAACTTGTGCATCAGTATCGTTTGGCTGGATTGCTGTGACATTTGCTACAGAGATTCAAAGACCCCAGGAGGGTAATTTCTAATGACTTAAGTGATCCTTTGACTTTTTATTAGTGCTGCCATCATTTCAACATTTCAGTGTGTCCAGTACTTTAATTAATGAGTAAATACTTGGAAATGTAATGACATTCCCGGGAGTCTCAGCTGTACTTTGTGTAAGTTCTGATTAGCAAATGTTAGTATGCTAACATGCAAACTAATATGGAAAGCATAAGACCTGCTTTACATCTGCTCTGTATTATTGTCATTCTAAGCCTGTTAGCATGTTAATGTTAGCATTTAGCTCAGTTTGCGCTTAAATAATCTTTCACTAGCAAGGACCACACCTGAATAGGAAATCATTTTGACAATTTATTGACATGAATGTAAATATGGTATAAATATTGATGGGGTGTGGGGAAGCTTCAGTGGGAATCCGCCGAAATGTAAGTAGTTGGAGAGAATAAGGAAGGGGTTTAGAACTGATTGAATGTTGAAGGAGAAGATGGGAGTGGGTTGGCTAGATTGGTTGGTTTTGGTTCTCTTCAAATAATAAACTATGGTGTCGTTGGAGAAAAAAGAAAGGTCCGAAAGGCAGGCGTGCTGATGTGGATCATATCAAAGGGTCGAAGCAGTGAATTCTGAGCATCTGAGGAAACCGAAGAAGGCAAGAATGAACATTGCCTCTAGAGTTTGGCTGACGTGAGGTATGCTATATCCGGAGCGGATGGTGTGGATGCAGCGTGACAGCAGATCCGTGGTTAATGGGAGTCTACGAGGATTTTGAGCTTATTCTTGGCGTGAGAGGCCTCTGAGCAGTGAGGTGATCTGGGGGTGATCATGAGCTGGCCAGGATTACCGGTTAAGAGTTTAGAGATAAACGAAATGCCGCTGAGGTAGACTTTGATTGTCTGGGTTTAATTCCCAAGACAGAATGGGCGTGGGTGATAAAGCAGGTTATGGTGATGAGATCAAATGGAAAAATTCAAGGAAAAAGTTATGTTATGCATGTCGTGAAAGTTGTGGAAACAATTCCAAGCAGACCAATATGAAGAGAGAGTTGCGGGGGACAGGCTATTGATGATGGTGTTCTGAGATTCTAAGATCAGGGGCATGAAAGCTCGGCTCCCGTTCCAATCACCAAGGAGATAGAGCCAGAAGCGGAACTCGGCACAGCTTGGCGCGTCAAGAGAGATGGAGGTCAAGAGTGACGGGACAGAAGAAGTGATGCACAAGGAAGGCCCGCCCCCAGGGAATGATGCGAAGAGCAAAATTGAGGTGACCCAGGAGGGAAAGGAGCTGACGCTTGGTGCAATGCGGGGCAGGGAGAAAATCCTGGATCAATTCGAGATATGCAGTTAAGCTTCTCAGCCGGAAGCGAGGCTTGAAACAGTGTTGAAGGCAGGCGATACCAGCTGCGACGTAAAATGATCAGAAAAGAGACCAGAACCCTGGGAAGAAACTACGCAGTGCACGGGATGAGAGGGAAAAGTCGGTGGCATCCTGGTGCCAACGGCCCCGGCTGAGACGGGTTGGGAGACAAAGGCAAGAGCCCCAGTGACGGCTGGCTGCCGCTAGTGTTGTAGATGAACGGTAGGGGGCATGGATGAACGGTAGGGAGCACGGACATCCCAATGCCGGATGCCCCAGCGAGAGTGAACTGGTGCGGTAGCCGAGGCTGTACAGCCGGGGGCACCGGCATCGCACCCAATGAGAGTGAGCTGTTGAGGATGCCACGGGAGCCATGCAGCCCGGCGCCAGATGCCCCGATGAGAGTGAAGTGGTGCGGTTGCTGAGCGTGTACAGCCGGGAGCAATGGCATCCCAAAGATGCCCCAGCAAAAGCATACCGCTGCAGGCTTCGAGGTTAAGTAGTAGAGGGCACTGGCAGCCCAGTGCCAGATGCCCCAAGGAGAGTGAACCGGTGCAGTAGCCAATGTCGTACAGCCGGGGGCCCCAACATCTTGGTGCCAGATGCCCCAACGAGAGCGAACTGTTGAGGTTGCTACGGGTGTACAACTGGGGGCAACGGCACCCCGGCACCAGATACCCCAGCGAGAGGGGTGAAGTGGTGCAGTTGCCGAGCGTGTACAGACGGGGGCAATGGCATCCCAATGCCAGACGCCCCAGCAAAAGCAAACCACTGCAGACTTCAAGGTCAAGCAGTAGAGGGCACTGGCAGCCCGATGCCAGATGCCCCAAGGAGAGTGAACCGGTGCAGTAGCCGATGTCGTACAGCTGGGGGCCCCGACATCTCAGTGCCAGATGCCCCAACGAAAGCGAACTGTCGAGGTCACTGTGGATGTACAACTGGGGGCAACTGCACCCCGGCGCCAGATGCCACAGCGAGAGTGGTGAAGTGGTGTGGTTGCTGAGAGTGGATGGCCAGGGGGATCAGCATCCCACTGCCAGACGCCCCACTTAAATCTAACTGCTGCAGGTGGCGAGGTTGAGCAGTGGAGGGCACTGGCAGCCTGGTGCCAGACACCCCAAGGAGAATGAGCTGCCATAGATGCAACGGTTGGGCAGTAAGTGGCTCCAGCATCTTGGTGCCAGATGAGCCAACACGAGCGAGACACTCAAATGGAGGTGGGAGAACAGTCGAGGGCGCAGGCATCCTGGTGCCAAAGTCCCCAGGTGAGGCAAGCCGGTGGGAGTGGGAGGGTGCTGCCAACATTGCTGACACCCCAGTGGCCGACGGGACCTAGGAGAAATGGCCGCCATAGACACGGCGCCGTCAAGAATCTGGATACAGAGATTAGAGGGAACCAGAGAAAGACAAGAGATGAAAGTGCCAGGAGGGCGGATGGGAGGATTAGCTGTGAAAGCAGGCGAAGGCCGCTGTGACGGAAAACAATCGGAAAGGAGACCAGAACCATGGGACGGAACAACATGGTGCACGGGATAAGAGGGAAAATTCGGTGGCAACCCGGTGCCAATGACTCCGGCCGAGACGGGTTGGGAGACGTAGGCGGGAGTATCAACCAAGGCCGGCTGCTGCGGGTTGTGCGGAGGTACAGTGGGGGGCACAGACAACCCGGTGTCAGATGCCCTAGCGAGAGTGAACTTGTGCAGTGGCTGGGATTGCACGGCCGGGGGCACCGACATCCCGGTGCCGGGCGCCCGAAACGAGGGCCAACTGACCAGGAAGCTGCAGGTGTACGACTGGGGACAACGGCATCCTGGTGCAGGGTGCCGCAGCAAGAGCGAAGTGGTGCGGTTGTCGAGCATACACGGCCGGGGGCAATGGCATCCCGGTGCCAGAAACCCCATCATGAAACGAATGCTGCAGTTGTTGAGGTTGAGCAGTAGAGGGCATCGGTCATCGCCAGGCGGTCCAACATGAGCGGGCTGCTCAAATTGAGGAGGGAGAACAGTCGAGGGTGCAGGCAACACAGCGTTGAGAATCCCAGGTGAGGTGAGCTGGTGGGAGTGGGAGGGCGTCGGCTGTGTTGGCAGCATGCAAACCCAACCGCCGCGGCGGGACTGAGGTGAAGTGACTGCCACAGCCCCGGCGCCCCACAACTTGCCTGAGGCAGCACGTCCCTGCTTCCTCACAGTCCGCCGGTCACGCAAAGGTGGTTGAAGACGAATTGGCCCTTTAACAGAGGTGCTGACTTCATGGCGCACGATGGGAGCCGCCGCGATGACGTCACCCAGAAGAGCGCCGATGTTGACAGAGCGGCCACGGCACTTAGATGTCAGAATGTCAAAAAGCTTAGCTTTGTTGTCAGTTCTGCGAAACAGTATTCCCCGGTCCCTCAGTGCCCGTTGAAGGTTGGCTACCAACATCTTCGAAGGCAGCCAGCAATCGGGAGACTTAGCTGGAGCATGGTGATGCTGCGACCGACGGCGAGCCGGCGGAGTCGGGACAATGGTGGGAGGCCGTCACTATTCTCTGCGGCGATGGAGTGGGAGAACCGCGGCGGCGCAGGGCTGCACGGGGGCTTCCGTGTCCTCTTCTTTCCGCTGAGGGAGGCGGACCAGGAGATGCAGAGGAATCATCGGCTGAGCTGTACATCTGGATGGTGAGCAGAGAGGAGCCGGGTGGAACATGGACCATAGAGGGAACCGAGGGGCTGGCGGCCGGTTGCACTGCCGAGGTCGGCATCTCCGGCACAGATGCGACAGAGAAGTTGTTGGTGTCGGACCCTGAGGACGCCTGCACAGCCAGATGGAGACGGTGAGGGTGATCATCCCGGCTTTGTCCAAACAGGTCGTCATACGACGGGGACAGAGAGATGGAATCCATAATATGGAACGGGTGAGTAGGCGAATCGCAGTCAACAGAGAGAGGACACTCTGTGGCGTGTCAGTACGCGCTCGTGCAGAATAACAAGAACGAAAGGGGAAGATCGGGTTAGGAGGATATTTAAGCCAAAAGAGGCGCGATTGAGGTGCGGTTGATGTGTGGTCCTGCTCCTGAAATTCTGCTATATAGCTTCCCTAAGCGGAACTGTCAAAAATTCTACAAATAAAACTAAAAAGCTTTTATGTTTAGGGGGAGGTGGAATAGTTGGTGTATTGATAAAAAAAAAAGAAAGTAAATTCCAGTTAGTGCAAGAGAGACAGATTCAGCCAAGAAATGATGATGTCACATCAAGACATAAGACGTGTTCTGTCAATGCATAGGCCACTGCAAGCTCCGGGTCAACTCTTCAGGCTTTTAAAATGCTTGTGCATACATGGCTTTTGCAGTTTAACTGGCACTCTTTCAGCTATTTCATCTCTTTTTGCCCCCTTCCTCTGCAGTGGCACCTGACTCAAGAATTATCTCCTTCTGCTGCTTAACTAGATGAACCAACTCCCAGTATTTCATAAGCATAGTGTATTCTTTTTTTGTTTGTTTTCTGAAAATTCGTTTAAAATTAATTTCTAATCATGCCTTGTAAAAAAAATGCAAGAAAATAAAACAGAGTAAAAACCCTCTGACCTGTGACAGCGAGCTAATATGACAGAAAATTGGACCAGTGCTCATGCCATTTGGGCGAGCAGGTGAATGAATATTGGCTTGTCCTGAGTGTCCCTGGCTTACAGATCAAGTTTTATCTACAAGCCGTTCGCTCTTCCAGCGCCTAATGAAGCTCTCTGAAAGGAGATTAAATGGCAGAGAGGGACAAAACAATAACCATTACCAGTCACCTTCATTTTGCTTCATCCGTTAACATATTGGGCTGCTGCTGCTATGCGGCAGACACCCTTCACAATGCCTTGCACACATAAATGTAAAAAAGCAGGAGGTGAACATGTACTTATGATTAAAACTGCCATGGAAATACTGCATCAAAAATACACACAATCTGTGCTCAGCTCATATTATTTACTCAATAAGAGACGCTGAAAGAAAAGCTGTAACCTAACAAAGACAAGTTGTTATGGAGGCATTTGGTTGCTGCCAATTCAAATGCACAGCAAACATGTTGCAAAAGGATTTAGGCAGATTTATTAGCTGTTTCTATGAGGGATGTCTTAGCACGATGCATCATCAATCATGGTGCCATGCTGGCTAAAGCTCAGGGAAAAATATCATACCTTCAGCATTTTAAATGGTTTTGACTTTGGTATAGGAAATGATAAGAGGTTCAAGAAAACATTCAAGTGGTTCGTACTTTGCCTTTGCAGCAGCACATCATCTTGCTTTGTCTCCTCAGATCAGCCGAGACTTTAACCTTGTGTGAAGACAGATTTGCATCCAGCATCCAAGTGTCATCCCATTTCAATCAATTGGCTCTTTTTACAAAGAGATCTCAAACAGCTTTTAACTGGGTTCCAAATAGAATACACTGATACTGGATCCAGTCTGCTGGCAAAACTGGCTCTGAAACTTAAGATGTTAAGATCTCCACTGAAAATGTGTGAACTCATCAGTCTCTCAATGGTTTTCTTCCTCCCCTTTGACTACAGCGACTTGGGATCGATCATCCATTATTCTTGGATTTCATTATGTGGGAAGAACAGTATCAGTAAACAACGTAATACAAAGTTTACAGTACAATAGGGGAATGTATGAAAAAACCACCTCAATGCTCCTTTGTTTGCTTTGGCTATGTTCAGACTGCGGGCAAAAATGGCCAAATTTTCTTTTTCTGTTTTTCTCATATTGTCAGTGGCATGAGATAGTCTTAACTGTTGCTTTTAACAATTTGCTGGAGTCAAAATTGTTGAAAATTATAGTTTTTTCTCATGTTATACTCAAACATTGTTATGGGGTCTTTAGATTGTCATCTTTGTTTTGTTTATGCATGTAACAGATAGTATCAGGTAATGTTGTGCGTTTGTTGACAAGAAAATTACTGCACATTAAGCTCCAATTATTTCACTTCTGTTTCCACTGCACCTGGTCTGTCTCAAGGCTATTTATTCATATTTACTTAGGAAGTGGGTAAGCTTATCTAAGCATATCAGATAATAACTTGTAATATAATGAGAGTTTGATTAATCATTGCTATAAGTCCAAATCATAAAAAAAAAAAAAAAAAAGATAAATCAGTACATCTGTGATATTAAACCAGTGGTGGGTGTGACTTAAATTTGAAATGGGTGCACCTAACCAGAAGTTATTATTACTTTAAGCCTAAAAATGATGTGGGTCGATCATTATAGAACTATTTATAGAACAACCTCAAGACTGAGCTTCAAATTAATTTTGATCACAAGAATACCCAAATGAGGATTTTCCTTGATTGCAAGTATGGATATCGATACTTTACATTATCTGTACTGGATACTCATTTCATCTGAGTATTTGGCTCAACCTTGGTCAGTGGTGGAAGAAGTATTCAGATCCTGTAATTAAAATTAAATTACTAATACCACTGTGTGAAACTATTCTGTTCCAAGTAAGTGTTTGAAAATGGTACTTAAGTAAAAGGAAGTAAGTATAATCAGGAAAATACACTTAAAGTATGAAAAGTAAAAGTATCCAATGCAGAAAAATCTCCAAATAAAGAGAACACCCAAAAAGCTGTTTGCCTAAAAAGCCCCCAGCTCAAAATTATGTTGATCAAAATAGTTGTCAATTAATTTCAACTCATTGCTCATTGATTAACTGCTGGGTAATTTAACAAATCATCATATTTTATTAACTTATCTTAGGTTTTTTGTTTTTTATGCAAAAATCTTAATCTGTAAAGTTACTGAAGCTGACATAAAATAAATAAGCTGAAATAAAAAGTGCAATATTCCCCTCTGAAATGTGGTGGAGTAGAAGTATTAAGCAGCATGAACACAAAATACTAATATATATATAAAAGTAAAGTAAAAGTACCTCAAATTCATGCTGAAGTACAGTCCTTGAGTAAATGTACTTAGTTACGTTCCACCACTGACCATAGTCTTTACAGCCAGGTACAAAATTAAAGGTTTTGGTCAAATGTATAGTGGGTGAAATGTTATATCACTCAACTCTTTACAATTTATTAAGGCTTAATGTTACGTGTAATTAAGGGATTGGTAACTTTGAGTGACAGGCTGTCTGTGGATAGCATTCTTGGGTTCTCAGTAAGATCCAGCCTTTCGTCCAAATATGGTCACTTCTGGCTTCCAAAAACCAAGATTGGACACTGAAATGCTAAACTTCAAGGCTTGAACATGGGAGTCCATGAACCAATGGGTGACTTCACAGAAACTACTTCCATATTTTTATACGCTTTGCTTTATATCCACAGTGTGCATTCTACTAGCCAGACTAGATAAACTAAATGTTTGACTTTCCCTTTAACAATGCCAAGTGTTCTTGCAAAAATCCTCTGTGCTGACAGTTAAATCAACTGTAGAAATGAACGATGAAATATTGACTCTTAAGCCTGGCAGTTTTGTCCATGTGATGTTCCGTGACCCTCTGACAGGTACAAACACATCCCATAAAAAAAAAAAAAAAAAGGAATGATGCACCTGTGATGCTGTACTTAAAATGAAATACACCGTACAACAGTCGTTGTTCATGGGTGCATAAAATTTTATTGTCCAACTGATCTTCAAGACAGGAGCTCTGCTTGACTTGCTGCATCTTGTCCAGGCCAGTGGGTAATGACTGAAGTCCTCTTGTCTGACTTGACCACAGCCAAGTCGCTGCCTGGGCCCCCCTGTGCTGCAAACAGCCCACCGTAAGCCTAGGCCAAGTGGGTCTAATTCTAGGTGACACATTTAGCGCATGATTTAGCTCGCAGACCTACAGCTGTGTCCCTGACACTCAAGACAAGACCATTGGGGCGTCTCATGAGCATAATTAATCCATTCATTATGTAAATAAGTGAAAACATTAGGAATAACTGTGGCATGCTGGATTGGCGTGCTGGATTAAAGCAGATGTGACAGTGTGCTTGGCTGACTTTTGGCTGTCCGTTTCACCAGAGCCATGGATGACATCATTTGGCAGTCAGGGACCTCGAAATGGGCACCAAGAATAAGACATAATGGTTTAAGGGGAAGAAAATGGAGTCATACACTCAGGAAACGGCGCCCACCAAGGTCCCTCTGTTCAGCTCATCTCATCCATTCACTATGGAAATGTGAAATAAAATGATCTTTGGTCTTTTATTCCTTTAGCCGAAGACATTTTTAAGGTATATGTTGCTCGGCACTCACCTAGAGTAATAGAATCTGTGGCCTGAGTTGACATATAGATTAATCTGAGAGCCTTATAAAGACCTTAATGTGAATTTGAAACTCTATAATACTAGTGTTGCCTTGCAGCAGACAGAGGCAAATAACAGGTGATGAAGTCAACCAGTGGTGCATCAAAGTGTAATGTTCAAAAGGCACTTGTATAGATGTCTGATATTGGATGTCAGATTCAGTCTAAAAGCACCAGACTGGCTCTTTCTCTCAGCCATAAAGCGGGCTGGATCACGGCTTATGGATCTTTCTTGCTGAGTAGGCATAAAGTTTTTCAAGAATCGATTCAGTGAAGTGATTATCAAAGTGCTTTGTGCATAATAGCCACCGATAGGAACCCCGTAGGGTTGCCATGGGTAGAACTTGAGAATGTCATCAAGATGGAATCAGTGGATTAATGTAAGGCATCACACGGTTTCTCACATTTGAAGATATGTGTTTGATGCTTAAAGGAATAGTACATTTAACCGTACTGGCATTGTAGCAACATGCATTAGACAGTCCGGGATCCAGAGACCTTGAATATACAAAAATATCCCTTTTCAAAAGTTTAACTGTTGGACACTCATTTCTTAGTATATGTGTGATGATGGTCTAACATTTACATCACACTTGAGTTCAGCCCGTTTTCATTCTGAAAACAAATGTAGACGTGGAAGTCCACTGACAAAGCTGCAACATGTGACAAGTTGGGATAAGGACGTGTTGGTCACGATTGTATAAATCCCATTCTTAAAAACTTTAAGTTGAGCACAGAGAAACTTTCCTCCTCCTGCAGATGAATGTGAAAACAGCCTACTCATGTCAAATGTTGCACATACATGATTTCGCAGAGTGACGCGCAAATCCCACAGAGAAGTAACAAGAAGGGAAAAAAAAGCCACACTGAGTTGAGAGACTTTAATTAACATATTTTAATCCAATCAGCCATACAGACACAAGGGTCATCTAACTCTTGGCAAGAAAACGAGTAATCAAATTTCCTGAAATGTCAAACTGTTCCTCAAACCAACACTCACGTCACTAAAAGAGAGACACCCAAGGTGAAAACATGCTGTGCAGTCAATTTTGAGATTTTGAACTATTTTTCTTCCATAACATCTCTTCTTTCAGAAAGAAAACGTCAAAAATACACATGATTTTGTATTTTAGTTCAGACTTCTGTTTTTGGAAATTTATGGAAAAGCACATTTTTAATTAGATGATGCATGATTTACATAATTAAACATGATTTCATTAAACTTGTATTATAAAAAAAAAAAACAAGAAAAATATTTTTCTAAATGTAAGAAATCAACCGGGGAAGTTACATGACGATATCGAGTGGTTACCCTTTACGCCTGTGGTGATTTATTTTTTGTCTATAAAATAAATAAAAATTACAATACATATATTTAAAGGCTTTATATATATATATATATATATATATATATATATATATATATATATATATATATATATATATATATATATTTTTTTTTTTCCCCACACTCTGGGCTCAAAATGTCCACTTCAGTAGCACGTACACCAAACTTTATATATCATTCAAAGCCAATAAAATGAAACAATAATTCTGAATCTGGCTTTACCTGTATGCAAATAAGCACGTTTAGTTTGATAATGAATAATTTGCATATTTAAGTTGAAAAAAAAGGTTTTTTTTTCTTATTTTACCAAAATAAGCTAAAATTTAAAAAAAAAAATAAAAATGAAAAATATTGACCATAGACGCCTCTCTGGTTTCATAGTTCACCAAGAGAAAAAAAGACAGGGTCTACGTCTGTTTAACACTAGGCAGTACTCATATATGATGCAATTTGAGAATCCTGCATGTTCTTGCTAAAAATATAATATAGTACAATATAATATTCAACTACATGGTGTTAAATTCAAGAAAGCCATTGCTCGTCCAACCCCAGGACTAAGCAGTCACCCTTTGAAATAAAAGCCCCGGGCTAGTTGTGTAGTTATCAGGGGAACTGCTCTTACTGCCTGACAGTAAGCATGGCTGCATTGTGAATTATTTATCATGTTAGTGTATACATTGCATACTCTTACATTATAACCAGTATTCCAAGATCATAGACTTCTATGTCCAATTAACAGGTCAAAATACAGTATGCTTTTTGATTAAGTTCAGTAAATGTGGGCACTCTAGGGGCTTTTTGGTCTTGCAGTGGTGTGGGTTTCCATATGAGAAGCTCTGAATACACAAGAGGCTCTGAACACTTTCCTCTAAAGCAGAAACTTGTATTTGAGCATATTTTTTTTTAAGTGCATGTAAGTCTTGTATCTGCCTACTACCAAATGTTTAAGTCTTTTTTTTCAGTTAAACTCCTAATTTAAACACAGATTTTAGATCAGTGAGATTAATCCAAAGACAGTATACTGTATGTCGGAATCACATGTTGATGTGTGATCAGGACTGCTGAAACCAGACTCAGTTACTAAGGTTAAGCCCATCGACTATAAATAATGGACAGAGCCACTGTGACATCACTAGTTGATTTTGTTTGGCTGATTCAGCATTTTGGCCATCCACATCTTGGGTTTTTGAGTCAGAAGTGACTGCATGAGGGGCGAGGGGTGGATCTGACACACACACTGTGGTGACACCTTGCAGACGGCTTGTCACTCAAACAGCCCCGCCTTTAAATATGTGCAATTTTGGGCCTTAAAAAATGATTCCTTTTATTATTGCTATTTATTTATTTACATATTTATCAATGTTTTTAAATACTATTTTATCAGAATTTGTCATAATAACATCACCATTTTAAATGGTGCAACCAGGATAGAGACCAGGGACTGTTGGGGAGAATTTGAGTAATAACTGCAGCTTCCCTACCTTACCATGTGCATCTTTAGCCTAATCCTAACTATCCATGCCATTGTGTTCTTGTGCTGCCTAAACATAATAAGGTGCATCATAATCCCACCATGTGCATTTGTTGACATCACGGGAGCATTATCCCTGAACATAAATAGCAAATGCAGAAGGATATGTAAAATTGAGACGCAGCAATCCACTGCAAAGTGGCAATATAGGACGACTTGGGATGATAATCTGTTGGACTGTATGATGACGTTACTCAGCTCACACTGTATTAAACAAAATCCACTCTAAGAGTTCAGTCACCATGTTTTTCTCTCCTCCGCTCTGAAGAAATCATGTCGCTGTTGTTAACCTCTGATCCTGCATGTTGATCATTTATTATGCAAATCACGGACAAATTTGAGATTTATCATACTGAGCACAGTGTCAATGACATTTATGAATGGGGAGACACAGCTGGGAAGTAGCCCTTCAGCATATGTGTGTGTGTGTGTGTGTGTGTGTGTTATGTATGATGTGAGTGTATTTAATAGGGTGCATGTGCGTGTGTTTGTGTGTGTATGTGTGTGTGTGTGTGTGTGTGTGTGTGTTGGAATTCAATAAGGCAGATGGGCCTTTTTAGAGTATTATCTTTATTGCCAAAGAAAGGGCCAATCTGTTCCTCTCTTTTGCCAACAGTACACATCAATATGTACACCACATATCCATTCTGCTTACATTTTTTTTCCATTCACTTGTCTTATTCCTTCTTTACCCTTTTCTTCCATTGGTTATAGTCAGTGATGAAAACTGAATGCACCTGAACTCCCTTTCACAGCCAGAAAATGAACTTGAGAAACACAACAGGGGTGCATTGCCGGTTTCAAGAGAGAGGAGAAAGCGTGAACCTTTAGCGCGAGGCTTTTACTGCGGGGATTACTCTGTTCGGCTTGACAGCCAAAGCCAGTCAGGGCGCAGACAGCCGGGGCCTCGGTGGAGAGAGGAGAGAACAGAGATGATCCACCTGTATCGTGGCTCTCCGAGGACTGGCTAAGTCAGAGCTGTGTGGTTTCTAAATGACACGAACACCTCAGCTTTAAATACCACTAAGCATATTCCTCCTGTTCAGCCCGGCAGAAAGGATTCACACCTGCAAAGCTGAGAGCATCAAATATTACAATGAGAGCAGGGATGACATTTAAGGAGAATTTCTACTCCGCTGATAGGGATAATGCAGGGCTAAAGACAAGTTTTAGCACCAGATGTAGTTGTCATGTGATAAAGGCTCCGACAGAATCAACAGATGGATTTGATTTAGAGAGGAAGAAGTAAATAAAAAAAACAGGAAAGAGGAGAGGAGGAGGAATATATGCCAGGAAAGCAACATTTACTGACATCTAGACAGATTTCCACAATATTTCTGCTGGTGCACTTCAATCCTGAATAATACCCTCTGAAGCGAGAGTATCTGTGGATGGGTGACTGAAAAAAGATTGTTCCAAAACCATCGATGCATTTTCTATATCTGCTTATCTTGTGGAGGCTCACAGGGACATATTGTATCATTTATGGTAAATGTCATGTTATTCCAGCAGTATTCAGATCCTTTGCTCAAGTAAAAGTAATAATACTACATTGTGAATATACTATAAAAAAAAAAAAAAAAGTATTATCAGTTGTTAGTATTATCAGGAAAATGTTATTAAAGTATTAAAAGTAAGTGTATGTAATGCAGAAATGCACTTACTTACATTTCAGTTTCATTGTTTTGGGACTCTTGCACTGCCCTTATACAAATTATTTGTAAAATAAACTGAGACATCGCTCAGACAAGCACAAGACATGTCAGTTTTGTCAGGCTCACAGGGAATTCAGGTAAGAAATACTCAAGGTATTTATTAAAAAGAAAAAGGTCCAGTGAAAACAAATATAAAAAGAGCTGGGCAAAGGCAGGGTCAAAAAACAGTCCTAAACCAACAGCAATGAGAAAACTCAAACACAGCTGGGACACTTGCTATGAAGACAAAGACAAACTGGCACAGGGGGAAGGGAACATCCAGCTTATATGGGGAGGGCAGGATAACAAGACACAGGTGTGGCAATCAGATGCAGGTGAAACACATTAGAGGCAGGACAGGTAATCACACAGGAGGGAAACCTGACAGCACGTGACAACAAAATAAAGATAAAACAGGAAATCGACAAAATGAAGAAATAAACAAGAACATTACCTGACAGAAGCATGACAAGCTTTAAAACCTGCCTGTTTCCAGAATTTTGGATACTACAACTTCTAGTACTACTACTGCTAAGAATAATAATAATAATAATAATAATAATATTTTTTAAGAACACTTTTCAAGCAAAAGCACAAGGTGCTGCCCAAGATAGGGAGAATGAAATTCACATGCATGCACGAAAAATAGATTGCCATTGCCATTTTGTATTGTCATTTATGCTCCTCTTAATATTAAATGTATTTAATGCCATCATTTGGTCATTATTTTAAATGTTTCCAATACTTTGATGAATGACCAAATACCTCTAAAACTAATTCCACTAGGCTCAGTTGTACAATGAGTTTAATGGTAATTAGCTAAATTTAGCATGCTAATCCAGAGCTAAGAGGGTAAATATGATAAAAATCATTGTAATTGTGAGCATGTTGAGAGGAACTGCTTCTGACCATTTTCTTGTTCACATTGAAAATAAACGGATTCACATGAGAATATATGTTTGTACCTTGAATGGTAATAAGGTGCCAGAGTGCATCCATAGCAAAATAATGCTTGTTTATAAAAAACAGACAGATGTAGTGTCAATCCGTGTGCCAAGTTAGTTTAGATAAAAAAGTTCACGGTCTAGTGTGTGGACTTGATAGTATTTGGTGGCAACTAGCGGTGAGGTTGCATATTGCAACCAAGTGAAACTTGGTAAGCTACATAAAAACACAAATGGCCTTTTCTAGAGCTGTAACGGGTGTGGTACGGACCCAGATGCAGTACATCGGTAAACAGGAATAGTTGGTAATGACTTTTATTCAGCCCAGCACAAATCAAACACGAAGCAAGATGAAGTAATTCTGCACACAGTTCGTTCTTCGGGTCGGAACCCACAACAAAGTCTCTGGAGGGAGATCGAAGCAACGAACCTAAGCTTACGTCACTCGGCGTGGATGCGGAGGAAACCCCGTAGCCCAGTAGCTCAACAGCACGTGTGGAGATACCGTCGAGGAGAAGGCGGAAGCGTGGTCGGGGACAGGCGGAGGTTCCGAAACCGAGTGAGCAGTCCGATGACGCAGCGGTACCGATGGGGATGGACCAGGAGGATCGTCGGGGCCAGGCGGAGAGGTCTTTGCCAGCAGAGCAGATCAGGAACGCCAAAACAGAACTCGTGGTCGGGGACAGAAGGCAGGTAGGTTTACCGGGGATCAGGCAAAGAGAGCAGGTCAGGAACAGGCAGGGTTGGCTTTCAGAGATCTGGCAGGAGAATGCTGGAGAGTCTTGCATAATGCGAAGGAACAATCTGGCAATGAGTGTGAGTGTGAGTGTGTGTGTGTGTGTGTGTGAGTGTGAGTGTGAGTGTGAGAGTGAGAGTGAGTGTGAGTGAGAGTGAGTGAGAGTGAGTGAGAGTGTGTGAGTGAGAGTGTGTGAGTGAGAGTGTGTGTGTGTGTGTGTGTGTGTGTGTGTGTGTGTGTGTGTGTGTGTGTGTGTGTGTGTGCACTGTATATATAACAGGGAACATACTCATGTCGTTACCTGTCACCAACAGGAGCAACAAAACTAACAGGGACATTTTAAGTCCCCACTTGGACATGCTCTAAATCATCATAAAATCATGTGTTATGGCCTCTGGTGAAATTTTTCAGATTTTGCCAAGAGGGGACCAAAGTGTGTGTGAGTGTTTATATCCATATTCAGAGCTCTCCCTCCTGGTTGAGCTGGTATTTGAGCGACCCATTCACACACGTCGCTTTTAACACTCCTCTCCCCAGCAGCCTTTTCAGACTGCAGATGGGCCGTTAAACAGGCTTTAGTAATGTTAATGTGGGTGACATGAAGGCCACAGAATGTAATGTATCAAATATGATACAAATAGCATGATAGGGTTAATAAAGACACCAGTCTCCTGAAAAGTGATTTGTTATTAGTCTTTGCATTAAAATTCAAGGCTTGACTTTGGGTGATTTCATAAGTTTAAGCTATACTGTATTAAAATAAAGGGCTACCCAGAAGGCAGGAGAGAAATCAGTATTTTAGAGCCTTAAAAAAGCAAGAAAACTATAATCCAAGCAGAATAAACCTTTACATAAATGATCAACAGTAAGATTTTTTCTTTTGGTTTAATTATGTAAAATGATGTAACATCAGACCTTGACTAGACCTTTAAAGTTGTTCAGTCCCTGACGATACTGACCTGACCAGTTTTCACGAGCACTGAATGTCAATCAGTTTTTAATATACTTCAATATACACTCTCAGTCTGTCACGCATAGAAATGTAATTTGTTTGTGGGTGCACATTATAGAAAACATGTCCAAACATAGGATAATGCAACATGAGTCCACTGTTGGCTGGTACATAATGACAATTAGTTCCCTCTTGGATAGCATGGAGTGACGTTCACACTCCACCATGTAAAGAAATAAATAAAATTAGATAGATAAGACTTACACAAAAGAATCTCACCTAAATAATTCAAAATTATTCCTCAACTATGATTACAATGACTGTGATTATTATAATTATAACTAATATTTTATAACAAACTATAAAGGCTCAGTTTTAGTGGATGGTCTTAACCATCTAGCTTGACACTGTTTTTTACAATACAGCTTCCCCAGAGGGCAAAAATATTTTTAAATCTAAAGAAAGGAGAAATAACAATAACAATAATAATAATAATAATAATAAGGTAGTAAGAAAATGTGGAGAGAAAATACCAGCAAGATCTTTACTAATTTTAATGAATTGCTTAAATTAGTTTATTATCAGAATTTAACTTAACCTTGAGATTAGCTCAATCCTCCAAAACTCCTTTGAGTTTTAGATGCACTAGAAGCACTAGATTTCTGTCAATCTTACAATGTACATATGTTTTTTTCTCTATAATCACAGGAATGCATTTTATTTGCTGATCTACTCTAGGCAAAAAGAGGTCCACACTTGTGTAGTATAAAGCAACAGGGGTCCACAGTTGGCTGGTACATAATGACACAAAGTTACTTGTAAATATATCTAAACTAAATCATATAAATTTTTTTGCTTCTAAAAGGATCTGTAAGTATGTATTTTGTAACTGAATATAAAAGGCTCAGCCGTTGTGGATGTCTTTACCATTTTATAGCTTGACACTGTGTTTAAAAGGGAGCTACCCAGTCCATTCTCATTGTTAACTTTTCAAATACATTCCCTCTGTCAGTGCTTTTGGCATACCTGCATCAATCTGGATCATGGCAGGATGATGTGAGATGAGAACATAGCCGGACAGAGCCAGCGGCATTGTTATTATACGTCAGTAGACAGCCAGACAGCACGCAGGCACATCTGCATACATCTTATGGCTAGCATCACTTGAGAATATGGATGGGCGTACTCAAAACTTCCATTTAACAGTTTTTACAAGCAAAAAAAAAAAATGCCATGCAAGTTTTAGGTTTTATTTTGAGGATTTAAAGTTTTTTTTCTATTGGGAAAAGAATATTAAAACAAAAATGTTATTTTTTTAAAAAGGAATAAAGTTTCATCATCATTGAATGATGCCTTTTCAGAGCCAATATTTGCATAAAATGAAGCAAATAATTTAAAAATAACTTTGCTGGTCAAAGTCTTCTTTGTAAAACATCAGAGCCACTCAGAAATACTTAGGGCAACTGAGGAACTGAGTGGATTAGTTGTGGGCAGACATACAGTGAAAATCAGATTTTAACGGTTTAAATAGTTAAGAATTCTGTATAGTTGCAGTGATTTGACAAAATTGCAGGTCTCCAGAATTCACAGGAATCAGCTGAATTTGGCATTTATTGTTATGGTTGAAATCCAATGTATGTGTGCCCATCTATAGAATCCATTTTATTTGACCGCTCCACATTACAGAAAAAGTCCACACTTGAGTTGTATAAAGTGACATGAGTCCACTGTTGGCTGGTATATAATGACACAAGTTCCATCTTAGATATATAGTATAGAGTGACATTCCCATTTCAACATGGATAAATGACAAAGAATAGGAAAAAAGAAGTTAGATGCATTATTGTTCAAAGAAAATAATCTTACAAAAAATGTAATAATAAAATTATTTATTTTTAGGAAATTGGAGATAGAAATATCATTTTAGTTTTTAGTACATTGCTTTTTGAATCGTGCACCTGAATAAGTTTTTGAGTTGCTGTTTAAGAGTGTGCTCCTTTTTTACCTTGTGTTGAAAACACATTGACAACCCATCATGATATAAATGACTAGAGCAATCTTTAATGGTATTTATAATATGGGAGGTTTGTGAGCAATCAGTTTGTCTCAGTTACAGGGATAAGTCAGTTAGAGGAATGATTAACCTCTGAAACCCTCTGTTCAACTGCTGAGATGAACTATTTCAAATTCTATAGGTTTTTGGCTGTACTTTTGGCTGTACTTTTAACTTTAAATTCTAAAAAGGAAAGTCAGTCCACACTTTGTCCCCTCTTGGCCTGTACAAAATGACACTTCTTGTTTTGTTTTGTTTTGTTTTGTTTATATTTTCTCCAATGTTTTAAATTAATCTTAAATCTGCATTAGACAGACAAAATTGTATATACACATTACTAGATCTCAAGAAAACCAAAACAACTACAACTACTAAAAACAACTAAAGAAATATAAAACAGCCAACAATACAAAAAACTGCAGAACTAGGATCAAAATAGGATTCACTTTCAAGTAAAATAAAAAAATAACGCTGAGAGATTTGGATTGGATTGTCTGCTGTGTACGACCTTTAAAGTCTTCTGTTGTAGGAGAGGAACTGAGAGTTTTTAAATGGGTGTACTGGCATGCAAAATTACCAGCACATTTATGGATTGTGTCTTTAACAGAGGCTGACTACTCATTTTGTATTGGATTAAATGATTTGCCATCTCTCTGTGTGCATGCTGCAGTGACCAGAGGGACTTATTATTATTCAACACAGTTTTGGTTTATATGAAGAATTTCAAATTCCTTAAAGGGTTTTTAGTTTATGATGTAAGCATTAAACAATCCTCCACATTGACTGAGTGGAGTGTCCAGCACCATGTGCCTTTAAGGTTGCCTCTGAGAAATGAGTGACTTGGAGAGGGTGAGGGGTCCAGCGTGTGCAGCTCTGTGCCAGGCCTTGATTCTCTGCAGTGTAGAGTTGGTTTCTTTGTTGTTGACGATGGTCAATAGGCCATTCCACATTAAGCTTCAGAGATGCTAATTTATATTAGCTAGAATGTTACATCCAACTCTGACTGCCTGAGACATGGGTCTGTCCCCTGTCCTGGGTTAAGCAAGTGACACACAGTGCTTATTTTAGCTGGTACAACATCTCTGGATTATTGGGAAGAACATCCTAAAAGTTTACAGATTGGGCATATAATTCTCCACTCAAATTCCCACTAGCTTGAATACTGATACAAAAGTAGTACTTTTTTTACTGGATAGTTAAATATTTGAACATATTTAATCACTAATAATTACATGAATTTCATGGCAAACCATTGTGATGTTACATAGTTTATTGTGCCAAGTTAACATTTAATTGTTCTAATCATAATAAAAGGTTTGGTTTCAACTATAGGAGTAAAACAAAACTAAAGGTAAGAGTGATCGTCTGATCATCATGTTAAACATATTCAGGAAACAGAAATAAAATGTCAGAATGCAACATTGAGCCAAAGAAAAAACATGGTGGATTATTGTAGTTTTGTAACATAGGTTTTGTTATTGATCTGTAATGTTGAATTTATGTAGTCCATTTTCACCTCCTGAACCCTTTTCATTTGAGCTGCAGTGATATAAATTTAAAAGGTTTGGTCATAAATCAGTTTGAACTTATATGAAAATAAATAGTTTTCTAACCTATAAAACATTTAATGGGGCAAACGTGTATGCATGCTTAACACAGCCTGAGAAACAAAGCATTTTTTAAGTGACTGTAAGATTTAAAACAGCAAATGCAACTTTAAAATGGCCTCCCAAATAATATGTCAAGATCCACTACATGGTATTTTTAACAGTTTAACAATATACCATCAGTAGTGTATCAGTGTATCAGCCGCATACCATCAGTAGTTGCAATTTATTTATTAGTTATCAAGTAGTATTGACAAAAGTGAAATTAACAGTCTGTTAACAGCCAGCTTAGGAAAGATGACACTGACATGTAAAATTACCAGCACATTTATGGAGCGAAATACATCCCTAAAGGAGGTTAAATATTCATTTGTTTGTGAAAAATTGTTGTTCATCTCTCTAAGATGTTAAACATTTGATTCAGTGGTGCTCTGCATTATTAAGTAAGCAATCACATGGTGTTATAGATATATTGTTTAGATTTATGAGCCTTCAGTTGATGAAGCTGACAAAAATATGTAATTTCCTCTACACTGAAGAGGTGGAGTGACCAGCACCATATGATTCTCAGATCCTAACTTTGAATGTTGAACAGTGGAGACTGCTGCCACTGAGAAGTGAGTGACCTGCAGGAGTGAGGGTTTGACTCTGTGCAAGTCAGTCTGTGAAAATCTGTCAGGCCTTGATTCCTGCAGTGCGGGATGGGTTCTTCTAGCTGACGATGAGTCGTTAGCACATGACACATTGAGCTAAAGGGGTTGCTAACTTCTCATATCCAAGATGCTGTATCTGATTTAGACTGACTGAAACGTGGTTTATTCCCCCATCCTGGGTTTAACAAGTTTTACTGCTTATCTTGGTTAGTACAACATCCCTGGATTATTGGGAAGAACACCCTGGAAATTGTGAGTAGGCATACAATTCTCCACTTTAATTTCCATTTTAAATACTGTTTTTTTTCAAAACTTGTACTATTATGGATATTTAAGTAGTTGAACATATTCAGTTACCTAATGATTACATCTGTTATTTCATGACATACCATTTTGATGTTGCACAGGTTATTGCTCAAGTTTACATTTCATTATTCTAATTATAATAAAAGGTTCTGTTTTAACTAAAGAGGTAAAACAATACTACAGAATGAGATACTCTGTAAAGCATCTACAAACATTATTTAGATAGTTAAAATGTTGTCAATGGTTATTGATTGTATGGAGTAAAACTAATTTGGCCCTTTTAAATGTTTTATAGGTGAGCTACATAAAGAGTACATGTTTGTGTCCTGATTGTGTGATTATCATTTTAAACACATATATGAACAGAAAGTCAATGTTGACATGCAACTTTGAGCCAAAGATAAATGTAGTGGGTTATTGTTTGTTTGCAACTTTTGTAACCTATTAAAAAATTTAATGAAGGCAAACATGTATGTATACCTTACAAAGTGCTTAGAAAGACATTATTTATTAAGTGACTCAAAAGATTTAAATAACTGCAACTTTATAATGGTCTTCCAAATAGTATTTCAAGATCTGCTACATGGTATTTGTTAACAGTTTAACAGTTTATTACCATTAGCAGTTGCAACTTATAGAAACCATCCAAACAATGTTTATAAACAGTTTCAAACCAACTATTAATAGTTAACAAAGTGTTATAAATATTTGGTCTATCTATCCAAGAGATATTTATATTGTATAATTTACTTTTTTGTTTTACAAAGGTTTACAAATTAGTTTAGGAAACCATTAATACTTAGTTTATGTATTTATACAAGACTGTATAAGTCTTGGTATTTGATTAATAAAATAACAATCCTATAACATTACTTATAATGGGTAAAGTTAATTAGTTATCATTTCTTCATTGGTTATCAAGGAGTATTGACAAAAGTATAATTAACAGTCAGTTAACAAATTATTAATGATGCCTATATAACCGACACGTAAAATTACCACATTTATGGAGTAAGATGCATCCCTAAAAGAGGCTGAGTATTCATATGTGTGAAAAAAAATGTTATTCATCTCTGTATGATCTATGTACATTTGATTCAATGGCTTTGTGCATTCTTTAGAAAGCAATCTGTCTTTATTACATTCACACACAGTTTTATAGATATATTTTTTATTTACTTGGCCTTCAGTTGATGAAGTGGACAAAAATATGTAATTTCTTCTACACTGAAGAGGTGGGTGACCAGCACCCATATGATTCTCAGATCCTAACTTTGAGTGTTGAACAGTGAGACTGCTGCCACTGAGAAGTGAGTGACCTGCAGTGGGTGAGGGGTTTGATTCTCTGCAAGTCAGCCTGTGAAAATCTGTCAGGCCTTGATTCCCTGCAGTGCGGGGATGGTTTCTTCTAGCTGGCGATGGTGCGTTATGGTCGTGAGGACATTACACATTGGGCTTCAGGGTTGCTTACTTCTCATATCCTAGATGTTGTATCTGACTGAAACATGGCTTTTTCCTCTTTCCTGTGTTAAACAAGTGGATGTTGGGTAAGATAATGTTAAACTGTAAAGAGTAGAAATACAAGCAGAATTCCACATTTGTCGTCAATTGCACAATTGACTACAAGCTATTCAAAAAAAGGAGTTAAACATGTTTTTCACATGAAGAAACATCTGCTGGGAAGTGACATAATAACCACATGTATGTAATATCACTGAAATAATTGAAAGGTAATTATTTATTAAGTGGCCCTCTAAAGCAGTAGGGCATCTTGGCTCTCAGTGGCTCTGTTTGTCTGAATTTTTAATGCAATGGCCATCAGAAACACATTAACATTAGTTAAACTTTAAGTGCTAAAGAGTTGTTTCAGTTGACAACACTGGAATGTAAAGACCTGTAAAGCTGAGTGTCAATGTAACTTATTTTAGCAATCTCACATGCCTTCATGCACACTCTCTGTGCCACAATGACAATGCTGTATACCAGCCCTGTATTTGACAACTAATTTACAACTCTATGTGTTACCAACTATAGTTATCAAAAAAACAACCAAAAAAATAGATATAACAATAATAAAAACTTAGTTCTGGGTTGCACAAACCTCTGTGAATGGGGTCAACAGAAGATAACTAGTGAAGGCCCATTCATAGATGTGTATCCTGCTGTGATGGTTTTGAGATGAGGTGTTGGTGGCTCATCACCATTTCAATGCCCATCAAAAACACTAACATACCAGTTAAACTTTAAGTGCTAAAGAAAGGTTTTAGATTCACAATACTGGAATTTAAAGTCCTGTAAAGCTGAGTGTCATTGTGAACTTATCGTATATTATATTATTTATTATGTGCCTTTCACTTCATGCACACTCTTTGTGCACTGTGACAATGCTGCATGCCAGTGTGTAGTATATGTTATAGACTGTAGTCATTAAAAACAAACATCTTTGAATGGGGTCTAGATTAGATAATGCTAAAATACACTTACAAACACAGGTGTTTCATCCATCACTAAAAAACTATTCATTTTGAACACAATGGAACACATCCACAAAACAAGATATTTGGTGTTCAAATCCATTACCTATCATAATAGCATGAAAAGGAGCCTTGAGAAATACATAAAAGAGAGACAAGGCTAAAACCAAAAATGAATGCCATGACCTTTGACCCATAAAGCTGCACTGCATTAAATACCAACATGACTGAAGGATATCACAAAATGAGCTCGGGGACACTAAAACCACTGACAGTGGACACAGTTTATCACTGTATCTATAAATGCAAATTAAGACTTAACTATGCAAAGTGAAAGCCAGATATCAGCAAAATCCAGAAACACTGCCAACTTCCCGGACCTGAGCTCATCTGTCACGTCACAGTGAATATTAAGACAAGTTATAATTGTGTTCACATTATAGCCTTTATTTTAAAAGCTACAATGGCAACATTTCTGGTGCCAATTTACTAAACAATGAGAAGCTTTACTGAATAGATACATTTTTGTATTAGATATTTTCTCTTTACAAAATGCACCTTTCTATTTCTTTTTCATTAATCTATGGTGGAGTGTGAATATCACTCTGTCCTATCCAAAAGGGAACTTGTGTCATTATGTACCAGCCAACTTGGGACCACCGTCGCTTTATTCTATATGTGTGGCCCTTTTTCCGTAATGTTGATCAACAAAGAAAATGCATTCTTATGCATATAAATTGAAAGCACGCATACATTGTAAAAGAGATCCTGTGCTTGTAATAACTCTTAATGGGAATTTCCAGTAAAAGTCTGATAATAAATCTATTTTTATGATTAATCAGCAAATACTGTTGCTGACCTTTATATCGTTTTGGTCCTTTCTGGGAAACCCTTCATTGTAAAGGTGAACATCTAAAGTAGGAATTCCAGTATGTTTTTCCATGGCCAAGGGATCAGCCAGTATGTGTGATATCTCTGATCTAGACACTAGAGAAAGAAGTCTCAGACTTGTAATGTCATGAAGTATAAAGTCTGGAGCTGCTCCTTCTGCTCATCGAGAGCCTAATTTTGGGGACCAACAGAATGTTTGTTATCCCTTAAACCCAAATGAACTTTATTATATTGGTGTTGTCAGTTCTGTAACAGAAAATGTTCCTATATACTTATAACATTGTTCTGGCTGTTCTCAGTGTCATCTAGAAAATCTTTCACAATTTCATATCAATGGAGCAACTCTACACTTTATATCACATGACATCACAAGCACTCCAGTTTTTGGATATGGGAGCGAGTTGCCCATGTTTACTAATGTTTTTAGACTGCCTTAGATCATAGAAATAATATGTATGTATTTTAGAAATGGGCATAATTTCCCATTAATACAGTATCAAGCCATAAAAAGGTTAAGCCAGCCACTAAAGTTGAGCCTTTATATTCTGTTACACAAACATACTAACAAATCATATTTGAAGAAGAAATGTAACATTATTCAGATGAGATTTCTTTTCACAAGTATTATTAAATATGTTTGTATGTGCTTTACATGGTTGAGTGTGAATGTCACTCTGTGCTATCTAAGAAGGAACTTGTGACATTATGTACCAGCCAACAGTGGACTCATGTCATTATATCCTACTCAAGGGTGGACCTTCTTCTGTAATGTGCACCAACAAACAAGTTGCATTTCTTTAAGTACAGACTGAGAACACAAGTATATTGAAAACTTGATTGACATTCACTACTTGTGAAAACTGGTCAGGTAAGTATTTTGGAAATTGAACAATTTTAAAGGTCAAGTCAAAGTTTGATGTTACATAATTTTAATTTAAAACTCCTTTTTAGTTTTCTTACAAAAGGAAATGGAGTGTGGACATTTTTTTCTTTTTAGAGTGCAAAGTTCAAAGAGTACAAACAGAAGTCGACTTATGAAGGCCCATTCATAGATGTGTATCCTGTTGTGATGGTTTTGAGATGAGTTGTTGGTGGCTCATCACCATTTCAATGCCCATCAAAAACACTAACATACCAGTTAAACTTTAAGTGCTAAAGAAAAGTTTCAGTTTACAATACTGGAATGTAAAGTCCTGTAAAGCTGAGTGTCATTGTGAACTTATCGTAACATTTATTATGTGCCTTTCACTTCACGCACACTCTCTGTGCACTGTGACAATGCTGCATGCCAGTGTGTGTAGTATGTGTTACAGACTGTAGTCATTAAAAAAACAAACATCTTTGAATGGGGTCTAGATTAGATAATGCTAAAATACACTAACAAACACAGGTGTTTCATCCATCACTGAAAAACTATTGTGAACACAAAGGAATACATTACAAAACAAGATATTTGCTGTTCAAATCCATTAACTATCTGCCATAATAGCATGAAAAGATTTAGAGAACCTTGAGAAATCTCTGCATAAAAGGGACAAGGCTAAAAACCAAAAATGAATGGCCATGACCTTTGACCCATAAAGCTGCACTGCATTAAATACCAACATGATATCACAAAATGAGCTTGGGGACACTGAAAACCACTGACAGTGAACACAGTTCATCACTGCATCTATAAATGCAATTTAAGACTCTACTATGCTAAGTGAAAGCCAGATTCAACAAAATCCAGAAACGCCACTGACTTCTCTGGACCTGAGCTCATCTGTCATGTCACAGTTTGATTTCTTTCTTTTGGAAGCAAACAGCTTTTAAGGATTAGTCACAGACTTGTGTTAAATCATTTTATAGTGATTAACTAATTAAAATAAATATATTATTTATTAAAATAAGTAATTATATTGCTGATCATTTTATGTATAATGTTACTCGTTTATAGATTTATTTTTCTGAATTTTTGGTGATACATTGGTAGTTACAATTGGTCTGGTCTAAATATACATATATATATATATATATATATATATATATATACATATATAAAACAAAGACAACAATAAAGTTATTAACAGTAAATAGTAAGATAAAACTGAATTCACAGGATTATGGGAGCCTTCTTTAAAAGATATACTTTGCTTTGGCAAGTATTATTTCTGTAATATTTATTATCACAAAAAATGTTGATATATTGCAAGCAATAAAGTTTACATACCCATTTTTAAAGATACAAATGAAGTTTTAGTGAAAAAGAAGCACTCTATAGGTGAGAGAACCAGGATAAACCAGTTTGACTGCAGTATATGGATGTCCCCCCTTTGATAGGCAGACGTCGCTCAAGGCTTCAGGTCCCCTCTTGGCAATTTCTTTAAAAAATTGTAAAAATCACATTTGCAGTAATATTGTGAAAGAAGACCTCAAAAGTAAATTTTCAATTCTAGTTTTGTATTTTTAAAATGACTGCTAATAAAGGTTCCCTCTTGGATAGTACACTTAGATAGTCCCCTATTATTCATGTTCGCATGTATGTGTGTGTGTGTGTGTGTGTGTGTGTGTGTGTGTGTGTGTGTGTGTGTGTGTGTGTGTGGCTTATATACTGAGTTGATTACTGATGGACTGCAGCTGGAGGTGAGTGAGTGAGCAGGCAGAGTGGGCGTGGTCAGCAGGTAGAGGGAGCAGAGGGAGAGTGAGTGGAAAAGTACTGAGGGGGGAGAGGAGCAGGAGTGTGACAAGAGCCATGGTTCGGTTTGTCCATTTTGGTCTACTGTAGAAAGAACTTGGCTGGCTCTGTAGGTAGACATAAATGGCTTATTTTAAAAACAGGGTTATTCTTAATTTCAGGTGATTGTACAAGTTCATATTCAATTCTGCCAAAATATCCTACTAAATCCTTTAAATTGGACACAATGAGTCGTTATGAACCTTTACATTTTTATCCACTGTATCTGATAAATATTCATGTTTCTTTATTCACTGACCCCTGACGACTTGTTGTTGCTCCACTGGCAAAGCAAGGGTTGTTTCCCTGCTGTAGACTTTTAGTCCTGTTTCAAATAATTTTAAGTGTTGTGTTAATTGTGACCTTTTTGCTGTTCAGAGGCCAAAACTCCCTTTAATCAAAAGAAAAAGTCCCACCATCCATTCTCTGGCATGGCATTTTGGGAAATGAATGAAATCAGTATGAGAAAAAGAAGACTAAGGTGGAGAGAACACGATCAAACCACGGGACTAAATTAGGCAATTACATAAAACACCACAATGTGTTACAAAGTAACTCCTTTGCTGAGCGTAACGTTGTGAGAAGATTTGATTAATGTTCCTTTAAAAAAAGAGGTCACGTCTTGTTGAAATGGAAGTGATTTTACAGTCTGTAATCAAAACTGGAACCAAAAACACAAGATATGATGGTGTAATTTGTTGACACCTGTGGTTTCACTAGAAAAAGCCATGTTGCTAAAAACAGCTGAGCGTGTGTGTTTGTTTGTGTGTGTGTCAAATGTAGTAGCATGCTGGCACACTGTAAAAGCATGTGGTGCATGTGTGCATTTGTGCATGTTTGCTAATAAACACAAGCATGCATGTGTGTGTATGGGCAAGCATGAGCACATTTTTTTGTGTGTGTTAGTCTTCTCGTGTGTGCATGTTTGTGTGTGTGTGTGTTGCACAGCTGAAATGTTCCCAGGCAAAAAAATGAGGGACTTATGAATATGCATGAACACATTTTAGTGCATATCATCATCAGGACTCGCTGCCAGTGACTCAGGCCAAATAAAGCCTGCGACTGATCCTGGGACAAGCTGGAGCTAAGGTCAAGTGAAATCACATTATTTTTAGGGTGCTGTGTTTGTCTCAGAGCTGTTTGCAGAACAACAAAGAGAACAGCAGATACAACTGGTGACACTCTGCAAAACAAATGTGTGATCCATGCTCCGCTTAGGAAACAAAATAATATTCTGTTGAGGAAATTATGTTTTAGGTAATAATTACGTGATATTTTGTATTATGGCTATACCATAAGCTGTACATGTGATGCTGCATGATTACAGCATCACTAATGTGTATAAAATAGTAGTATATATCAAATAACTGCTAGGCCGAGCAAAAGTGGGTGGATTTTCATATTTTATGGAAGAAACAACTTCCAATCTGTAAAATGATTAATCTCACACTTCAATCAGAAGAGAAAAAAAATGAATCCGTTATGGCTTGTTGAATATTGTGGCCATGAAACAAAGTTTAAATCAGAGCACTCCAAAAGACTTTTGTAGCAGTTGTGCATTCAGAATACACAAGCACATAAAATGGTCAGCCTTGACAGTCACTTAATGCTAGATATTTGGTTCATGCAGCTCTAAAATGTCAGTTATGTTAGTAGATAATAATGGATAATGAGAAAATAGTATTTGTGCAGAAGCAGCCATGACTACCCATGCAATTCAATTATGCTAGATTGATACTTAAATATTTGTGTTCTGTTTTGTGCTTCAACGGCTTCAGACAATTATAATGAATACAAACATCAAATAGAGGAAAAACAAAAAACTTCAAATATTACATACATTTACAGAAAAAAAGAATTAATTAATCCACACCACTTTTTTTTAACACTTATAATCAATGCAGTTAGGTGGAGTAATTACCACATGGTCCATTTAGTAGATATCATGCAGCCTTTAATCATGATCATGATCTTTATCGGCAGGAGTTTGCCTTGTTGTCATGGAATTTGAGGGGTTTTTTGTATTATTATTTATTTTTTTAACTTTTTTTTAACATTCCCTCTTTTAGAACTTTACGAATGTCTCAACTGTGTTTGCTCAAAAGCTGAGCTTAGGAGTTAATGATTGACCTTGGAAACAGCAGACCAAAAGAGAAAAAGAAAAAAATAAAATAAAATAAAACATTAAAGGGTCCATGTAATGGAAGTAGTAAAGTGTGTTGAAGTGCTTATACAAAAATGTAATAAAAAAAGAAGAAGGGAACTGTACCTCCCATTGATGGATGATGGATGACGATGGATCTTGTGATCAAGTGATTGTTTTTTTTATTTTTATTTTTTTGTTTTTTGTTTTGACTGCCATTTCCAAATTCACAAACTCCAAAAACCCCGAACCCCACAATGCTGTAGAGGCAAGCAAACATAAACACAATTTAATATTTTGTTACATTTTTATCAGGAATAACTATATCTGTCAAACATCATAAACAGGTGTATTAATTCAGTTCAAGTTCAATAACACAGTTAAATATGTTTGCCTTTGCCATTGAACGGCTTGAGCTAACAGTTCTAATAGCAGCTTAGCAATGTGCATCCAAATATAACATTAAATGTTAAACTTTTGTTAGTCTGGACATGATACACATTGTTAGCACGGTAAGATGCTCCACAATTCAGTCACTTAGTTCAATACATAGAAACCATGAGAACCAAAGTATAAATAAGTCGGATTCACTAGCATGGTAACAAAGAGAGACATGGATATGTGTTAATATTTGCTTGCCTCTACATTATTGAGGGGTTAAGAGTGACCTTGGTAATGTTAGTTAAAAAAAAAATAAGGGACCACAAGATACATCATCATTCAAGGCATTTTGAAGTGTTTATTATTCTACAATTCAACTGTAGGAAAATAAACACTTCAAATGCTCTTATGTCTGAATACAATTACATTATAACCTGTCAAGACCATTTTTAAAATGCTAAATGATTCAACTGTAACTAATGAAAGTATGAACTTAACAAATAACCCTAAATAAGCAAGCAACAAACCAATAATAAGAATTTGCATTGGTGCATAAAAAGGCTTTTGTGTGCATGTACATTAAAAAAAATCTATAATGATAATTTGATATTAATGAGCCCTACCAGAATTATTACCCAAGCTCCCCTTATGATACTTTACCTGTTTCCCTCAGAGAAGCTGCAGGGAAATACACTCCAAGCTACATTCTCAAGAAAGAAAGAAACCGACAGACAAGTAAACAAGTAAATAAACAAGAGAGAAAGAAAAAAAAAGTGCACATTTACTCGTATGCTGTTGACAGCAGAGGTGGGGGGTGTAAATACAGAGGGCACCGTTACCTGCTACTTCCTTTAATAAATACCATTGTTTGTCTTCCTTTTACGCAATTAACAGATGTTTTGATCTGGGTGTTTTTACTTTCATCCGCCGTCAGTAATGAGGCTCGAACCCCTGATACACTCTCCATCTCTGAACTCTAGAGACCACTTCTGACAGAGGAAAAAAAGAAACATCACAACAACTACGCACAGGGAGAGGGAGAGAACAAGAGTCGGAAAGTGACAGAGATAGAAAGAAAAAATAAATAGACAACATAGAGATGATAGGGCACCTCAACAGGGGGTAAAACCTTGCTTCTATATAAAACAAGACAGCTCTGTCATCTCTCCTCCGCACTGCGCTGCTGTAGACGCTGTTATTATTAATGTATAAAAAACACAGCACCCTGTTGATGTCAGAGCTATAATGTGTTTAATATGTATTGGAGTGCTTCGTGTGAACATAAAGGGCTGTAATGTGCACGGTTAGTTTCACTGTCAAGCCGGATGTTGAAGGGCTGAGAGCAGGATATTCTCTACATGGAAAAAAAAACACCTCATTTGTCTGTGTACATATTTCAGTGGTAGTGTGAATAAAATGAAAAGGGATCAAGACAAGTTTTTATTTGTTTGTTGTACATGTGATCATATCACATGTGTTAAGTGTTCCATGGCAATGGTTCCCAACCAGTGGGTCATGGTCCAGAAGTGGGTCGTGGGTCCATTGTGATTTGGACTAATTGGATTGCAAGTGACTGGTGATTTTTTCAAAAATAAAAAAATAAATAACACAAATAATTGATAAATAATAAAAAAAAAACATGAACACACTTTATTTTGAAGTAAAGACCTACAGACTTCGTTAAGTGTCTCATTTATCATGCTAACCTGTTTGTTTGAGAACTAGAACTGCACAGAGTCACTGGTCTTGAAGCAATAACTTTTTTTTTTTGTTGCAGAGGTATTTAATTACAATTTTGTAAGTATTTGCTTTTTATTCTTGTATTGTGTTTCATTTCATTGTGCTCTAACTACACATGTTAACAATTTATGAAATAAAATTGAATATTTGGTCATTTATCTTACGTGTGGACCGTGAAATAATGACGGAGGAGAAAACTGGACCCCCTGGCTGGACCAGTTTGGACCCACTGTTCTATGGTTATCACACAAACCATGATAAATTCATAATTACATGTGGTCTTCTGTACATTTTGCACAATAATTTGACACATGACATATGTTTCAGACCTGAATATCACAAGTAAATCTAATGTTCACATACATTTTTATTGGATATATTGTTCACATTAACATGAATTACACATATGAATGTATGATTTTTGGAAATTTGATGTGATACATGTCACCTTTGTGAGGCACAGCATGGAAAAAACTTTGAAAAGAAGTGAAATGTGTGTCAACACAAGTGAAACATGAACCACAATTCATCTCAGGTTGTAAAATGGTAATTCATTACATACTGTGCATATACTGATATACTAATAGAAACTAATGTGGCACAGTGGATGCCCAGTTATTTATTTTCAAATGCTTGTACAATTGGTGGCAGGATGCTAGTTCAGCCAGCTTCCATTTCTGCTCCATCCATTCCTTAATGTTCAGTGATGTTTACATCTTAAAACCTCAGCCTGGATAGTTAACAATAAGCTACAGCTAAAAGTCAGCACAAGGAGTGCTTACAGACTGGTGAGTGATCTGAAAATCACATGCCTGATATGAAATCTAACGTGCAACACATACCACATGTGGTAAATCCACAATATATGAGAGATAAGTGAATGTTAGACAACAACAATGTTGTATTTAATGTGACAGAGAATTTCACATTAAATTATTTCATATACAGATGATTGGATGATTCATCTGCTGAAAAAATCACACGATTCAGGCAGATGTGAATTTTAAGACATTTTACATATTATAACAAATGAAAACATGCATGTCCTATCATTTTATTGTTATTATTATCAAATTTGGCTTATATAATGAGGTAATATAAGCTCAGACAGAGATGCTATAATATAGCCGTCCTTGGAAACTGCAATTATAAAGCTTAGAAAATGAAATAAACATACAGATACAGATATGAGAACAAAAACTGGGGTGTTCAGTAAATGTATTCTATTTACAACTAAATTACAGTGGTATAGAGAAGCAATTTAATATTGCATCAACAAATAAAAGACCCTAATGTAGCATAATACCTCAAATAAAGCTCCACGTCAACAAAATCTATATTTACATAACCTTCCTGCTACAGTATAATTACTTAGCTAATATATGAGCAAAAGTGCTCTGCTTTGTATGGAATATTTTTCTCACTGATGACATCAATGAGGGAAAGCGAGGCGTTTCAAATGTATGGAGTCATTAAATGTCATTATTAGACATTTTCCTTTTGAAATATCATGTTTACACAAATGTAAAAGCTCCATCTATCAAACACTAACTAGCAGAAAACAACACAAAGGAGAGAATGATAAATCAGCACTGTGGTAATATGTGTGCTGCTTATTCATCAGTGGGAGAACCCCAATTATCCAAAGCTTGCATGAACCCTCACTCATGTTTGTGCCCATTAAAACAGTCAGAGCGTGGCAGAGTCTGTTTTCAAAAGATTCTTTGATTTTTTTTATTTGTGGTTATTTAATGAAATTGATCTACTTCGTGGGGCAGGTGGGGTCTCATGTCCAATGGCCTTCTGCTTCACTGACAAAGTGCCTCTGAGCTGCGCTTCAGGCAACTCTGCAGTCTGACCTCTCTCACACACACCGTGTCAAAGTGATACCCGTAATTAATTGTGACTGGCTTATCAAGGTTTTGAATGTCATTGTAGTTCCAGACATTGCCACATAGCAGCTGACTTACAGATTTTTGCATTAAATATGAAGGACACAAAGTCAAGAGGTCTTAATTTTCTTTTTTTTTTCCCACAATTATAAGCAGAAGTGAATTTTTACTGTGCAGAATGTGTTACTGCATCCATCCAAGCATCAGACTATAATAAACTGCATCAAATGGAAACAACAGATTAGACAGCTATAAAGACAAGTACTTTTGGTATTACCTGAATTTTCCTCTTTTGTAATAAACTTACAGTACGTAGCCAAGTAGCATTGCTAGGTCTTCTGGGAGCCTGTTTTTCACCTGTTTGTTTCGGCCAACCCTAAATGCATGGGCAAATTACTTCCCCTTCCACACATGTTTTAAAGTATAAAAAAATACTATATTGTGTGTAAAGTTTAACATGATTTTTTCCACATAAAAATGAAAAAAAAAAAAAAAACAAAACACTGAAAAGGCTTCCATGGCTGCAAACACTTTGCAGGAAACATTAACCTTTAAAAACTTTTTAATTTTGTGTTTCTTTCTTTTCTATACATGTGTAAAATATGTACAAATGAACAAATACAATAAAACAAAATAAAACTGAATTAAATCAAATTGCAATGGCTTTTTTGGCTATACTATAAAAAGCCAGAAAATGAGGTGGATATTCCTTGTGTACCTTTATATACTCTCCAATACACCACTGACTGTAACACACAGTCACTGTTGAGGGAGCAGAGAAGTTGTGGGTGTAAGTGAGACACAGTAAGCACAGGTCAAAGGCTTTTTGAGCACATGGAGCAGGGAAATTGAGAGAGGGCAGATGTGTATAACTGAGTGAGAGAGGTCATCATTGTTCACTTATGGATGTCATAAAACACACAAAACAAAGGTCATATATAATTGATTGATGCGCTTACACATCTTTTTTTGTGAGTGTTTGACTTTTGGTCAATCTAGAAAAAGGTGATTTGTCTCCGTTGAATAAATAGTTTATTACATTTAGTTTTGGCAGGAGTTGAACATAGAATTTACAGTAAGAAAACACTGTGGAAAAACAGCTACAACAAAACATCACTAAGTCACTGTAAGGCTTTAATTGCATGCATCTCATTTGCATGCATGATGAGCCACAGTTTAACATGTTATTTTTAATTTCCAGCTGAGCAGACTCGCGGTAAGAATCAAATACAGCGAGAGAATGTTGTGATTTAACATCTAGTGAGCTTTGGGCAATGTCTTCACTGTTTTCATTTGATTTTAATCAGCCTGGGATTTTCCTCTGTTTCAGTGTTGGCAGGGAACAACAGTGTTAAATGTTCTGTTCGTCGCCATGTTGCCAGTTGGTTATCGCATATTTATTCAGATCAAAAGTAGGCTATACCTGGAAGCATCCACTGATTAATATGTCATCAACTTGTGTCTTGTATGCACATAAATCTCTTGATAATTTGCATGCACCAACTGTGATATAGAATGAAAACAACAACAAAATCTGAGGCCTTTACTCGGGTGAGTTTTGGCTCCGAAATGGCAAAGAAGTTTAACTTAATCACTGGCAGTTTCTTTCCTTTGCAAACATAAAAGGATTTTTTTTTTCCCCAGTCGTCCAAGATGTTAGAAAATAGCAGAATTATGTTTGTGACTAATTAAAGGAAATTGAATTGAATGAAGTTATTTCTCCTAGGATATAGCTTAAGCATTTGTCTGATGACAAACACCAGAGAAATCCTCTGAGACTGTGAAGGATCACAGAGGGAGGAATTAATTCACTGCTTTCCTAAAATCAAAGCACTAAATAGCTGCATGCTATTGTCATAAAAGCCTTAAGAGTTTATTACAGATACAGTTATTGTTAAAAAAAAATCCCCATTACCCTGAAAAAAAAACAATATAAAACAGAGCAGTACATGTCCCTCCAGGAAGGACACAAATAAGCAATACTGCAGTTATCTCTCTTTTTTTTTTCATCTAAAATGATGTCATCACATGTGTAATATTTTTCCTATTTGCCCAGGCTTTATTTAGCTGGGAACAGTAAATTATGGTCATTTCGGAGTTTGTTAGTGACGATAAACATGTGCGATTCTGCCGTGTGTGTGGTTTTCAGAGTACAAATTAACTGCAAATTACAAACCAATTTAGCACTGTGACAGATAGTCAAACCCAGTTTTCCAGTCCATCTAGTAATATGTTGTGGTTAACCATGTCCAATGCAGCACTGATATCCAACAATACCAGTAACCTATTCCAATCAACTGTTATGTATAGCTGCACTGTGTAATGTCTCAGTGATTTGATGGTATAATCAATTGTTTTTGTATGCTTTTTTTCATATTATGTCACTTCTGACACTCAAGACTTGTACTATGGAGATGTTTTATTACATCACAGTAAGCACGGATACAGAATGATTTAGTCCGATAGAAGAGGGAAATCTTTCAAAAATAATGAGATTTAAATCATTAATTTAATTTCAAGTAAGAAAATTACTTGAAATTAAAAAAAAAAAAAAGTAAAAAATCAGAGGTTAAAAACTACCCAACATATATAAATACATAGATAAAATAGTTAAGAACATATACAAAATGTATTCTTTGGGTTCATTATTATTATATAACTTTAATAATTTCTTAATCTCTCCGTTTAAAAAAAACAAAAACAAAAAAAGCTTTAAAGTAATTCGCTTGTAACTTTTTCCTTATTTTTTGCAATTTGTAGAACATCTCTCAGATTTGCTCATTACCTCCACAGCCATGCTTTCAAAGCTTTCAATGTGTGTGAAAGACGTCTGAATGCAGCACAAGAAAACTTCAATCGTTTCAGGTTTCAAAGGGTTAAGGAAAAGGGTAATAATATCAGGGTAAGACAATTGAAGACAGAATAGGGCAGGTCATGCCTTTGAAATAGTAGGAAGGTCCATGATAAGTATACTAATTAGCCATGTGCTTCTTTTGAGGAGAAACGGTATTTTTGGAGGTCTGCGCATTTGTGTCTGATATGGGCCTATCGGGCCCAGACAGGTAGGCTTTCAGTCTAATGATACATCCGTCAGACTGTTGGACCCTTTGCAATTATGTACCATCATGACATGGCACCCTCCGGGTATGCTACTACAAGTTAACACTATGTAGCCTACACTGCTATAAAAAGCTACATGCTGACGTCAAGGAAACATGCAAACTTGGTTGCCAGTGTCATAAAATTTGCTAAAAATGACCAGTTGTGTTTAGAAGCTTAGTGGTGATTATAAATCAGGGAAAATGCCAATATAGTCATTCAGACAGTCATTCTCCAGCTTCAAGTACATTACTGCATTATACATTATTACATTATTATAACCATTTGGTTGTTGATGCTGTTAATTTCTCCCCAGTTTTGGATAGTTTTCCTCCCTGAATATGGTGCCTTCATACATAATCATTCCCTGGCTGTAAGCACACTGCTACATGTAGCTACATGCTAACATCAGGGAAACATGTAATCTTGGTTATTAAACGTCGTAATTTCTCCCAAATTTCTGATTTTTTTCGTGCTGGAGCATGCATCAGGGCAACAGAATAGTGGACATGATTTTCTGTTTCCCTGCTTTGTTAGTGTTGATATTGTTTTACACTGTGTTCTACTATGTCCCACATTTCCAGTGTTGGTTATTTGGAGTGAATGTGGTTAGACCGCAAGTCATGTTGTGCGCCTGATTGGTGACATGCTCCCCAATGTGAATGCTTGTTGTGAACTGGCTTTGCGGCAAGAGTGAGGTAGTGAATAATCCAGAACTTGGATGTTAAAAACCTTGGCTGTCAGTGTTGCCATGTGGAAGTTTTCTCAGGCAGGTCACGGGACTCCAGATCATGAACAGGCCAGGACTTGCAAAGTGCAGTATAGTGAAAATACAAAAAAAATTAACTTGTGTGTGTATGTTCATGCAACCTGAAAAGACAGATGTCCACTGTTTGTGTCTTTAGTCCAGCCATCGTAATGTACCAAAGACCAGGAGGTTAGACATGTCTCTAAACCAAAACTCAAATATGTAATACCTCTATTTATCTGAAAACATCAAAGAAAGACTAAAGGAAAGACTGAAGTTACAAGGTCCTCCCCTGACAACAGCAGTGATAAATGTTTAATACTGCCAATCAATACCATGCATTTCATCCATAATAATGTATTGTTCTCTAAGACTTTATCTCTGTTTTTTTTGTTTCTGCAGCTGAGCCCAATAACCTTGTTTCTGTTGTTACCTCCAGGACTTTCTGTAAAGTAACAAAAGCTCTGCCACCTTGGTACAAGAGTCAGTGTCCGGGGCCATAGAGGCTGAGACAAGCTGGGTTTAAATTAAGATAAAGTATCACAACTGAGCTCGGTGTTCTAGTTATAACTTCCCCTGGGGTCAGAGGTCACACCTGGGCCATTCTTCCTCCGCTGCGACTCGGTGTCACTTCCTCCACTGAGGTCAGTCCCACAAGGACTCTATGTCAACACCAGACCTGTGTTTGCCTCAATCGGTCACCCTGATCCGGCATTTTTATTCTCACTTTTCAACATTTGGGTCTTTTTTAAAGCAGAAAATCCATTTTCAGATGTTCATGTTGCCGTATGATAAATTCTTAAGGAAGTGAAATCACTGAAATGCTTTGTCAAAAAAATAAATAAATAAATAAACACAGCAGCGTTATTTAATAAAATGTAGGATGTGACAGTTTTTTGGGCTGCTCATCAAACACAGTCCGCCTGCTCAATATTCAGATGATGTTTCCAAATGACATGCGCTGACACACTTTTCAAGCTATCCAGGACTTGTCATTTTTCTTCCTATTCTTTTTAAAAGACACCTTTTGTGTCTGAGAGGAAATTGGATGAAAGAGTTGGGAGAGGGAAAAAAAATGTGTGGGAATAAAAATAGCTAAACAGAGTTGGAAGCAGTTGCAACAATAAGTCACAGAAATGGGGGAAAGGAGGCGGGGACATCCAGCCTTCGAAATTAGCTCTTTTCTTCAAACTGTATTTGAGATAAACTGCTTCCAGAGTGTAATTTAGAGGTTAAAACAAACATAAAATTTTATGTAAAACATCACTACTTTTATGAATAAAGGGGGCTTTGAGATATTGTGTGCCTTTTCACAACAATAACTACATTGAAGAGAGATGATCTACTGAAAAATGACATGCTGTAGATAGAGCCCGTCAGTTTGGGAAAGTGTATCTAAAAGGAATAAAAAGACCCATCATGTGTGTGGAATATTTCCACACATGAAACCTGGACAGTCTTATCAGTCAGCAGGAGGCCTTGTTGTGGCAAAATCTCTGCGACTTGAAAGATCTCTCAGCTTACTGTCATGTATGTAGAGCATTGTTTTGTAAAACAGGAAAAATCCATCTCTGCCGCACCGCTGGACATCCTGTGTCAGGCCCACCGTGAGCACAGACGCGGTCTCCAAAGATGAATACATTATCTCTGAAGGGAATGGATGAGGTATTCTCAAGTGAGTTGCTGTTGAAAAGAAAGAGCACGGTGCATGTCCTTCTCCGTCAATGGTCCCCACAGCAACACCCCGCGACTGCACTCTTTCTTTGCTCTGGCAAGCCCCGCTGAGAGGGAGCTATTGCATATGCATAGGAGTCAATATGTTCGTACCTACCCCCATCGGCGGGTCATCCGAAGTCTAATCTGCAAAAGGATGTTATGGCAGGCAAGGGGAATCCAATTGTATATTACAAAGTCACAGACGATTGACCGGCTGCCAGCCAGACACTAAGGCCACGGAAAAAGAGGATCGCTTCACTTAGTGGCTTCCATCATTCTGTCCACACTGGCCATTGGAGCGGAAGATGTCTCCGTGCTCAGCCCGGGTGTCAATGGCATCCTACTTAAAGCAGGTGGGAGATATTCATGGCCTCTTCTCAGACAAACACAGAGATTGCTTTGCAGGGCAGAAGAGGTCAGCCGCTGAGAGACACTGAAACGGTGTAGCAAAGTCAACTATCAATAGTTTACTCTCAGTTATGGGAATCTCTGGCCGGAGATAGCTTCTGCGTCAACATGAGACATGGCATAGAGAGGGACAGTGAGATGAGACGGAGGGACAGAGCATGTATCGAAATAATGTTATGCTATCATGACAACTCGGATTTATCTCATATGTAATGCTGTAACTACCATATTGCATTGTTGTAGCTATTTTGTGACTTCTTCAATAAAATTTTAATTATATCAGTGATCATAGCAACATAAGTCTCTCAGCTAAATATGTCAGTTGGCAGCATCTTGTGTGTCTTAAAAAATACAATTAAGGGTGTTTTATGTTAATTTTCAGGGCTGGTGTGCATTATTTAGCAGCATTGAGATATAATGATATCCCCAGTTTTGTAATGCCTGCCACCCACAAAGACTAAAAACATCAGTTCAAGAGACAATCTCACTCCAAAATTTGATCAAACTGTAAAATTAGGCAGTGCTGAATGGATATAATTTAAGAATATGTCACTGCACTGTCTGTTTAGAGTTTGTCAACAGGAAGTGGGCGCCATACTGTTTCATGCTCAGTAAATGCAGAGGCTGAAAAAAACAGGGATCAAACAGTAAAATTAAGCAGTGCTGATCAAATATAAACCATTTTTTTTTTTTTTTGCATATTTCTTGCCCAGATGTATTCAGAAACACATTTTAGCTTGTTAAACTGTAATATGAGATTGTTTGTTACCAGCCGGTAGTCATTATTTACATGTACATTTCATCGTCCAGCAGTGGGAACATTCATTGGTCTTATGCAGCACCATGCATTCTGGTAGTTGTAGATTTCTCCTTAGCAAAAGCATCCCTTTTCTCTGTTCTCTGGTCATGTAGCACTAATTTAAAACGTATCTGTGTCTTTTTAATGTATTTATTAATATATTAAAAGGCCATCTTTCCAGCAGTGAAATACCTCTTGCAAAGCAAATGACTTGTCAACATGGAGGTGGCTAAGCCACAGCTAGCAGATAATGGTGCTAACTCCACGCTCCAAGCCAATTTCAGCCATATCCATCATATGAGTGCAGTGCAAAGCTGCTGCGATGAGCTTGCCAGTAGGATACACACATGCACTCAAATGCCGCTGCAGCTAACCAAAACAAACCACAGAGAAGCTCGGATCGTACCACACAAAGAGGCACTATGACTCCATTCTCTGCTTATAATACTGTTACTCCACTATATCTGTACATAGCAAACAGGTTGGTGCTATATTAATGCTCTGAATGTCACACACAGAACCTTTAAGGTTAAGGCAAGTTTAGCTTCTTGGTAGCAAGAGACTATCTTTGGCAGGTCACAAACCATGATCCCTTCTTTGTATGCCAAGCCACCCACCCCAGACTCATTCCTAAAGGACTATTGTTACCACCAACTAATAAGGTATTCTTTATAACTAATGGGTTTCTAACTCTCTAAAAAAGTCTTTTCAGGTAGAGTGCCATCAACTCACAACCCCTCATCACAGGCTGAATATCTAAGAGTTGTAAGCAGTTAAACAAAAGAGTTCTATTTTAGACTGTTTTATAGTTTTTTGAGGCCTTGAGAGGTAGAGCTGTGTAGAATCACACAATAAAAAAGCAGATAGAAAAGTCAGAAAAATCTGGTCCCAGCCTGCAGGTTGGAAGCCATTCTATTAAGACATCAGAAAAACTAGCAAGTCGTGTGCAATGAAAATGTTAATAAAGTCCTTAATAATGGTTCACAGGTTTCTTACTTTCTATTTAGCCAGAAGTTCCCGACATGTTTGTCTTGTAAATCTTTAAAGCAAAGAACTGAGTTGCAAGCAGTTCAGCAAAAGAGTGATGTTCCTTTTTCCACTAGTTTTATTATGACATTTCTTAAAAGCCCCAGCCTTAAAAGTCCAGTATTTCACAGTAAAACAGCAAATGTTAGAAAAGTCAGAAAAATATAAACAGTTTCATACCAAATTAACAAAAAAAATAAAGGGAAGATAATCATTTTACAACTCCTTATATTTAATTTATTACTCCTCAGGAGGTCCCATCCCTCAGGTTGAAACTATTGCAAAAGGCCAGTAGTAAAGGCTGTTAAAATATTTAAGTCAATAATTTATCCTTACACCAATGTAATATGCAGTTGTTAATGTTAAGTTTATGACTTTGGTCCAAATGCTTTGCAGCATGTTTCTGGAATATAAGTCTTCAAACAATCAGCTGATGACCTGATGAGCTGAAGTGTTCATTAAAAAGACAAAGTTATTTATAATACGCAACATAATTAAATTAGATTAGAATCAGATCAGATTGTCAGTACAAGATCTGAGATGACAAAATGCAGTTAAGCATCTTACTAGAAAGACAAAGCATCAAATTGCAGAGTAATGTACATACAGTATGTATAGCTGTAATATAAATAATGCATATAATAGACAGTAAGGGTAGAAAAGAATATGCTGGATATATACAGTATGAGCTGTAATAATAGTATTAATAGCAGCTTGAACCAAGTCATTATCTTGCAGGTCACAAGTATGTCTCAAGTCTTTAGTCAAGTCCCAAAGTCCTAAACAAGACATAATGTGCTCTTCAACAAATGTCTTGCCATTATTACATTTACAAAACGAGTGCTTTTTAAGATGTGCATTCATTTGTTTAAGAAGTTACTGAACTGTTACGCTAATGTTAGCTAAGCATTAGCTGGTTAAGTAATTAGCCTCGATTTAGTCTTTAAATGTCAAAGTGCATTTGCAAACTGCAGTTGTTTTTTTTTTTTAATGTTTTGTTTGTGTGTTTTTACCACCACAGCGTTGTACATGAACAATATTATCTTTGGTGCAATGTTTTCTAACTGGCTTTGTTCTTCAAACAATTAGGATCTGGGAAATTGTGTGTTGAGTTGTTGGGAATTAACAGTTATTCAGGAAGTGAACTGAATCATGGCACACTTTTAAATAATGTACTTCAGGATTTGGGGAAAGGTATTAAGTATTTTCAAGTCAAAAGGCTCAATTCCAATTGATGCCACAAGTCATTTTAGTTTTATAGTTATTTATTTATAGTTTTATAGTTATTTATTTTCTTGCATGTATGTCCAACTCCTTAATTTAACTGAGGAGCAATCCTCTTCATAAGATCATGAGTTTACTTTTATTATAGGGTATGTGCAATTTTGTCATTATGTTGTTGCTTTTGTTGTTGGTTTATGTTTTATCATGTATTCTGCAGCTGCACTCAGGACTTTTGCCCAAGACAAATTTCGTTTGGGACTATAAAGTTTACTTTATCTTATCTTATCTTATATTATGTAATTGGTATTAAAGTCAAGTTGCAAGTCTTTCTTGATTTTGTCAAGTTGAGTCTAAAGTCATCAAAATCGCGACTTGAGTTTGACCTGAGTCCAAGTCATGTGACTTGAGTCCAAATCTCAGATTAAAGGGGAAAAGAGTGTGAGATTACTATAAAGATGTGAACAGTATGAACATATAGAGTCGTTATAGTAGGCATTGCAAGTATAAGCATAAGTATAAAAAATAGTTCAGGTATAAATGCAAATAATGCTAATGCTAGTAATGAGGAATTATCCAGAAAGTAGAAAATAGTGTAAATATGCATTGGCATGTGAGGGCATATTTAAGCACAGGTAAGAAAATAAATAGATAAATAAAAATTCTAAACAATAGCCTCTTACTAAACAATAAAGCATTAATTTTTGCATTTTTTTGTTCTGGCATGAAAAAAATCCTATAAAATGGTGCTGTGTTTGCAAATGGTACCAGTCTTTTCACAACACTGCTTTTGTTGTTGTTTGGTTGCCCATAATCTGAAGCGTAACATAATTGCCTTATGATATAATTCCTGGTGTGGGAACATAATCTTTAATTCTCGTCCAAAGCATGGCATTTTAGACTTTTACAACTACAAAGCATCCCTGCCTCATGAAGCTGTGTTTCACAAAATTGCGTGAGAAAGCCCATTGTAAGCTGCTCTGAATGAGAAATTGGTTTTGGCTGAGGTCTTCTCACCCCTTTAGCTTGTTCACAATACTTCAGCCCACGTTTTCTTCAACCTCACAAAATTCTCTTGAGTCAGCCGCCTCCTGCCCCCTCTGTGCTCACCACCGCTGGCTGCTCATATCAAGAGAAAAGCCCTGCTGCTGGTGCACGAGGCTGCTGAAGGAACTGCTCCCCTGTAATGAACCTCCAGGCCAACGCCCTCCCTATGACTGCTCGTTTAGCTGCCTCTTCCCTGCGGCTATAGTCATTGCTCCACTTCTAGCTCTACTCCCTCCTGGCTCTCCAGCACTGGAATGACCCTCTGCCCCAGTCAGGACAGCATAGGTACCTCCGGCTCCTCTGGAACAGGGATGAAAGTTTATGTTCTCCACAAACCCCCCCGCCCTCCATGTCTTCTTGACTTTCCTTTAAAAGTCCCTCTATTTGATTAATAGTTAAGAGACTTTGCCCTTTTTACTGTTTTGCTGTTAAGTTGATTTCAGCATTGAGTTTGATTCTTTGTTTTGAGTTGTTTCAGTTAAAATTCTGTGATAGATGCTGAAATGCAAACACTGGAAGTTATAGTTTCTGCATTTATGATCTAGATTTAAAGCAAGCACTAGTAAATTTGAATATTTTAAAGCTTTCGGAATCCAAAATATCTTCAACTTAGTCCAGCATTTAAATCTATGACTGATGAGACAATCAGCACATCAGCTCATATACTATGTCATTTTAAAAATGTGACACCTATGAAACGTGTTAATGTAACATACTTGCAGTATGCAGAAATGTACAATGCCAACATTTCCTCTTTGCCACTGGGCTGGTGGATTGGTGGTTGAAGGGACCTGGGTATTTACCATGAAGAATGAGTCTAATGCTGTGGAGCTGTATTATGGGACGTAAGAGATCTATTTTTTTTTTTTTTTTATGAATCATCCAGTTTTATGAAAGTGCAATTTCAAATTGTTGAAGTGCACCTTTAAGATGAGGAATTTTTACTGCGTAAAACTGCAGGTAAATATATGTTTATCTTAAGGCTGATGGATCTCTTTGCTGAACTGATATGTCACAGATAAAATTTGATTAAACTGATACTTTACCAAAAGCTGATTTAGCTGGTTTAGGAGGAGCCTGCACAGCTCTTTGTTTTAAATTAGCTCACGTCATCAGCTGTCATCGGTCTCCCTGACAGCACATACCACTATACAACTCAACTGTGAACCTCAAGGCCTTAGTCTCAGTGTGTTAATCCATTATCGGTATCTCTTTTGGGTAATCTTTTTTTGTTTTTGTTTTTTTTTTTACTTCAATTTTCTCGTATTATATTTGTAATACACCAAAACACCAGGGCAAGTTCTGTATATATATATATATATATATATATATATATATATATATATATAGATTTAAAAAACTTTTTTTTTCTTTTTAATCGTTTTCACCATATTATTAGACTCTTCTGCATAGTCAGGCAGCAGATTAAAGGGTTTCTCCAGAGTAAATCCAAGGGAATCTATCGGGATTAAATCCTGATATATTTTGTGCAATTTAATAATAATTTCTGAATTGTGTTTGCAATCTTCAGGCGAATCTGCTGCGCCTCCGATGTTCAGTAACTCCATATAATTTCATCTTGGCAGAGTTGACAATAACGCATCAGCAGCTTTTGACAAATTATTGATTTTCAACTCAGTATGCATTAAATTCACGGTAACTGTTTGACAGAAGGCATAATTCAATTCTCTTTGCACAGAGAGCTCTTTAGTCATGACTATACGGCCTCAGAATGGCAATGCGCCGGGCTACGTTATTATACCCATCAAGCACACTAATGATCTACCTCAGGGGCACAGGTACAGCCGAGTAATTTATGGGAGCTGGCAGAAATCTACAGGTTAATGCCCTCCATCAAATGTCCACAGAGGAATATACAATGCGGCACGCTGTATGCACATGTCACTTTGCACTGCTCTCTAAACAAAACTCAATCACAGTGCTTTGTTTGATTGCCACTCCAGTTATCTTCTTTATTTATTTATTCATTTATTTTGCTTTAAATATCCCATGCCACTTGACAGCAAAGCAAATGACATGTTGATGGGGGCAGAGTGTTCCTGTCAGTTCAGTGTTGGTTTCTTAGTGTGAAATGAAAGATCCGTTTTGGGAGACATCTAAGGTGTGGAAGCACCCCCCACTCCACTCCCCACCCTCGTTAATTCTTCCTGCCGCGGTACGGTTGAATGGACAAAATCCCTGGACAGATTGATACATCGTGCTAGCAGGAGTGACGTTAAGAGTCCCCCCCCTCCTTTATGCCGTCACCACCATTACCCTCCCTCCTTCCCTCCATCCTCCCATCCCCATGAGCTGCCGAGGTGACAGGTCATAAATCCCTTCAGACATGGGCGTGGGGGTATCTGAGGGTGGGTGAAGGAAGCTGGGGAGGGAGGGTGATGAGGATGGTGGAGGCATGTGTGTGTGTGTGTGTGTGTGTGAGAGAGAGAGAGAAAGAGAGGAGGGGGGGGTCTGTAGCTGCAACACAAACCTGAAGGAGATTTCTCCTCATGCATAGAAAGCTGTTTCCCCCTCACCGACAATGTCTCCCTCAGGGATGCTACTGCCAACATACTGCATGCAAAATAGTCCCCCTCTCTCTCTCTCTCTCTCTCTCTCTCTCTCTCTCTCTCTCTCTCTCTCAATCTCTTCCTCTCTCTGTGCAAATGGGGTACGGGTTGGGGGAACTTTGTGGCGCGGGATAAAAGGCAGAGAGCGGCGTCTCACGAAATTCGCCACCCTCCCTATCATCCAGATGATCCTGAATGCCAATTACCCTCCCCAGCTCTGCAGGGAGCGGCCTGTCACTCAGGATGTGGCTCGTGTGTGTCGGGCATCGAGTGGCCAGGCGCTAAGAGTTTGCCGCTGGAGGAGGCAAAATTCTACAATATAGCACTGCAAACTGCTGGACAGCGATGGGACAAGCTATAACACACTAGCAGCCCACTCAGAGGGATGCACAGACACATTAAAAAAAAAAAAAAACACACACAAAGAGAACATCTGCAGTGCCTAACATGAGGCAGGTTGCATCAGCAGGTCGAGGGAGAATTTGGCTCAGAGTCCAGAGGTAACATCTAAAACTGTTTCTTTGGAGCAGCACATTGAAATCAATAAAACTAGAAAAAACAAAAATAGAGAGCATTTCTAAATGTTTGACTGGAACAAAATAGTGGTTTGGGAGATACACAAGTAAACAAGCAAGTTCTAGCCCGCTGTAAGGTTATCTGAGAAAAAAAAAAAAAAAGTTGTGGTGATAAATTGAGTCCAGGCAACCCTTTAAGTTTGAGCTGCTCTAATCTATATTTTTATTTTAACAATGACACAAATGCAATGAAAATTATTTACTTACAGTGAGCTATATCTTTTAATTTAGTAGTCCCTTTTATGCCGAGCTGCAGCTTTAATGTTTTGTGGTGTACAATGCAAACATTTTCATCTTGTGACTGGGCTACTCATCAACATTGATTTGATGTGCAACAGGCCACTGGTTTCAGCAAAACAAGTTCTGATAAACCCACTGAATCATGACTCCAAGCTATTCTAAAATATGCCATATTTACTTTATAGGTGAAAATGAGTTGACATCATGCTTACAATGTGTTTCTGTTTTCCTAAAGTAGCTTAAAAGTCAGGAAATGCATTTAATTTTTTTTCTCATATCGTTAACAACCATATAACCTTGGAATGTCACTTGCCAGATAACTAGCTTATTCTGAGGAGTAAAGGCCAAAGCTCTGAGTGTCAGCCTTAGGCTAATTACTGTCTCCAATTTAAGTATCCTCATAAAGCAAATCTCTATTTATCCATTTTCGCATGAGGCTAAGGCCATCATGATATTACCCCCTCCCCTGTTTTACCTTTATCACTTGGCCTCAGTCTAGTATTTTATAACTATAGAAATTGTCATATATTTCTGGATTTCTATTGTATTCGATCAATATGTTTATCTAAGTGTAATGTGAATAAATAGTTAACTGAAAACCAACAATGTCAGCACTGATGTTAGGCTAATGTGACCTAATTTAAAAATGATTGTACTCACCTGCATCATTTGCTATTTGGATTTTCACCCTCGTATTGTTAAATTGTGTTGTATATTTTGAACTTGTAAGTGTTTATCAACATTGTGTGCCATTCTATCTAAATGTTGTTTGTCTTAACCATTGTACATACTGTTATTTTAGGTTGCCCTTAAAAATCAAGCGAGGGACTACTGATGAAAATTAGCGCCCCAACATGGGTGCATTTACATTTGTTCAAATGTGGATTAATTTACACTGTCCCTTTTAAAATAAAAAGATTACAAATTACAAATATATTTATGTTGGTATCTAAAGGAGGTCTGACTCTCGGGAATGATTGTAGAACTACACGACTTCAATCTGCTGTCAGATTAGAGACGGCTTGGACATGAAAGAGAAAGAGAAAAAAAGAGCTACATACAATAATGTTCGAAGGTGCAAATATGAAATAATAAAATAAAATAAAAAATCCCTGATCACCGTGTGATCAGACTGAGCCATTGCAATGACATTTCCCTACCTGAGCCTATGTTAGGATGGCCTACATTATCTCACCCTCATCATTTTTTCAACCACTTTTTGATGATTCAAACAGCACTGCGCTATCGGTCATTCTTGTGAGCAGATGCTGCCCAGATCCCTCTATATATTGCCATTTCGTCTTTATTGCCAGCCGGCTTATCCGGCACTGATGGAATTGTTAAAAAGCAGATATGAGCAGAATCTAGGAGGACCAGCCTTTGTCAGAGCATGCATTCCCATCAGATGAGAGCATGACGATAAGAATCTGAGCAATGTGCCTGCAGGTCGTGTCACTCTATGCATAACAATTTACAGCTGTGTGGCTGTAAGAAAAACACTTTGAGACAGGAGAGAATGGTGCTGTAGGGGTGTGTTTGGGTGGTGAATATGTATAAGGTGTCTTGACTCTTCTTTTTGTCAAACCGGATTGATCAATATTGCACAGCACCAGGTTTCAAACAAAGAGACAAATCAAGGTCTTGTTTGTACTGTCTGGAGATATTTACAGGTTGATAAGGTATTCATGTGTGTGTCCATGGATCCTGTTTTCAGGTCCGAAAATACATATTTTATTCCTTGTGATGACTACAAGAGTGGAATGCAATTAAAGTAGGGCAGCATGTTCTTAAAATTATTGACTCCTTTAAAAAAAAAAAAAAAAACCACAGAAAATTCTAAGTGTCTTCCTCATATCTCCTGAGCAGAACAGAAGGAAATACAGATATTAACAGCATTTAACAATTACAAGCAAGCATCAGGAGCATTCACACCTCATTTATAGGCATTTCAAGTTGTTAATTGTCAAAAAACGCACCACAATTACACATTGAGTCTTATAACGTCATAAAGCTCCATAAAGTAGCTGCAAAACACTACCTCAAACTGCAGAGTCGAGTAATGATTCCCTGTGGGTTTATCACTACAAGAAACACTTACATGCAAGTCGTCCAACACATTCTCATCCCAACTCATCAGATGTCAGTGCTTAGTCAGTGCCGTTCACATCTACATATGATGTGCAAGGTATCGTCCTGCATTTGTTGTTAACGCTCTTGGATGCCATGTCACTTTGCGCCTGTATTTTGTCTTTTCAAAGTACACTTCTGTTTTCACAGAAAATGTTCAGTTTCTGCTCATTTGATGCATAAAGTCTTTTTTCAAAATAAACATAAAATGTCTGAAAAACACCTTATATTTATGGTTATTTCTTCATGCAACACAAGCACGTGGATAGGTTTAGGCAACAAAAGCATGTGGTTAACATCATGGTTTGCCTCAACATTTATATAGGAAGCAAACAGCTGGCTAGCGGGTAAAAATCTGGGATTTGTTGGTGCCATCCACCAACCCTGAACAAGGGGTGATATTTAATGAGATGAGATGGAGATTGGGCTGAGTAGTCATGTGACCCATTGTGATGTGGAAAAACTACTCTTGTTAATTATCATTTGCTACTTGTTTAATAAATTAATAAATATTTGATGAGCCACAGTGGATCTCACTTTAATATTTGTTTATTACAACACAAATCTAAAATCAAAGAAGATCTTAGTACAGCATGCATGCCTGGACACACAGTCATACCCTTAACTTGTAAAGGAAAAATGATTCAGCCTTGTAAAGGGTTTATTACTCATCGCACAGAAGCATGTGTAACTCTTGATCATATCTGTTTAACATTGGAGTCTGAACATCTACAGAGTCTTCATCTTACAGTATCTTAACCTTCAGACACAATGAAGCCTCCTCATATGTCTACATGACATAAGGACTCCTTCGGCGTTTCAAAATACCAAACTATGACCATGGATGAATCATAATTTCATCATTTTTTTACAACACATTGTAATAAATGTAAAAATATGAATTGTAGTTGTTTTAATGTCTTGACTTGAGTAATTCTTTTACACCAGTACAACTTTGTTGTGCAAGCTTAATAAGAGTTTTCCTCCCTCCTGTACACTTTCACAGAGCTCCAGCTGCCAGTCAATTGCAGTAGGGCTTTGTAAAACAAAAGGATCTGAGGCTACATCTACATTAAAATCTTTTCATTTTAAAACGGCATTTTTGAAATGAAAACAACCTCTGTGTTCACAAGTGTTTTAGTATCGTATCAGAAATAATCTCCATCAATAAAAATACGCATGATCATTCATGCACAATGGTGCATGTGCATACTCGTGTTATCAGGAGCATTGCCCACTTCCCGAAAATAATACGGATATGGCAAAATGCAAGATGAGATATTTCTTTGCTTGGACAGACAATGAAGAGTTGTTACTGAAATATCATTTTTCAACCCAAATTGTGCATGTATGCAGATGTTTCAAAAGAAGAAAAAAAAAACAAAAAACAAAAAAACAATAAACACAGTACACCAGAGCCATGAACACAGCTGTGCAGAAAACGAGTATGCCTTTCTGTTTTTTGTTTTTTTTTCTTGTTCGATGCCACAGCCAGAAAACTGCTAAGTAATCACTAGAAAGCAGCATGGAGGCCAATGGAAATGTTGCAGTGTTTACTTCATTTTTATTTCCTTGACTAATTTAGTGTCACTCTCAGACTTGTTGCAGACTAGTTTTTAACGTTTGAGTTCTGTGTGGACAGAGACATCATTGCATCGCGCCGGCAAAGGGGGCTAAAACTAGCGCATCCATTTGGGTGTTGTATTTCTATCACTGCTGATGGGAGGCGATGGCATCTGGAGCTGATAAATACCCGTTACAACTGCAGCGTCATTTGTTCCAGGAGTGAATGCCAATGGTAACTTATGTCATTAAATACAAAAGCCAGATGTTAATGGGTGTTGGTGTTTTGTTTTTAGCAATGGGAAAGCGGCTTAAGCAGCATGAGAATAATGTGGTCAGAGCAGAAAAAAACAGCTTTTGAGTTTTTCTGAATCAAGTATGATGACATATCTAAGTAGTACTGAGAGCACTGCTGCTAGAGGTAGTCATGGTAATGAGAAAGGGGTAAACTTTAGGCTACCCACACAAGAAGGATGAAATCACAAAATGTATGAAGACAGAGCAACAATGCTTAACATGTCTAACTGATAAGACCCCATTGGGAAGCAAATGTGGGTGTCTGCTTTTTGTTTCCAAAAGTCATTCTTCCAGACCAGAATAAAATGTAGAGTTTTAAAACTAAAAAAAGGTCAGCAGCCTTTTCAAAGGTCTCTATTTTAAGGGTTCCTAAACACTGGAGACGTTTGTAGGCTAGGTGTAAACCAAGAAGTAGTTATGTCTTTTAAAACAAAAAAAAGTATTAATGTGGATGTAGCCTGAGTGGCTTATCACGACTAATCAAGACAATGCAAGCATTAACATAAAACTGGGTCAATATTTAATTATCTTTTCAGTCTTTTAATTCACGACTCATTCATTTATTTCAACCTTCTCAGTATAGCTGCGTTACATATAAGATGCTCTTACAATATAGATTATTTTTGTTTCACTGTCATCAGTTGTGATTTTCTGACAGTGAAGAGGTGTATTTATACAAAGGGAAACAATATCTCATTGCTGTTATTTCCCATATATTAAATTATACCTTTTCATATAAGGTGCAAAACAAAGTGTCTATTTCACAGGGAACTGAGACAGGTCCTTTATTATGCTAAATAAATAAAACAGAAACAGTTTTGGAGAATATAGAGCAGCAGTGTTTACAGATTCCCCAGTTTTTGGATTCTGCTCGACACCTTCGCTGTTGAACATTTTGAAACACCAGTAATGTCATTCTGACCTTTGGCTTTGCCATCGCCTCACCGTTCTCTCACACATGCAGGCAGAGCTCTGTCTGAGAGGAGAATACAAGCTGGCATGCAGAACACCCCCAAACAAAGCGGTGCGACAGGACGCACGTGTGATCAATAGAGACAGTTGCCTGTAAAGGTCAGGCGGGGCTGTTGGTAAACACTGAAGTGAAACTCGTGATGATGAGCCTTGACTTTGCCTCTTGATAAGCACCCAACACTCACCCGCTGCATTGTGCCTGGGGAGCAGTTTGGAGCATCACTGGATAGTTGTTGGCTCTTCTGTGCCGCTTGGTTGGAGCATGACTGTGGGGCAGACAGAGGCAATGCCAGGAAATAAAGACAAGATTGATTAGTTTTACTTTGACACACCTCCAACAACCTCCCGCACCACCCACACCACCACTGCCAGAAAAGCAGCCAGCCAGAGTGGACACACACACACACACACACACACACACACACACACACACACACACACACACACACACACACACACACACACACCAGATCAGTCTGTCTGCGGAATTAGAGTGTTGTGTGTTTTATGGCAGAGAGGTGTTTGAACTGGATCTGGTGTAATCATAATGTAATGCATATATATTTAATTGTACTCTCGTCCGAAATGGTAGCCTGATGTGTAAGAGCAACATGGTCTCACTCCCATCCCATCAAATACAGCTGCTTAGTCAGCACAACTATGGCGGTTGACCATAGGCGGATTTCCATTAAGCCCTAAATTGCACAAATTGAAATTGCGAATATAAAATATGTCAATTGGACATGTCAATTTCAATAACTAACATTTATTGCTAAAACATTTTCTATGTTGCATGAGGTGGTATTTCAGGCAATTTGAAATAGCCATATTTCGCAAAGCTGAAATGAACACTTTTTTTGCTTTTATAGGTCACATGATGTACAATAAACAGTCACATGACATTATAAAAACCATGGCACAGTATGTGTGGACAGAGGAAGACACCAAGATCTTCTTGAGTCTTATACCTTATCTTACCTTACCTTGTATATCTTATCCCTTTCTCTTTAATTGTAAATCTGTATCTTTTATTATGTTTTTATAATTTTATTAATCTTTAAAGCACGTTGAATTGCCCTGTGTATGAAATGTGCTATACAAATAAAGCTGTCTTGCCTTGCCTTGCCTATACAAGACAAAGAAGTTACAGCAATATTAGATTTGAAGCAGCAACAAAATGATAGTGTTTATCAAGACCTTCAAGCAGACATGGGGGAGGGGCTTCCAGAAGCCGTTGGCTCATACGATACCACTCCCATGTATCAAGGGAGTGCCTTTGTTGCCTTTGACTGCAAATAATGAAGGCTAGCATGGTGGCTGCAATACAAATAAACCTGCCAATGTTTTAAACATCCATCGCTATGCTTCTTGAACATCACTCAGCATAAATGCAGTTATCTTGCAATTGTGTTTTATCAACATTTCAAAAATATTGCTTAAGTTCTGCACAAATTTGAAATGGAAATCCGCCTCATGCATTGATAAGAGTGGTTAGTTTACCATTTATAGGTAATTTTCCAAGCAAAGACTACAAGTTTTTGTCCCTATGGAATGGACCAAAGTAAAAATGTAAAAGCTGCATTTATGTGACCAACAGGGTTCAGTTGTTCCATACAACAAATGATGCCACATATACACAACAGCTGTATCACTGTAAACACTGCAAGGGGAACATGCATCATCAAGCTTACACTTCATCCACACCTCGGAGACTGCAGCCTGACAGCCTGTAACGTGGACAGTAAAGGCCAACCTGTCCATGTAAACACATGAATGCATGTGGCAATGAGCATTTTGTCAAGCAGTTTATTCTTTTTCTTCCACGTCAGGGTGCCAGGTGCTGTGAGGCTGCTTGCTGCAGGCAAGGCAGGCGTGCACTGGCTGGTCCTATGTGCTTTTCAACATGGCAGCACCGCACGCAGGTTAATATGATAGTCCCCTGCCTTATCTAATGTGACGAGGGGCCTTTCTTGGCCGTGCCACAAAGCTGCTTTGAAGCATCTGTCAATGCCCTCCCCTGGATAAATGTCATGTGTGGAATATCTCAGGTGGCAGCTGTGCCATTGCAATGGCAACGGCAGGAAGCCAGAAAACAGCCCAAAGCCTTACACTCCTACACTTGGGACAAGGGAGGAGGTTTCTTTATTTTCCCGAACCTCTCTCCCTCCATCTTTCTCTCTTTTTTTCAGAACAAACTGCAAGTTCAAACATCAGCTGAGTAACAAGAAAATAAAAGGTTTATGTGAACCTACTTTTTTCTACTTTGCTGCTTTACATTTTTCCAGCCATTTATTACATTTTATTATTACCTGATAAAAAGGACATTTGTGTCTGCAAACTGAGAAATTTTAAATGGAGAAATTCTTTCAACCCCTCATGGTACCAATGGCTGGCAAGCCTCTTGCCATACTGAGCATTTAAGCTCACAGGGCCTCACATGCTCACTGTATTCACCTGCCATAAAGGTGAGGTTGATAAATTAAAGATGCCTTGGATTTCTGATCTGATTCTTCTTGTTTCATCCAAGGAAAGACTTCTTTTCCAGTCTGGCAACATTCAATTTGACAATGTTTGTTCAATGCCTCTCTCTTCACAGATTAAATGGGATATATCATTTATATCCTGAGCCCTTAATTATACACTGGTGGTTGTATATTTCCAGAAGAACTATTTTGTCCGTTTCCGTGGCAGCACTGACAGTCCACAGCAACATGACTGAAGGAGTTCCATCTACATTTTTCGGCCACTTGGGGACAGTGGACACAAGTTGTGTACACAACACTAACATATGATCACCTGTATGTTAACTTGTTTCCAATCCGGAAGGTACGGAGGAACATCATTTTGACCTGTATTCTGGCCTTGTTAGTCCAATATTCACTCTTTTAGCCTTATTCTCTGCCTCTCCATCAACTCTTAAGGGAAATCTTAGCAATGTATCATCACACAGCAGTTTGTATGATATCCAACAAATTAGCAGCACAAATTATGTTAGCTATATATGTACTTAACGTACAGTTATGTAGGCTACCATTGGAATGAAAGCCAATTTGTCCACCAAAACAAACCAGCATTCTCCAAAAATGTATTTTTTTAATGGCCAACCAAGGTCTATAGACTGTAAAAATAATGGATATAGCTACTGCCACACCCTTAATTGTGCTCATCTTCAAGCATTAATTAAATGGGTGAGTTATATAAAAAATGACCATCCGTACATGGGGGTCTATAGAGATTGACTTAGCCTCAAATGGCCATTAGAAGCACTCCAGTGATGGCTTCATTTTTCAGCTCCAAACATTGCAGCTTGCTAGGGACAGGCATTACAAACTAACTTCTGGTACAAATGTGGTGGTACAGTATGTAACGTTACTTCATCCTTTTTTCTCTCTTTAAGAATAAACATTGAATAAATAACAAAACATGCAGTTCAACTAGCGATTTGTATTGTGTTTTTTCAGTAATCACATACATAATCGGACCGCTGTAATGTTTTACACTCCAACTCTGGGTGTCTATTAGTAAAGACGGGAAGAAGAATAAATCTCTCCATGGTCTAACCATCCCACTGTCAAAACGAGTTTGACAAGCACCAACCGATCATTCCTGAGGCAAGGGGACACTATCTTCCATGGATGAGGGATGTAGATGGATTTGGACTTAGACTGTCAAAAAGCATTTCTGCATTGTGTCACATTTTAACTGGAGTTTCCAAAAACAAGCAAATACATAAACATTATCACAATAATGTATAACGCATAAAAACAATGTGGCCTTGCATGGGACCGCCGTTATAGCACAGAAGACGGAGCAGTGGAGCAAGTAGAGAGCATTTAAATGATTTCAGCTCAGTGTGAATGCGGATTGGTGTTGTTCTACTTATCCAGCATGGATGGAGAAGCCTTTCCACTCCAGTAAAGACTTGGATAATTGGAGTTTTGTATTAAGATTGACACCAGATGAAAGTTGGTTATTAACACCGGGTGAAGCGTGGCAGATTGTTTATTAGAATCCTGTCACTATTTACAACCCAAAACGGCAGTGCCTTGACATTGAGAGTTCAATTGAAAGTGAGGTATCAAATTGATATTATGGCAAAGGTGAGTTTCAGCTGTGGACTGTTTCCCTGCTGCTTTTGAGCCGACTGACTCAAACTCAAAGTGCACAATAAATACTGTGAGATGTCCATTTCCAACATCAAATAGCTATTATTTACCACAACAGAAGCTGCTGTGTTATAGATTTGTTGGGGGGGGGTTATTGTAGAAATTTGCATTTTAGCCTGCCTTATTATAAATTTGATCAAGGAGGTGGAACAGAGATGAATCAACTGCAATCACAAACAAACAGCAATGACATTTAAAGTAGGATGAAGCAAAAGTCTGCTTCAGTTTGAAAAATAGGAATCATATACTTAAAGACATAACAAAAAAATAAAAATAAAAAAAAACATCAATTTTTTTATACAGAGATTTTGCAGCAAAATCTTAACCCTTTGTTCTCTGCTCGGTTGCATTACAAATACAAAGGTCTTACAAGCAGAGTGTTTGAAAGCACAATAATATGTACATATATATATGTAATGTGATTTTTTTAGGGCTTCATTTTCACCTGTCGTTTTGTAGATTATGCAAAAGGTCAAAGGAAATTAAATTAGTATTTAAAAAAAAACATCCTATTTTATTTCCTTTAAATTACCTTTGAATCTTTGCAGTTTTCTGGCCTTCAGACTCCACCACAATGAAAATGGAGACAGTTCTGAGAAACACCACTTTCTCTGTCTCGCCGCTGCAGCTGGGCCAAACAAACCTATTACACATTCAAGTTTTTGTGGGCACTTTTTACATAATCAAATAGATGGTATGTTAACAATATAAAAAAGCAGAACACTGGCTAACTGCAGCCCCAGTTTGTGCTGCTAGTTGCATTACCTTTAGAACAACTTATGATCATCATCATAAAGACAGCATACATAAACGAAACATAAATGTAATGTATATGTAAATGTAAGGTTTGAGCAGGATTTTAGGGTGTAGTTACACTTGGACAAGGTTACTTTACTGGAACTCATTTGTGAAGGCCGCATTCCAAGTTACAGCAACTGAAAACAGCTCTTTACAAGCACAAGGTCAAGCAGGGTCTTGCATCGCCCCAGCTATTAAAAAAATAAAATAAAATCTTGAACTAAAAGAACTGCTGAATGTCAGTTTGTGAAAAGAAAGGACAGAGAAGGGAAACAGTGCATGCTGTATACAATGTGAAAGCATATGCATGTGAGAAGTGTCTTGTTTCAAACTTTTCCTTTTACTTCTCTATGCTGTCTCAACCAACTTGGGATCCTTGGCAAAGCTCAAAGCTGTCCTTGCTGTGTGGGATATTTGGGGAAGGAGTTGGTGGTAGTGCGTGTGCCAGTGTATGTGTTTGTGTGAGGTGGGTAGTGTCTGGCTTAGTGGCTGAGTGTTAAGTCAATGTGCAGCCATCTGCCATAGGTAAGCCAAGTCTGACTCAATCTCTTTTACTTACACCGGTACTGACTCCTTTTCTCATTCCTAATCTCTTTCTCTCCTTCTCTCTCTCTCTCTCTCTCTCTCTCTCTATCTCTCTCACACACACACACACACACACACACACACACACACACACATACACACACATAAAAAAATGTTAGAACAACCTTATCTGAAGCAAAGCAGCCTTCTAAAAACACCACGACATGCCTAATGAATCTGCATGGATTTCGCGGAGCAAAATCTGCTCCTACAGTATGAAATCACTTGATGTGTTTTGTATTTGCGCGGTTAAATCTTGCAGCATCTCTACTTCAGCCCGGCAGCTTCGGTTTCTAGTAACTGATGATGACATGAAGCTCGAGGCTTTGGCACGGCGAACATACCACCGAAATGGGCTTATCTATCATGCTTTACAATAAAGATGTACAAAAAAACGCAATGTTCTGCACCCCCTCCAACCCCCTGTCTCCTGTTCTCCCTTCTTCAAAATGTACAGCCTGATTCCCTCTGATGACTGGTGAATAGAAATGGGAGCAGCGCTAAATTATGCACAATGGGGATATCTACTTTCCTGTTTTCTCTCAAGATAACGGCTTGTTGTTCCATCCTTTGTTATGGACGGTGCGTGCCCATGGGATGATTAGCAGAACAAAGGATGGGAGAAAGCAAACCTGCTTGTAGTTCAAAACAAGTTCTCCATGCCTTTGAAGATGCGCTCTTACTTCAGGCAAAAGTGGGTTTGGTAAAGGAGATGTGCATGCTGTCAGACATGTACGCACACTTACATTACTTACAACAGAGTGATAACCGAGACCTTTGACCAGTTTGACCCCCAACCTTCTGCCTGATGTCATCCACATGCAATTAAGGAAGTGCTTGAAAGGGAAAAGACAGTGTTCACCCTCTAGGTGAAGGTTATGAGAATGCTGTTTAGCAAAGATATTTGATCCATTATACATTGTTTGTGTCTACAGCTGGTACAACGAGAATAATAAATATTGTATTAGCCGTGGGACCTGCATCTCCGTCTCCCAGACAAGTTCATAACATTCTCGGCAGGGAAGGGCGGGACCTCCTGTGGCTTTTTTCCAATCCTCCTCTGTTCTTCTCCCTTTTGCTCACTGAGATCAGTTGCAGAAAGAGACTCTTTACAATATGCAACATGTGCACCTCAGTGAGGCGATCGTTGCATTTTTCATTTGGACAATGAGCAACCGGAACAGCAGCATCAGCAGCTTGTTAAAAATGGTGATCACTTTGTCACAAATCAGACTGCTGTTGCTCCCGTTGTCTCTCAGTCCCACTGAGGTTTGGGCATTTATTCTCTGTGTTGCAGTGAGAAGTACAAACTGTATTCCGGAAATTAATTATACATTACAAAAAAGTAGTGTTTCTTTCACTACTCCCGTCTTCTGTTTTCTCATTGGGTGCCAGTTAGTTGTTAAAACCTGTATAAGTTCTGTTTATTTTTATATTTTGAATATTATGTTTTGTTTTCCATTAAGACCATAGTTGACGTCTTTGTTCAGGGAATGGAACTCGCTCCAGTGTCATAATCACATGACATTAGATCAAAAGCTGACATAACATCATCTGGTAAGAGGTCATAGATCATCGACCAGGATTCACTTGACAGACAGACAAAGAGCAAGGAGGCTATTCACATCCAGCATCGAAAAATATCATTGAGCAGAGACAGATGTTACGATCTGGATTTAAAAAGAGTCAGCCCATTCTCATTCTGAAGTCAAATACTAGTGCTTTTGCAATGCTTTTGGTGTGAGATCCCAACGCCAAAGACTATCTTTTGTGACTGCATGATACACCGCAGAAAGATGTCAGCTGAGAATGCCGCTAGACAGTCATGTCTGCATGACATGCTGCTGCATGGTGTCAAATTAAAACGCTACTGCTAACAACGTGATGAGCATGAAAGTCCCTATAGGGTGGGTGGGAGGGACGGTAGATGGATCCAACAAACCCCGGACTTTCATTCCTGTCTGAATGTAATTTTTTTTTTCTACACCTTTTTATGTGCATTTTCAGATCTTGACCATCCATGCCAGCATGTGCTTTTATTGATCTCCCAGTGTTGTTGTATGTACAGCATCATCCCACCATGTGCTTTTGTGACATCACTGTAACATCAGTCACGATAATTAAAAAGGAATCTTAGAGATTGTTTAAGCCAGTGTAAACACATTTACTGAAAGCAAATACTAAATTGCTGAGATGAGAGATGTTTTTTCTCTCCATCTTCCATTTTCCCACAAATGGGCCATATAGTGACACCACCACACCACAGCACAGCCCTGTGGCTAAAGGGGCAATGCTGGATTTGGTGGAAATGCAGCCTTAAAACAAATGTGGGTCAGGGGCTTGGATTGGGGGACAATCGGCCCTTTCCTGCTTCTTGCCCCTTTGCAAGGACCACACCCATCTTCAAAATTGGCCTTTTTTTTAATCTCAATTACACACCTATTTAACTGCTAATATTACAGAGCCTATTGTAGCATGCTGTTGCTAGTTCATGCAAATTACAATAAACAAAACGCAATCAGTGTAGTCAAGCTAAAAACTGTTTTCAAAAACATTCTGTGTTAGCGCTATATAAAATTGTATGTGCCTTTATATGTGTTTCCTGCATATACTGAGCGGGAACTAAAACATATTTCTTACAGCATTTAAAAATTAAAAAAAACAGTAATATTGTACTGTAGATGTTAAAATCACATTTTTTTGTGTGAATTTTACTTCAATCCATCATTACAGGCTGACATTAATCTGCATGACATAACCTTACAGTAACCACACTTAACTCGCTTCAAACTGACACTAAGTTACATTAGGAAAGAGTGTTTCAGAGGTTTTATAAGTTGACATTTATCTTAAATTCAAAATTTAAAGTTAATCCCTCCACTGGGTGATGAGTCGGAACATGTCAGAGCCCCAGTAATATTGACTACAGTATCGCTCTGCTATTTCCTCCAAAGACAAATTTTGTGGTTCAGCATCTGACCAAAACTCTGGAGAGTGAGAGCTTAACCGCAAGCCGTCAGTCAGGCTGCACACTAACTGCTATTGGCTGCTGGGGTAGAAGGAGAAAGATGGATTACACCTCTACTGTCCTTCAAACTTAACTCTCTTTGGCTTTGAGGTGAACTCATCAGGTAAAGCCTCTATGCATGCAATAGATTTTTAATCATGTTGCTGTGATTCACAGTGATGATTACTGCCATTTTCCTGTGCTTACCACTACAGCAATTATTACTCATCATTAATGCAGCAGTTGCATTAGGTGCATATGTTCTGCTGTCGACTTGCATCTGTTGTTACAGCCAGTTCCTACATGGTGGAGGATATGGTGTCTGCCTTGTTTATGGTGGACTGCTATGCCATAACAAAGGTGTTGACACTGCTCTGCACAGTTTTCTCACCTATAAATGCCTTGTCATCAAAAGGCAATCTCATATTTCAGCCCCTGCATAACTGCTGTGGTATTATCAGGGTTAGGACTCACAAAGCTCTCAGTGGAGAGCAAGAGAGAATTTCTACTTCACCCAGTTGTCATGCTGTTAAGTACAACAGGCAGGACAATCAAAGTGAAGAACTGTGAGGACAAGTTTGAAAAAATCTTTTCACTTTTGAAGGCAACTGTTGGACTGGAAACTTGAGAACGTGAACATGAATCATTTCTATCCACTTTAAAATCTTTGAAATATGTTTACACTGTATTTCATTAAGTGGTGTTGTGTGCCATTGAAGGAGCAATCCCCATAGTGCAGAGGATAATAGAGGGGTGAAGGACATGATGGCAACATGCAACCCAGTCTCCTATAAAATATGTAGTATGTATGTATATGTATCCTACAGAAAAAGATGAAGTATTTTACTAGCGTAACAAACTTGCATGTGAAGTTGAATGTGATAAATGATTTTTTTTTCTTTTCCTTCGATAACATCCCTGTGTGTATGTGTAAGCAGTCGACCTGTAAGAAGGATAGGAGGCAGAAAATGTCCTGGGTCATGTCCATATTTCAATATCCAAGGGAAAATCCAGGAATACAGCATTTACCTGTGGTTCTCCACTCTATAAGATAAGTAAAATGTAATTTCCCTGTGCAAATATGTGTGAAATTAAATACACAAAAAAGGACAGCTTCACAGGCACTGGATTTATTCGGACCATATTTACTTAGTACTTTATTGCATGTTCATTTTAAGAGAGAAATATCACAAATGAGTTTGTGACATTTCATGTTTGGGTGGTTCCGCGTTTCTGTGTGGAGGCAGCTTGGATGGAGATATGGGCTAAGTAGTTCTCTATTGGCAGTGATATACCACTCTATCAACGGGCTGAAGGAGGGCTGTGATCGAGACAAGCCACAAATCCCCTTGAAGTACATTTTTATACCAATGATAAGTTGTAGATGATAAACAGGTTGGGTGCACCGTGTTTAAATCTCATCGGAGGTCGGGCATGGAGTTTTTTGGTGGGGGTTTCATGCATCACAAGTCAAGCCACTTACATGCCAACTTCTCCTGGTTTCCAATCCATTTTGAGAGTTAGTCACATTTCCAAGTCTGGATCGTCTATTTCTGCCCTGAGACGTTGCCAGCAACAATCAAAATGCCTTGAACTTTAACCACTCCAACCATTTTTATAAGCTCAATTTTCTATTTGAGGTGCTGAGAGCACACTCATCACTTGAACCTTCTGGGGGAGTGTTTTTCTGGTATTTTCTTTTTTTCAACAAAGCCTTTCAGCTTTCATAGCCATTCCGGCATCATGAGTGTAACTGGCACCTGATTTTCAACCCTCATATGCTGTGGGTGGTTTAACATGAGGAAATGTAAATCACTGACTCCATAAATACATGTAGTTAAACGCAGCATAAATGGGACATGCTGCTGGCCAGGCCTTCGCAAGTAAATCAAACAATTGCCTGGAGTGGTGGATGAAATCAATAAACTCTGAAGAATCTTCCACATTATGAGTCTCAGACTTTCTCTGCCAATGAAATGGTGTTCAAAGGTTGAGAGAGTGCTTTTAAGATGTCCATTTCCATTTCCCAAAGCCATTCTTATAGGACTAAACCTTAAAGGACAAATAAGCACAAAAAACACAATGACACTGGGGGAGAGACAGTGCTATACAACTCCTACAAGGAGACAGCTCAATAAGTATTTCATTGGCAGCTATGTATCTCTTCCCCAGCAAAACTAACTTTCAAAAATTGAAATCATACATCTGCACTTCCTAGATTAATGCAGCACAATAAACAGTGATTATATGCCCAATTTCCTCTGGGAACCCCATGCAGTGCTGCAAATATACAATTCATTTGATTGATCAGTCTGAATAACAGGAAAAGCTAATCAAACTCTGAATAATGTCAAATAAATCCCTGATGGAGTCATCAATTGAATCATTTTGTGTACTTCCATTTGCCTTTATGGCATAAATTTCTTCATCAGAGGATCTGCAATAAATGTATTCAGCTGAAATGCGCCTATTACTGTACACAATAGCAGTTTCACAATTTCCAACAATTTTCATTTTAAAAAGTTACAGCCACTGTGCCAGGGATGGTATTATCACAGCACCTGGACAAACGTGACAATTGGGCAGCCAAGAAAAATTAGTTTTGACTAAATATACAATTAATACAGAGACCTGAGTGGATCAGAATCCGCAGTGTATAAATCAGAGGTGGATCTATGGATAGGCACAGCTCCATGCAGATGGACAGCTTTCCCACCTGATCAGATTATCATTCACTGTCAGGTGGGAAGTGATGTTGTTTACATCATGGCTAAGCAGCAATGTTTGAGCTGTTTTATTAAAAGATAACATCTATAGGAAGAAGTAGCATGATCAAACTAGCCTGGCATGCCTAAAGAGAAGGAAGGTACTCATTGTTTGTCTGAAATATTTGCCGATGACACATTGTCTTGCTGCAAATGCAAATGATGGTACACTGAACCACAGCAATCACCGCATGCAGGCACCCCATGGGGCACACCACTGACTGCAACTGGCATCTAAAAAGCCCATCCTGGGGACGCCATTAGATTCGTTGGCCACTGAAGACGCAGGCCTACAACCAAAGCTAGTAACATTTCCAACTATTGTCATTGGTGGGAAATAGTGTTCATTCAACAACAATTAGTATTTGAAAATGGATTAAATATAGGAAATAAAGTAACTCAGTTTTTGTAAAGCATGTAGACATTTTCTGGAGATGCACATAGAGTTAACTTTTACAAGAGATGGTGACAAAACTCTCCAATATGCCAAGTCTAGCAAGCCACAATAAATAACCTAGCATCATACAGTGATAGGGGACAGTTTTGAACCAATTAAATGGTTAATAACATGCACTTGTATAGCGCCTTTGAACCACTCACATGCACATCGGTAGCACAGCTATCAGGTGCAATATGAGGTTCAGAATCTTGCCAATGGATACATGGGTATCTTTATCAAAGAAAGCATCCCAACACAGTGCACGGTGATGTCCCATCATTTGCTGAGTGAAACCAGGAACATGTTGAAGTTGTTATGGACACTGCTATGCTATGCACCAAGCTGCAAATTCCACTCACAGTGCACAGAAAAAAACGAAAATGCACACAGAACTAGATCATTTCTTGGAGCTATTCAAGTTCAGATTTTCCAGACTCATCCAATCGCCGGGCTCTGGATCTGCTATTGGTATCAACTATTAGGAAACACTTTCTATGAAGACAACATCTATATTATGACGGCATTCATAGTGAATTATAATGCAATCGTAAGGCTTTATGACTTCATAAACACACATTATGCTTACAATGCACTATATCAACAGTCATAAAACATCATGATCTTGACTAGTCATCGTCTATAGGTCGACTGATGGGGCTTATTATGCACTATAATTACCTATACTCACCTATACACACATTAACAATCAACTGTAGTAAGGACTCATAGTGTGCTGTCACAGTCCATGCAGTATCATAAGTTATCATTGTCTGTATTAAGTAAAGGGAGGCACATATGGATGCATTTATAATAACGTATGCTTTATCATAATGTTTAATTGGTGGTGTTAAGTAAAGTGTAACTTTTTTTATTGCATTATGTGTGTTTATGATTATATTCATAAAGTATTATGAATGCATTATAATTCACTATGAATGCCCTCATAATGCATTATAAATGTGGTCTTCATGGAAAATGTTACCACCTATTATGTCATAGACAGACTGATTGCAGATTAAAATTAAAATCTCTGTTGAGAAACATAACTACTGTATCCATACAGAGCATTAAAGGTCAATGATTGGTTTGAAGTACAACACTTTGACAGATTCCATCCCATTTAAGCCACAATTGGTGAAGCCACTAGAACATCAAATGAGGGAATACCTTTTTTGTAGCATGGTGTCTGAGGTTTGTTAAATATCAGTCTAAATATAAGTCAGACAGGACAAGACACATGCGCAGACAGATTGTAAACAAGCCAATCCTCTTGCCACATCCTGGGTATGAGGTGATCAATGAGCCAAACTCTCATAAAGTGGAAGTTGCCCTTTGAGGCAGCCCCACACTCGTAAAGCTGTTAAGTAAAATCCTCCCACAACAATAACAATAAAAGCAGCCCGCTGCCGTGATCGAAGAGCCTCCATTTTCGTCATCATCAGTAAATGAATATGTTAGTGTAAGTGAAAAATAAATTCAAGGAGAAGGTGTTAGGCAATTCCTGTGTGTGAGTGACTGATAGAGTGACAGAGTAAGAAGATTGGAGGGGGGAAGAAAGGAGGAGGAAAGCAAAGCAATTTGTTCATCTCCGCCCACAGCGCTGCCAGCTCTGTGAAGTGAGGGTCAGATTGTGACTAACCTACTAGCTCTGGCTGGGCTGCCCTTTCTGTCTCGCTGCACCTGTTTCACCACATTAAACACTTCACATGTTCCTCGGGGTCCCAGCTCCACACTGTTCTTTACACTCGTACGCACGGCTTAGGAATAATGCTCATACGGCCGTTCAAGAACAAACACACACGCGCGCACACACACACACACACACGCGCGCACACACACACACAAACGCGGGGCTACTATAACATGGAGTGAGAATGAAGGTCGAGAATAATAAAGATGATGTATTGAGTAAAGGTTATCCTGTCCCTAAGATGCTAATTGTTCTGTCAACAGTATTCATTTGCCAGGACTCCCAAAGGGCATGCATCCATTTTGTTTGTTCCAAGCAGATGGGTTCCCTCTCTCCTCTCCCACTGTATGTGTGTGTGTGTGTGTGTGTGTGTGTGTGTGTGTGTGCATGCAACAGTGTTAGCTCCATGTTGATATGTGCCTTTATTTATGCAAAAGTTGTGTGTTTATGTTTGTGGTGTGCACACATCAGCATGTGTCTCTGTGTACCAGCGAATGCAAGTTTAAATTACAGGCCTCTACATCTGCATATGTTTGCATGCACGGATCCATTTGCACAGCGCAGAAAGAGTGAGATTGCACTCAACTCTGAGGGCAAACTGAATAACACGTCATGATTGGCTTCAGCAGCGGCATGGCGATGATGTGAAGATGCTGGAGGATTGTTAGCGCTTCATAACAAAATGGGGTCCAGTACAACCATCCAATATGGCCTCAAAACATCACCACAGAGTTCACACAGACTTAATGAAAATGGGATATTGTTAGCTTCAAAACGAAAAGAATCTTCACAGGGATCAGGCTGTTCTCATAAACTATTAATTCGATTTTCAACAAAAAGCAGTGCACCCAAATTCATACATATCCCATGTAAGCTTGAGCCACCAATTTGTGCATATCCCACATAATTTTTAAGGATGTGATCACGTGAATGTGCTTATGGGAGTAAAGAGGAAGAGGTCCCGAGCGGACTGTCATGAGGAAAGTCGGGGTGGGTGATGGGTTATAAAACATCAACATTTTCTCAGGGACTTTCCCCAGGAGACCGCTGTTGTGAACTTGGAGTGAACTCAATTTAAGGTACATCCTCACCATATTTCTTTTCCTACTTCCAACCACAGTAACTTTGCTTCCCAAAACCCACCCTCAATAATAATGTAACTATATGTTAAGGACATAACATCATCTGTTGGGCACTAATTCATCTGTTAACATTCGAGAGGTGTATGTGTTTAGTAGGATATCATATAATCATATAAGCTGTTCTACGAGGATACATTGTAAGGGTAGTGCAATGAATCGTACAGCTCATAAGCGTCATTGAAGTTGGCAGAATAATGGAAGTTAGTACCTAGGGCCCCAATATGCAATTTTGAAATGTTACATTATGTAAAACAACTGTAAAATGCACCTGATATAACTACTGCCCCCTAAAAGGACAACCAGCATTTGAAGAACAATGACTTGCTTAATGTGAAAGAATATATAAAACATTAAAACAGGATTGTATCAGTATGGTTCCTTAACTCACCATATTATCTATCCATATATTTCCATATTAAATATTCGATTCGCCTATAAACAGCATAAGCAAATTCCTGAAACCCCGTTATGGCTTTTGATTTTGGGCCACTCCAGGATTTTCAGTGGCCCCATCTTGCCAACCTTGTGAAAAATTTCTGCAGCTGCGCAGGTTTCCATTATAGATTCAAACTTAGGCAATATTATAGAAATGTCAATAAAACACAAAGAGATCACTGTGTTAGCATTGAGGAATATTATGCAACTTCTCTTGTGATGTGATGCAACTGCTCCTCTCCTATTGGCAGGTTTTTTTTCTATTGCAGCCACCGTATTAGCCTTCATTATTTCCAATTGAAGGCAACATAGGCGTATTATGATAGCGATAATGGAAAGGCAAGGGATGGGACACATATGAGGGATTTCTGGGAGGTGATAGTTCACATTTTCACAAAGGATTCAAAACTTTTGGATGATTCGCTCAACTTTTACAGTTATGAGATGTAATAACACCCCTTGACGTGCCTGTTGTATCATGACCGAGGGAGCCAGTTCCTACCGACAAGAGAATAGCCATAATATCATGTGGCCAAAAAGCAAAAAAAGTGTTTCCATTGCAGCTTTGCAAAATATGGCTTTTTTGAATCACGTGAAATACCACCTCATGCAAGTGTAAAAACTTTTTTTTTTGGGATCAGTGGGAGTTTTTTCAAAATTGGCATGTTTTTATTAGCTGCATTTTATATTCACATGTGAATATAAAATACGGCTAATGGAAACAGCAGTTTCAGTTTATGCAACGTAAGGGTTAATGGAAACCCGCCTACTATTAATTTATACTTCAGACCATTTACTGGATGGAGCATTTTATTTTCTTGTGTGCTCTTATACTGTAAGCCTGTTGCTATGTGAGTACTCTAAATTAAGTCACTGATTCCAGTTGTCTGACAATTGATGGCAGTTCTTTAGATACAAATGATTAATTAAGGATACTGCAGGAGCCATGAGTGTCCACAGCCATGTACAATGAGTGTGCATGATGACAGCTGCTCTGGCTGCTGGAAAGCTTTCCAAACAGTAAACAGAGAGTTAAAAGAATTGCATTTCTCCTGCTGTTCATCAACAGGTCCAAAGGCTGCTGGAGCAGGCCGAGGTACTGATAGGCAAAACAGTGAACAGAGTATCCATTTATGGCTAACTGTGGGAGTTAGATATAAATGGATGGGGTTTTATTAAACAGAATCATGCTTTTTATGTCTTTATAAATCTGATGAAAAGAATATGGCTGTCTGCTTTTCTCCAGAGCTTTAGTTTCATCTGGCCCCTGGAGTTGTGTAATTTGAGCACTGAGCTAGTCACTGAATGAAAACAACTTAAAAAAGATACAATTTTAAGAACTTAACAATTTTATGCTCAGTTTTGCATGTTATTGGTTTGCTTCTGTGACAGAGGGAACTTTATTGTGTTAGACGGCTGTAAAACAAACTGATTATTGACTTCACTTTGCTTTGTACTTACTGTCAGCACAGCCTAAACAGGAACAAACAGTACTCAAACCATTATTATTTATTTTCATCATTACAGCTTTTGCTGTTGTTTCTGTCTTGTTATTGCTAAGTCAGTAATCGTTGCTGGTTTTTTTTTTTTGTTATTGTCTTTGTTTAGATTTTTTTTTTTTTTTTTTTGCACAGCACTTCCCAAATATCACTTGTCAATCAAACACGTTGCTGTGCTTTTATGCGCTCGTGATTCTCTGTTGAGTTTCTGTGGATGGCTCTTTGTGTGTTTATTCAAATTTGCTAGCACAGCTCATGTGTCTGAATCGTTTCTTGTTCTGATTATTCAGATGTAGTGAACAGTGTTTGGGTAGTCACTTAATCAAAAGTAATGCATTACACATTACTCATTACTTTTAAAAAGTGTAATGCAGTCCTACATGTTTTGGTGTTACTCTGCAAAACTGCTGAGAAGCATGGTCACCTAATTGTGACATAATAACAAAACGTCATTAAACCATGGCTATAACTGCCTCAAACAGAAAAGGTTGGCCTACCTAACACTGCACAGTACAAATACTAATTGCCTAAAATAATATATAAATAGGAATAAAACAATAGTATACCATATGCGGGACAGACCTTTATGAGATGGGCCTTTAATTCCTGCCACACAAAAATCAGAATCAGAATCAGAATTTACACATACAAGGAATTTGATTTGGTGTTTTGGTGCAAAACAATAAACATAGAGGGAGAAAAAAATAGCAAGTTTAAATAAAGTAAGATATACGATAAAAATATAGAAGCAATATAAATATATTAAATGAAAAATAAAATATAAAGAACACAAAATGTATGAGCAAAAGTTGCAATGGAGGAATTGTATAGGGATGTAAGCCACTATCAAATTGTTTATTTAAACCAGTAGCCTGTAAATATTACTTCACAAAGGTCAAGACAGAGGGAGAGATAAAGAGTTATGATGGCCGTTTTATGCACCTGGCCACATATTACAACATGTTTTATTAAAAAAATGTTTTTATTATTTTGATCGGTGGACCCTTATGTACTGACAGAAACTATAATCAATGAATAGACAGGTTCAGACTTATTGACAACTTAAAAGGTGGGGAATCATCACTTTTTTGTCTCTATTGTTTACCATGGCGGTAAATCGAGGTACATTAATTATAATTTGGTGCTCATGGTTTCAGGAAATGGACTAAATGACTGAAATCTGGTGAATCTAACTAAGCTAATGATGTGTAGCATGTCCATAATGCCAAATTTGAAACATTTATATGTATGTATTTGACATATTTTATCACTTGTTTTATCACCAAAGCAGTGGTTACACCTCATAAGGAAGAGATTCTCAAATTGTTTGTCAGACATTCTGCTCCTCTACTGACTGTCCAGGCTGAAGTGCCTCTCCACAAACATGGCATATTTCATTTTCATTTTTTTCTACATGCTTGTTATGCAAATAATTGAAGAATAATGTAACTAAAATAATTACAAAATTATTAGATTAACAAATGTAACATGATTATTGAATTTAGAGCAGTACTGTGTTGTATCACTGTGTAGAAGGCAAATGTAATGCGATGACAGTAACATGTTACTTGTACTTTGTAATACGTCACAACCAACACTGGAGGTAAAAGTGTGTTTCTAAAAGTCTTTGACTACATTGCTTTCATTAGAAGTGAGTTCTCATGTGATTAAGAACAAATAAATATTGCAATAAAAGATACCTGAAGGCTGCGAGAAAATAGCGCTCTAAACTATAAAATGGTGGATTTACACCAGTGCTGCATGTGCACCACATGTATATAAATCTCCTGCATACTTAAAAGAGAAGTGTACAGATGAATGACAATAAGACTTGAGGTTGAGGCTTCAATTTGGCGGACGAATGTTCAGAGGCAGTGATGGAAGAAATGGCTCTCAGTGGGAACAGTAGGTTAGTCCCTTTGCCACAGGCGTGCTTTCAGTTCAGACCACTCTGTCAGAGTGTGGCCGGTAATGAGGGGCACACAGCGACACAGCTCACACTTACACTGTACAGTCTTAAGGTTAAATGATATGACAGTCTCTAACTAAGTCTTTTTTGCCTTAAAGGTCAGCTGAATATTTTATTGCCAGCCTGGCCTGGCAGTGTATTGAAATGGTAATGTAAATACCACTACAGGACAGCTTCAGTGAGGGAGGTCCCCTGAAAGGTCAGCCACTCTCCCCACAGCTCCCCTCATATCCATACACACACACACACACACACACACTGGTGCAGAAACACTCACAAACACTGCATTCACTACATGTATAGAAGCAGCACAAAGGCAGATTGTAACTCAGACACATAATGCATAAAGGTACACACATGCTTTTGTATCCATGTACACTTTCATTAGTTTCCTCCTTTTCATTTATATTACAATCTGTTAAACTTCAATGCACTGCTTCATTTTGCAGCATCATTAGAGCACGAGACAATTTCCTGCCCAGAGTCCAGCCATGGACATGAAAATGACTCTGATTGGCTGCTGTTAAAAGATGTAAGCTTAAGGGCAATATCTAAAGGTTTAGACTGGTGAGTCACATTTCTGCTTTTAATGCAGGAGGTGGAGGTTGGGGTGGGTGGGGAATTGCAGAAAGCAATCTAAAACCTCATGTTTCATCACAGTGGGGAGGTTTCAGTGGTTGAAAGAGCAAGCATGAGGTAATGCAAATATAGACTCAAATTACTTGACGGTGGGCGTTTCCGTACCATTTCATTACCTCTAATTGGTGGAGCTGCTTGATCTTATAGGTCCATTAATTTTGAGGTGGAAATAATGACAAGGTGATAAAGCTGGAGGTACAAGCTACAGTAGAATAGGCACCAAAACATTGATATGATAATTTTACAGTGTACAGTAAGGCAACAGCGCAATGATTTCACCATTGATAATTACAAAGGACTAAAGATAGGAAAATCAAGGAATTGTGCGTTTGGTGTGCCTAGCCTTTGTGATCAAAACCTATTGGGTATGGACTTTCTTCCATTCAAAATTATATTATATAGGAGTGAGGAGTCAGCAGTCAGTGACGGTATAAAACAGTCAATGAAAGAGTTTTTTTCAACAATTGTGACTCACCACAACCACAAGCTGCAGTCATAAATTTGCAAACAAATGTTTGCTGATTGGTCAGGTAATAAACAAAATTAGCTTTGGGCAGACACATATGATCTACACAGGCAATCAAATGTATCACCTGCTCCAGGCTGTCATCTGGCAGCCTTAAAAACTCACAATGGCTATTTTAATTTGTAAATCATAATATGTAAAGCTCATATCATAGGGGCTGCATTCCATGTAGATGTGCCAATAACCCTTTACAAATACAAAACTTTGGCAGACATGGTCCCCTAAAAAATTGCAAAAAGGCCTTAAAACTGCCAAATTGCTAATCTCAGAAACTGAATAGTTTCAAGTCTTCATGCTAAGTTAACAGACTACTTGTGGTGTTTACGATATGAGTTATATCAATGATCTCATGTTCCTCTGGGCACAAGCAAATAAGTTCAAGCCTTTTAAAATCTAGTTTTATTAATCAGAAATGCTTCATGTCTATTGCCTACACTTTGATATTAGGCTAACAGGTGTGTCTTAACAAATAATTTGTCCCACTGAAACAACTGCAGCAAAGCAAAGAGAAAAGTCTGAGGCATGTTAATCAAATTCAGTCTGTGCCCCCACACGCAGTCCTGACCAGGGCTTTAATCAGCCAAAGTAATTGGAATCACCTGCGCAGGTTTACCATGGGTGTGCAGAGAAATAACAATTTAAGTGGCTATCTGTAAAGTGATTTCAAATAGAAACAGTTCTCCAATTATGTAGGTCTAAAGGAAGAAACCAAATATATTAGTTTAAACAAATTTGATTTGCAATGGCGTATTAAGTTGAAGATTGTTAGTTAATTTGATGTGTTGAGGAACTCCTCTTCCCTTGGGTTTAGCTCCTCCCAGTGCATTTAGCTGTAGGAAACAACTTGCAAGATCTTCGGTATACTGATAACGCTGACTGTTGAAAGCTAACTGCAGAATTATGGATGTTTCGGATCTTAACACCCATATTTCAACTATATGTACATGTCTGCAGGGATTCAGAATAGTTGCAAGAATCATCACTCCTGCTCAGTGCTTTACTGCAGCAGACAGTTATCAGCTTTATATGGACAGATTGATTTAGTGTTTAGATCATTTTAAAATTACAACAGTAATGTGCAATCTTATACAGTCATGATGAGACAGAAGAATGCAAATTCAAAATATTCTCCGAGGTTGTTCATATCCCTCCTGCATTCAGATGCCTTTAATAAACATTTAAACCTATGGGACCTATGGGGAGATTATTATATATTATCAAAAAAAAGGAAAAATATAAAATATATTAAATTATAATACTTATTATTCTATTTTTAAAATCACATTACAGATTTTTTTTCACACTATCTTCATGTCATTTTATTGTCTTTTTTCCCCATTTTTGTTGCTTATTTTAAGGAAACTTTCTTGGAAATTGCTCTTTTCCCTGCTTCCTTTTTTTTTTTTAAAGAAATCAAGCCAATCTCCTCAGGTTTCAAAGGGTTAAGGTTGCAATGTCCGCCATCCATCATTCATTCATTTTAAATGCAAACTAAGCACAAAAGTTTTTAAAATTTGCCATTAAGCACTATGGGTAATTTTCTCTTTAACCGTGCTCCTGCACCATATGCAACTCTGACAGTGTGTGATATGTGGAAAGTGGGTACACTAAGTAGTAGACAGTAGCGTGGTCGTTTTGTCAATAGACAGGGAATCATTAAAGTTTTACAGCCACATTTTAATCCTCTGAAAATGGAAGCCTCCACTCCTCCTCTCTCTAAAACACACACACACACACACACACACACCAGCGCTTTCTTTTCTCCATCCCTCTCTTCATCCCTCACCTCCCTCCATTTGATTTTGTCTGGGGTCAGCAAAGCTTCCTTTGCTCTCTTCCTCATGGATGCATTCCAGGCTGAGTTTCCACATATGCTAGGTGGTGGGGAAAGTTGCTGACGCTGGTGTAACAATGTGGAGCCCTGTAGAGCACATCTGTGATTTCAGCCCTCACTGAAACCATGCGGCGCAGCAGAAATTAACCTACTCTTGTACACACACTGGTGGAAGGCGAGAATAAGAAGTCAAGTTTTTCTTTCTTTTATTATTGATTTTTAAAGCTGCACTTATGTGAAACTGCACCCGTTAACCTTAACTGGGTCTTTTAAATTGAAAGACCCCCCCCCCGCTCCCTCTCTGCTAACACTGTACATTTAGTTTGTTGGTCATAGTGATTCTCGAATGTCTCTTAGGAACATATTTTGCCCTAAAGAATTGATTAATTAAATATTCGAAGACAAACTACACATTGAATAAAAATGATAGCTCTGGAAACCAAATTTGTGCATAGCCAAAGTCAGGTGGCACCTTCCCCTCACCATAAAGCTGTCAAACCACAGAAATACAGTAAGTACAGTTAGTCAAAACTAAACCAAGCATCCATCCATTATGTTTTTTTTGGACAAAAATTTACAGTGGACATTTTGATAATGACTAACCACTGCCTGTAGTTTTACTTTCAAATATATGGTTTAAATAACATGTGTAATTTAAATTAATGACTGTGGACTGTCAACAGCTTCATAATTGATATTAAAAGAATGATCAAATATTTTAACAAAGCCCTGCATCTTTACTGTTCATTGTGTGTGACACTTTTGTTAACCTAGGCCATAGCCGCATTAGAAAATCCAATGTGTTTTAAATGGAACCATCCTGAAAGAAAGGAAAACAGAGTCCCCCCCTCTCCTCTGTACAGACTTTTGGCTCAGCCCCTGTCAATGACATTGAGAGCGCCTGCAGGGAGACCTTCCACTGGCCCGGTCTCATGTCCTGACAGTCAGGCCACTAGAATAATGCAAAGTACACAACACAAAGATAGCTATGTTTATTCAGAACTAAGTTGTAAAAGTGCTCTCTCAAAGTGGTGACTTCACCATGTTATTACAGCTGGCAGCACATTCTGTGTGCACACTGAGTGTGTACTTAATATACTGACAAATTCATTTATTTATTTACTTATTTATTTATCCAGTTTCTTGAGTTAGGACAGTGCACATAAATCAACATGTCAGCAGTAAACATCAATGTAAATATGCCGGAATTCGTGCAATTGCTACCTTTCTTCCACAGTCCTAATTATTTAAAATTCTAATACAAAAGGGAGTTCTGGACATTAAAATGTCTCAGAAAGCTGAATGATGTAACTGACATGGCCTTGTCCTTGAGGTGTAACTGTTTATTTACAAGCTCTCATTTCAAACACAGAATAATTTGAATATTTGTTTTTTACTGAATGAAACATTGAGTTGTTTTCCATGGATTTGATTTGGATGATACATTTACCTTTAAGTTATTTGAATGACTTCCTTGCCACTAACTATGACCTTCATAACAGGTTGAATTAGAAATATTAGAAATAATTAGAAACTGAACATAAGAATCTTTATAAATGTAGAATGTGTGGTTGTGTATGATTGTTGTACCAATAGAAAAATAGTGATAATAGCTGCTTGGAAGTTCAAATTCCATTTGCTTGTTGCCGTTTGGTGTGAGGCAGTTTATGTATTTTGATTTGTAGTTTGTATATTTTGATTTATTAGTGCGTTTTTTTTTGTTTTGTTTTTTTGCTAAAATAGCTGCTTGTTGTAGATGGAAATAGGGTCAATGTGAAAGAAATTAAGTTTGCAGGCCAAAGAAACCCCAAACACTATACTAAAAGAAGCTAAAACACCACATAGAGCTGTGAAGTTAGGTGATAATGCTTTGTGAATTTGATGCCAGAAGCAATACCTTTTCACATAACACATAGCCACTGATTGTACAAAATATTGACTTGTGTAGCTTTAAGAACAAAGTGTTGTTCTTATTAGTAAAATAATTTACAAATTGGCTAACATAGAGCACATACATATTTCCAAATCAAGTTCAAACATATCACATGCACCAGCTCCTCCTAACAGCTGCTGTGGCCACACATATTCAGATCAATAAGACAAATAGGGACGGTCTGAAAACAAAGAGTGTGTCGCCCAGAACTCCATGAACCTATTTATAACCAAGGCTTTGTCCATCGGAATAATGATCCCACAGCAAGGCTGAGACATCTCCCTAGGCCGGGATCCATATCCCTGTTAAGGCTTGCCACTGCCGCAGCCAAACACATGCCACGAGCAAGAAAATAACCCCTGGCAGTGGCCTCTGTCATGTCTTACACATTATTCAAACATGCGCCATGGGCTTCATCAATCTTCTGAGTGATGGAGTTTCTTATTGAAATTCCCCAAAATGTGACCTTATCAAATCGGATAAACCCATTCTGGGTAGGAGACACTGATTTGGTTATTGTGGAGATAAATTCCAAATATCTAATTTTTGCTGGCTAAGTAAAGTAAAAAGTAAATACATTTTAGAGGAAAGATGGAATGCAAATGTTTCATTTATGCACAAAGTAATGTGGTTTTCAGGGAAGACGAGGCACTTAAATATTAGTAAATTCGATAGATGGTCTCATCCACTGTGGTCCCTATGAGAAAGCAAACGCAGGAAATGAAATTACATACTGTAGGTTTTTGTCTTTATTTCCTTAATGTGGACCTTTAATGGAATTACTTCACTAAGAGCAGGATTTTCATTTATCATTTGAAATTCAGATGGGTGCATTGTGGGGAAACTTGCTGACAAAATTGAAACACATAAAAGTGAAACACAAGGCTGTTTCACCCCATTTAATTAGAGACAGCAGAGGAGAACAGAAAGAGAGAGAAAGCATAAAGACATTCAGAGTGTGCTTACAGAGGAATATTAATAACTACTGTTTTTTTTTTTTTCTTTTTTTTCCAATGCTGTGGAAAATTAAAACTAAATACTCTGCTTGATCTCTATTATGTTACTATCATTAATGTTAGGGCAAACACACAGTGGCGGACAAAGATATTGGATTTATAATGCATCAAGCTAATTTACTAGCACAGTGTAATCATTAAAGCCAAGGCCAAAGCTTTGACATATTGATCACGCGAGGATAATTCAGGGTTAATGTGTCTGGTTCTTCCTCCAGCATTCTCTAAAAAAATATTACAGATATAAGTGTCTGTAAATGAATTACTTATTTGCTTTTTTATGTCATGAAAAACATAGGGACTGTACAAAAATGATTAAGGAAGACGTTTGGTCAGGATTATTATTTTACAAATGATTATACATATTTATCTTTTTTTTATATCTGTTTATTTTTTTTATTTTTTTGCTGGAGAAACTGTTTTGGAAGGGTATTTCAATTTCACTTGTGTAGTATTTTATTGAATCTTTTTTCTCACAATATTTACAAAAAAAAAAGATAAATAGAGTAAAATGTACATCAAAAATTCAAACATGCTTTTTGTTTGAGCCATGGACCATAAAGGTGTATTCTGCCATTGAAAAAAAAACAAAACAAAAACAAAACAAAAAGGCTATATATTTCAGCTTCATTTTACACTTCACAGTATATCAACTACCACAATAATGTAAATTTTTGAGAAACAGTAGATGTGGTAATTTAGAATTAGTTGGGGTGAACACACCAATGCTTGGTCACTAGCCCTCTGTGTCACACACAGACACACTGAGGCACCCTTTAGCGATGAGATAAGAAGCACTGGGCGGCATCATTTTACATGTTTCAGCCTACTGTGTAAAACCAAAAGTCAACTGAGATATTTTAACAACAACACGTGCTAGTTTATGTAGCATACTATTCTAGTGTTGTTTGTCACATAACTTATGTCACATGGTGTTTTCATGAGGTCAGTAAAAAATGTACTTGTTTTCAGCCAAACACGATATATGTACAAATACAAAGAATAAAACTAAAAAAAAAAAAAAAAATTGCATACATTCTCAGTTTATTTTGAGGAGACTTTATGCATTTAAAGAGCAGAAAATGTAAAATGAAACTCTAAATGGACATTTATTTAGAAAAAAAAACCCAATACATGTAATGAGCGCAGATTGACAAGCTGTCCCTACGCAGCCAAAACTGATGGAGAAGGGGCACCTGGTACATCACATTTTGACCTGATGGGCTCAATGACCAAGCCTCAGTGTTTGACAAGTTGTGAGTGAGAATGTATTGGTCAAACATGCCCCCCCCCCACCTACAAATAATTTCCATTCACTCCCTAAGTCAATCTATTACAAAGAGAAGAAAGTGAGAAAGTTGCTTTTTTTTTTTCTACAGTCACCAGAGATGATCATAACAGCAGATGCAAGCTTGACATAAAATCATACTAGACCACTGAAATACGCACACACACGCGCAGATGCATTCTATACAAATTGAAAAACGATTCTCTTCTGTAAAAGGAGTTTATATGGAGAGCAGCGCACTGCAGAAACAGCAGCACTTTGCACACTTAGCCAATCAGTGGACGCTCACTTCAGTTCTGCTCCGCCGCCTTGTGCACCAATTCATGGCACATTTTGCAGTCATCTAAGTAATCAGTTAGTACTTCCATCCTCCACACACTCCCAGAGCTGCATTCAAAGCGAGTGAGCCATTTAGACCTAGGAGAACACAATTAAAATTTAAATGTGAAGCTAAACTCTTTGTGCTTTCTTATGTGTCACTTACCCTTGTGCAATGATCACAGTGATGAATGTTGTAATTTGGTCTGAAATCAGCATTTGCTGAAGTTGAAGTTTTTTTTTTTTTTTTTCCCCCAGCCTTGGACAAATGATGGGATTCATCAGATTTCTTCTCAAAAGCAATCAAACTGCAATTATCTCAGCTTCATGTCATGTTATTGGTGTCAAGGGAGTGTTAAACATTTCCCATTCACTTTTTTATTTAACCTAATAGAATTTCTTTCAGAATGCACAAACTATGATGTTTTGCTCGCAGATTAATTTTGAACTTCATGAAGTCATGAAAGGGAGTTGATGTGGGCTTCTGCTGTAACAGGAAATCTACAGAGATGCAAACATGTGTCACTGTTTGTTCTCTAAGTTTCTTGTTTTTATTCTTTCCACACACAGCATGTAGTGTTTTTTTGTTTTTTTTTCTGTTGACTGTCTACATTTAGGCCTACTTGATGTTTCTTTCTATTTTTCTGGTGGATTGAAGGAACCTAACTGTGGGGTGCAGCAGTAAATTGATGGCATGTCTGCTGTAGAGAAAATCAAGGCAGGTTGTTTATCCAAAATGTTTTCTCTCAGTCTTAAGTTTAAGTTTACTGTGCTTGTTTTTAATTTGTTTCTTTATGCAATATCCATACTGCACCTAACAATCTAATGGTCTGGTTAAAGTTTCAATTCTTTATCTGCAATCAGTCTAGTTTGATTTGGCGATGTTCATGGTTAGCGGTGGTAACGGCATGCACATTGTAATAATAAAGATCCCAAATAGCACATGCATCAACCACATCAGGGTACCTAACATATCTTGGTGTGTCACATTGTTTCAATTTTGCTGTTGACACTCAACAAAGTCACACTTAAAAAAAGTCATGGAGAGAAGTTGATAGTCATGATTAAATAAAAAAATATTATCTTGACCAAGATTATAGCAATGCACTGTAATGATATAATAATAATTACAATAAGGATTACTACAGAAGATAATGATGGTCCAGCCTATTCTCATCCCCAGGTTGCCAAAAAGCAATGCTTTGTCATGCCCATGGTGTGTGATACAGCCAGAGAAGGCACGCTTTGGCATCTTGAATTCCAATGCAAACCCATCCATGGCAATATTTGACATACAGGAGATAGTGGTGCATCACATAATGACCGTATCCCTCTGAAACCTGGATTGCCATCAGCTGTCTTGTGCCTTTCCCAAGCATTTAAACTTTTTAAACAATAAGCACATTTGTGTGATAAGCAACTAGCAATTAGCAACTTTGCACAAAATGTCTCTGAAATTGCAAAAAAAAAAAAAAATGCAAAAGGTGACAGGAAAATTACTTTAATAATTAGCTAACAAAGAGAGAGAAGCATTAGATTTTTTTAAAATAACTTGGTAAATGTACTATATATTGTTTAAGTTATTTAAAAAATATATACATGCATATGTAAAATTATTACAATTATCAGAAACTATTATCAGTATCACACTAGAGAGGCGTGACAAAGCGTCTGTATTTGACAACCTGGGATGAAAATGTGTTGGGCGGTCACACTTATTGTTGCATTGGCCTTGAATGTTCTGGCTGGCTGTTTGCCCAAATCATAATGGTTGATGCAGAATAGATGTGAAGGTGACTTTCAGAAGACCGAGGGTTTTCTGGCTGAGGTTACAGAAGCAGCTATAGCTGCATGTTACTCTAGCAGCATTTTAATTGTTACATTTAATATTACATTTTGTTTCTCTATCTTCACAAATACCCCTTTGCCGCCTTGTATTTAGTGTGTGAATGTCTAATAAATACAGTACCATCAGTTCAGTATTTTATATGTTGAAAATAGTCTAAGTTCTGTTTTATTTCCATATAAATCAGCTGCCTCATTTAAACTCTTTCAGTCTGACTTCAATAAACCTGTATTTCAGTCTTTTCAACTTTCAGAAAACATCAATAAAGAATGTGTTTCAGAGGAACACAGTTATCACCCTAAAGGTGTTGCGCTTATACTTAAGAATCATCATATTCCTATTACTCATAACACACACCAAAAACTGGCATCTGTTGAGTGGGAGCCCCTCTCCTGGAGGTTTAGAGGGGCCCGTGTCCCTTTATAGCCTTGAACTGTAAAGTAGAAAGCATGCTTTATTCAGATTTGGAACTGAGGTGGAATCGGGGTTCCCTTCACTTCCATCTGTGGCGGAGAGATAGCCAGGGACTGATGCGCAATCAAGAGGAGGGTTTCAGTGTAGTGGAAATCATTTCTCTCTCTGTTTTCTCCCTTTCTTCATATCTGTTGCTCCCAAACATCACCAATGTTCACGTTGTCTTTTTCCACCTCTCTTTCTCCCCTCGCACTCGCACCACTCGCAGGCTGACTTGGGTTACTTGGGGAGAAGGAAGGGTCCGTGAATGCATGCTGCTCGTGTTGAAAGAAAATAAAATCTAGAGTGTCTATTACCTGTGAGAGAGACAGAGAGAGCTTGGGGGGGTAGAGTAAGAGAAAAGGAGGAATGTAACAGCAAAAAAAATGAGAGGGAAGAAAAGAAAGGGAAAAAAAGGTTTTGAGCGAAGAGGAGGAGAGGAGGAGAGGAGTTTCATTTTCCCTAGGGACATAATTAGGTCTAAGAAGGCTAATCATTGGACATAAAATACAACCTCTCTTCCTGTATTAACACATAACCTCTTCCCTTCACTGCCGGGAGGGATAGAGGACCCCATAATCATTTATCCAGTGTCACATCGCTTCCAAAGAGCCTGTGCAAAAGGGCTGGGACAAGGCGCTTTGAGGCAAAAAGTCATCTGCATCAAAAGCTTCTAAGAATCAAACACATTTCCATGGATATGCGTAACTGAAGTGCTCCCTCTTTCTTTCTAAGCTCTAGCTATTAGAAAGATGGGGGAGTGAGAGGGGTGGACGGAAACATAGAGAAAGTTTGAGAAAGGATAAAGCGGAAGCACACAGTATATGTCTGACATGTCTGTGAGCTTCATATGTTTTGTCTTCCTATGAATGAGTTTGATATCTGACTACCAGTTAGATTCATGCACTCCCCTGCTGTTCTGTTGCGTGGTAGGTACGAGCCATTTGCCAGCTCACCAGGGTGTCTTTAGATCTGTCTCCCAGTGGCTATATTGCAAAAAAAAAAAAAGATCTTTGGGTGAGAACATATTTGTAATGATTAAAACATGCAGCGGTTATAAAAGATTCAAATCAAACTTTTTTGAACTTACAGCCCATTTCATCAATTGAAGGTTGTTTGAGGAAATTAATTGATTTTAATGATGCATGGATCGGAGATGAGTCAATAATGAAACAAGCTGCTGTTGACCTGAATATGCTGTCAGGGTCAACATAGGAAGGAAAGAGTAAACTTGAAAAGAAAAAGAAAAAAAAAAGAAAAAAAAATCAGCTGAAATAGCATTCAGTGTCTCTTGAGAGCAACATTTGGCCTGCAATAACCTCAGTCCTATTCCCTTTTTTCCCTCGCTATCTCTCAGTCTCCATGTCTCCCACATTCTATCCTTCTTCAAATACTTTCCTTTCTCACTATCCTTGCTGATATCTCAACTCCCGCCAACTCCATGTCCCTTGGCCCTGGCGCGTCTTTCTCTATCCTCCTTGTAAAATACAATATTTATCTCAGTCTGTTTGAGTTCACTCACCCTTATCATTGGGTGTGCTCCCCATGGCTCCGAGGTGGATTAGTCTAGGACTCATTGACATTACATTGGTCATGAAATATGCATATCACGATCAAAGGTGACGGCAAGAGAGACGGCATCTCTACAAGAGCTCACAACCTGGAGTTAGTGCTCTCCTTGAAACATAAGCATCTGTGGGTCATATTGTGCAAAGCTGCACTGTTACAAATAAATTACTTAAATAAAAGATCATTTGAGCAGATGGATTGATGAGTGTATGAGGGAGAAAGAGAAAAAGACTGTCAATTTATCTATTTCCCATACACTTTTTTTTTAACTCATGTTCAAATTCTCTATAATAGTTGTGTGGGTTGTCAGCTCATCTAATGATAGTGGTAAATTGAATGTATTTTGAATATAATGACATTGCATTAACAAATATGAACATGAGGTGAGTAAAATTTAAACACATTTGATCAAAAAAAAAAAAAATTCTACCTGAGTCACGTCACGGAGATCTTCATCAGCAATGTTGTTGTTGTTTTACAATGAAAAGAAAATCTCCCATGTTCCCACACTACTTCATGACTTCATCAAAGTCCTGTTTTAACAGAGCCCAGCTGGAGGTTACTTGCAGTCAGTTTTTTTTTTTTTGTTTACCTCAGGCTTTGTACAGAGAAGGATGCCAACTTTCACGTCCTCATCAAAACATCTTACAGAATGAATAATACATTTGAGAGGGAAATAATATTAGCTTTAAAGCAACAGGATTAACAGCCAGCGAACATCAGTATATACATAAATCCTGTAAGAACAGTTTGTGCAGTTTAAATTGTGTGGTTTAGGCTGATGGGAATGTAATTAGTTTTGTAGTAGTATTTGGACAGAAACCAAAGTATCAAACACATTAAAAAAAATTCTCCTGATGGTGCCAGATGAAATGTAAGCGTCATTCAATGCATTTTCAGCCTAACAAGTCACATCGTGCTGCTCTGTCAGTGATGTTTTAGGCATCCTTCTGCATCAGCGTACCGTGATGACAGTAAATACACACGGTGGAATAAAGCAGCACTTCATGTGATCACACAACATGAAAGTCAGTTCGGACCCATCTACCTCCCTTCCTGCCCACCCTTTAAGCGCACTTGCGCTCCTTATATTACGTTGTCACTGACAGCGTTAGAACCTGACGGCGTCCTGCTGTGTTTCTGTCTGGCCGCATTGTCATTTGACAACATCTGACCACATTCCAGGTGAATGCAGAGAGTGGCTTTTGGTGTTACCCTCGTAAGCCAAAAGCACTAACGAAGCGGATGTGTTTGACTCCATGGCAATATATCCAATAGTTTGATTTAAATATATATATATATATATATATATATATATATATATATATATATATATATATATATATATATATATATACTTATGCATTTTAAAATGTCACAGATTATAGATTATATAAATATAGACTAATATTCCCTGTGACAGCTGTAAGCTATTTCAGTGTGGACCAAAGCCGTGGACTGACCACTTTGATGCTGCTAGTGTAGAGTGGCAAAAAAAAAAAAAAAAAAAAAGTGTGATCCTTTGTTTTGTGCTCTAATCTCGAATACTGACACTTTGTTGGATGTACACATCCGTGTAGACTGTCTCTGATGCATTTTATTGTTCTGTTACTGTTGTTTAAATTCAAATAGTGTCACATAAGTTGCCATGCAGACTTTTTGATTGACTTTGCTTTGATTTTTCTAAACTTTCTGGTTGTGGAAATGTTGCCCCACATAGCAAACTGCACCCATCTGTCATATAAGTAAGTTAAACTAAAATGAAGAGGCAGATCTAAAGAGGGATCTGGCAAAGATCTTTACACAAACAGACACTCCGAACACAGTAAATCAAGTTTGAAGTGACAATGTGGGTCTTAGTCACGTTGGCCTGACCAAAGTGGCTCAGAGAATATATATTTGGACTGTACAAGAATAATATCATATTGTTTGACCGGGAGGAATAAAGTGCATTAGTTCTTAATAACTGAACCACTAATCTGTTTACATCAATAGGAGGAGAGCCAGGTAAACCTAAGGGACCATTTGGTGCATTTTTCCCGCTTTTCATTCTTCATTTTTTAAAATAATTTTGGCTATAGTCATGCATATGACATCAATTTTGGCAACATTGCGCATTTTTGTTTAATTCCCTGCTCAGCACTTACAATAAGCCTTTAATAGAATGTGTTACAATTATAAAATGTTACAATTATACTGTAAAGTGTAAAAAATGTGCCATTGAAACTCATTCAAACTGAAATTTTTGATCCCACGGGCATAAAAACATGCATTTTATTTCCACCTAATGACTACATTGTTACCATATATGGAAAAAAGTCAATAATGCTTTGCATGTAGCATATATATATATATATATATATATATATATATAAACGTAGTGGCATAATGAGAAAAACCTGGCATTTAAAGGGTTAAAATCCTGAACATTAATGAATATCTGATGTCAGTTTTAAAAAAGATTAACTCAATGAAAGTAGAAAATCATTTTAATGCATAATACGTTTTAAAGCTTGATTTTAAAAAGCGCAATTTGTGAACAGAGGAATAGGAGTGTGTTATATTAAAGTGGACCCTAAGGGTTACCGTAAGCAGGGAGTAGGGCAACTACCAGCAGTTAGTTTTGGCTCCAAAACTAACTGCTGATGGAGGTTGCATTGATTTCACTATGATTTGTTCAAGCTCTCATCAATAAAAATTAGTATTGTGTACAGGAAGTTTCAGTGTCAAATATAGTCTTGTAAAATGTCATTTTTGGCGCGAAACTTTTATAAATAAAGTTGTTTGTGGGAAGCATTTGTAACAGAATATTTCCAGGTAATATGGAACAGCTGGACCCAAATGCAGGAGACTGCAGAAAAGTCAGACTTAAACAGATAAGTCTTTATTTCAGATGGGATAAGAAAACAGAACATCACACGACCAAAACAACAAAGACTGGAGTGAAAACCAGGGCTGAAATACAAACTAGACTGACAAGGGCATGAAGTGCAGGTGGAGAAAAAGGGCAGAGAAGCTCAGATAAGGAAAATAAGGTGATGAGGTGAAAGAACAGGCAGGGAGCTGATTGGCTGGCAGAAACTCATGAGCAGGAAGAACTAACAAGGCTGATTAAAGACAGGTGTGACAGAAAACTGGTGGAAAACAGACAAAGGCAGGGTGAACTGAGAACACAAGGAAACAAAGGGACAAGTGAAACTAATCAGGGCGGGACAGGAGGTAATGACACATGAGCAGTGAGTCTATGATAATAATAATAATAATAATAATAATAATTATTATTATTATTATTATTATTATTATTATTATTAATGCTACTCCTACTAATGCTACTACTACTACTACTAATAATAATAATAATAATTTATGTGTCTATTCATTAATTTATTTATTTAATTAGTGCATGTTTGTCTAGGTTTTTCCTTTCACAGAGAAATATTTTGCTATGTGAGTTGGGAAGGATGGGGTTTGTGAATGTTTTTAATTAAACAAAGCAGCCAATTAATATGATTTGGGGGAAAGATGTCAGATAGTCTTCAACAAAAAGTCTTTAGCAAAATTATGATATCCTATGTAGAGTTGAAAGGCTTTTGGAGCAGTTATTTAAGAAAATAAAAAGGTTTTCATGAGAAAGAAGGCTGCTTGAAAGATTGAATGAAATGTGAAAGATTGAATGTGTGCTCCTTCAAAGGTAGCATGATGAAGGACTGAGTGACTGAAAGAGTTCATTTATTTATTTATTTTTATTTTTCAATTTTAATTTTATTTTCTTACTTTCTTTCTTTCTTTCTTTCTTTCTTTCTTTCTTTCTTTCTTTCTTTCTTTCTTTCTAATGAATATCATCAGTATAGACTCAATTGTTATTTTAAAATCAGCACTGACCCAGGACTTAACAATTGGTATATCAATATTATAAACAAATTTTGAGAGAGATTAGTGTGCATAGAAAAAAAATAAACAAATACATTTAGATCTTTTATTCCAACTCAGTAAAATGGGAGCCTCCATTTATAGAGTTTTGGACACATTTGACCATACAGAGCAACTCCGTGGTTCACAAATAAATAGAGCACAGTATAATCACAGTACAGCCTCATATTCTCAGGGTGTTTTCTCTGAAAAGATGTTGCTGTAATGTAACCAGCAATAATAACTTCCAGCAGGGTCGTGTCAAACAAAGATAATCCAAACACAGCCCCGTGCATCTGCTCACGAGATTCGCTGCATAGTCCAGCAGGGCCAAGATTCCTTCATCCCAGGAGCAGCTGTGAGGGGACCAGCCGGCTCAGGAACTGATTAAGGTCCCAGCAGTCATTTGGCTGGAGCAGAGACAGCGGTGCACCGTCAAAACGGCAGGACAGTTATGGTGCAATTTTGCTGGCTGTGCTATCCACCAACAGAGGTGCTAATTAATGCTAATTGCAAGAGGGGGTCAATTATACACTCCATGGTGCATGATTAGGACCACCGTGTTAGCGACCAATGAATCAAAACAACAGCTTTGCTCTCGGCCGCTGAAAGCATAACACAAAAACATATTACTGTTGAATAAAAGGTGTAATAAGAGGGATTTTTTTCTTCCCTTTTGCACACCATGAGCACAATATTTCTCCAGAGGAAAGATAGAGTTGTAACTGGAAACCAATATTTTAACACATGCTTGGATTTGTGCACAGATTTCGTACTTTTTTCCAGCATGTACTCTTGTCGTCTGGAACAATAAGTTTACACCCACTAAAATGTCAAGACAGTGAAGTTCCTACTGGCCCCCACCCACCTGCATTTTCACCTGCTCGACAGCCGAGGATGCTGGGACAAAGATTCAGCACGCAAATACATTGTATTTTTACTCTACTTTTGGATTTGTAGAAGCTTGCTTTCTCCTCAAAAATATGACTTTATTGCTGTTGTAATTACAGGTTGTTTTAATCAATCAGACTTTATTTGTATAGCACTTTTCATACAAACTGACTGTAACACAAAGTGCTTTATACAGTAAAAACAAAATTCCCTACCACTCATACACACCAACACATGAATAAACACAAGAATTTGTGTAAAGCACTAAAAAATAGTGGTACTGAGTATAACCAGGAACTGAGGAAACGCTAAGTGAGGAAATACCAAAGGCGGAATAAATCCTATATAGAAAGTAATAAATGAATAAATAAATAAATAAATAAATAAATATAGTAATAATAAAGGATAAATAAGTAAATTACTCATAGTGTAAATATGAGGTAAATAACAAGATAACAACACATGTTGAAATAAGAAATAAATATGTTGAAAAAATACAATGATGTATAAAACAAACTAAAATGTATAAATGGATAAAAAGATAAAGTTCAATTTTTTGTCAAGCGAAGTCTGGGAAAAGAAAGTTCCAACTATAGCTTAACTGGATGTCAAAGTTTGTTGAATTAGCTTTGGCCACACAGTCCTTCATGTCAACAAAACTTTGAAAACTGCTCGCAGAATGAATTAGACCAGCAGCTTCGACCATATGGTGTTTATGTGGTTTGGCGGTTCAGTGACCAATGGTGAAAACACAAGATTGGTTAGACCATTAGTGTGATCTTTTCCTGTATGGAGCATTAATGGGATTCTCTGTCCACTCCAGAAACAAACTTTGAGATGGCCTGCCTTTAATCTTTGATGATTTTCATAATCCTTTGTTTAGACAGGTCCGCTTTTTCCTCTACATATACTGCAGCCGCACCTGATCACACTGTTTACTTTGATTTTCTTTTGTAGTCATGTTGTGGAACATTTCTCGCAGCAACCTCAGAAGATCAAAGTGGACTAAATTAGACATGTAAACACTGTTTGATGGAACTTAATTAAAAAGTTACAGTTAAGGTTATTCTGCCTGAATAAGTTCAATCATAATGAGGGAATAAATTCATATAATAAAGGAATGGGTTTATTTGTGAATTCTGCTGGGACTTTGTTGTTGAGAGGAAAGGTAAGAAAACTATTTGTCTAAGAGAAATTGCACAGGGATTCTTTTTTAATACAGTTATATGTATGTGTTTGTAGAGGCTAATGCACCAGTTCTATAAAGCCATTTTTGAGATATCAACTGCAAAGGTGCTCTTTCAGTTAACTCTAATGTAAACTCATCCACAGAAATACTTAAAAAAGAGCAATAAAGGCAACTAATGTAGTATTGAGAGTGAGTAAGTCTGCATAGGGTGGGAAGGAGGTGAGATGGTCAAAGAAAGCAGGACTTTCATCAAGGAGGTCGAAGTTTGTGTCCTAAAGTATGTGTTGTTTTAATGTAATGTTATGTACCATTACATAACTTAGGAACCCATGTCCCATGTAAAAGAAAACATTGTGTTAACATAATGTTAAGTGTTATGGTCGTCGTGCACTTAAGTCACTCAAGTGACATATTTAGGTCACATTACGTTGAGACATATGATACATTACTGTTACTAATTTAACCCAAAACATGATTTTTTTCTAAACCTGACCAAGTAGTTTTGTTGCCTAATCCTAACCCAGCTAGCAGGAAATATTCTCAAAAACAAACAAACAAACAAACAAACTAACATTTTAATCTAGTGCTCAAAGAACCTTTTAAGGCTGTTTATCATTTCAAATAATGTTGCTATAGAGTTAAATGCTAACATTTTAACTGCAATATTCTAGGGATGTTTTGGTGATGGTGAAAGGTGACAGATCATAGCATACTCTTTAATAAAATGTTCCCACAATGTTACGTGAGAATAAAGGAAGGACATTTTTAGAAAACCTGTTTTTTTTGTTGTTTTTTTTAATGAATGTTATCCAAACTTTAAGAAGAACATTTTGGGAAACTTTCTGCTGAAAACATTACTAAAACATTGCATTGTACTATTCCTGGATCGTTCTTCACACCAAAAATTGCTAGCTGGGTACATATCAACCATGTGTCACAAGGTGTTTTAGTGGTACATCATTAGTTACTCCTAAGGCTGCAGATGTGCCAAACATGTAATTGTACAGGCTATTGGAAAAGAACATGGGAGTCTCTTTTTTCCACAGAAATCTCTAAGAAATGAATTCTCTTCCAGACCGCCTCCAACTGCATACACAAACGCCTTTTCTTTTCTTAATTATTCAATAGCCCCCATGAGCTATTTGTTTTGTCAATAAAAATATTAACACCATAATTAACTGGACTTAACTTAAAATGGCAAACAGGGAGGTGGTGACTTATTCTGAATAACTGCAACATTGTGTCTGGATTAGATTTGCTATTGATTACTTTTTACAAATGCAGTATCGTGTTTTTTTTATGCATTTAGTATCAAATAAAATAAATGTAAAAAGCTGGAAGTGCTTGATACCACTGGAGGTACAGTAAATGGGTAAACATACAAATACTGCATTATTAACTAACTATTAACATGGGGCTGCTGCTTGTAGGAGGCCAATCTAGTTTTGCAACTTGTGTTGATAATGTGCTTACATGGTGCATAATGCTAAATGAATTAGTGTTTAATCAAATCCCCACAAACTAATTAGCGCAAAGCAAACCTGGGGCCAGGTAGATTTGCAGCACAGGAAGAGTGGTTGGTTTTCTCAAGCTTTAGGCGAAACATACTTAATCTGTCATGTATGGTGTGCTTGATGGGTGCTTGAAGGGGTCTCGGGACATATGCGTGCACAGAGTGGTGGGAACAGATGGTGAGTAGGGCTCATGCTTGCCCCAGGGCCCCCTAAAGGAGCCATGAAAACACAATGGTCAATATGGAAAAAAACACGAAGAACACGGGGTGTGACATGGCAACCCGTGATATCCATATCTCAAAACCCAGAACAGAACGTGGCTTTCTTAATTTGTATGCAGCAAAGTTTTTTGTTTTTTTTTTTGTAATTGAGGGCATCTCTGCCAGGCAACAGTAATTACAGTTTCTACACGACACAAGCCAGAGCCACAGGCCTGCCTTATAAAGTCTGGCACATATCAGCAGGGAACAACAAGTGCAAGGTTGTCACCCGAGGGACACTTCCATTACGTGACAAAAGTGAGAAGATAATTTGATTTACTGTTTAGTTAGGCAACCTCTGTCAGACCTGCAGCCATACACAGTGGTGCGGGTACATGAAGATTGACTACAAATGAGTCTGCTGACCTGCTGGGGTCGCACATTCCGGAAAACAATTTGTGCTGTCATTTAGCAGGAGATATCAGTTGGTAAAATGTGTTCCATGGCTGATTTTTGACTAATGGATCAGGTGCATAAAGATAGCAGCTTCCAGGTTTAACATCACTTGCAATCCCGGAGGGCAAAGGCATGTGAAACACCAACACCACTTTGGCAAGTTTGGAAAAAGGTAGATACAGGTTTGCAATGTGGAATCAGATGATAAGACGTCTGATATTTCAGATTTTTTTTTACATCAAATGTATCTAATCTTTATGACTGCTATCCATATTGTTTTCATTACAAGAACATTATCAAGTAGAGCAGCCCTGTGTCTTTATTGTGAGTGTGTGTGTGTGTGTACTGCAAGCTCTATATATAGGCATATGTGCAAGTGGATTTGTGCGATTTTGTGCCTTTGACTTCAGTGAGGCACAGCCGGTAATTGATACGATCAAAAGCTTTTGTCATTTATGAGAAACCTCAATATCAGATAAAGCCGAACAGAAGTCTAATCTTTCAACAAGATTAACAAAGAGCAGACAATGTTCCAAAAATAAATAAATAAAATAGGGAATAAAAATAAGAAAAGGCAAGAAATGGGGAAATTGCATTATATCTAATCTCTTTTGCTCATAAATAATAAAATAAATCATAGGGGCACATGAGTACTACTGTAACACAACACCACAATTTACATCCCAGACTAATTAATATAATGAAGGCCTTTCTCATGCAAAACTTTTATCTCCCTGGGTACACACTTTTTGAGATGGGAATAACAAATCAGGATTAATACACAATAGTCTACAAGTCATATTTTTTTTCCTTTGATAAGACATAGATAATGATAGACAGCAGATTAGGTTGCATTAATCTAATTATATCTTGAAGTTTAGAATGATTTATACCGTCTTGGATGGGGATAAACTACGTGACAGGAATACAAACCATATTTACAGTGCTTGCAGATTTTACGCTTTATGGTTTTTGTTTTATTTGATATCCTGTGATTCACTGTGATGGTATTTACAGATCTATAACAGATACTGATACAAAAAGGGTCCTCACATAAAAAAAGGCTGTCTATGCAGTAGAAAGATGCAAATGCTTTTGAAATTGCTGCTTCATGACACAAAAAATAAAAAAACAAAACAAAAAAAGGGACTGTGGCATTCACTTTTGCTCAAGAGGTGGAATACCTACAACTACCAAAATGCACTGTGCGGTACCAGACCAATAAATGCTCCCACTGGTCAGTGACATAAAGCAAGCGTGTCCCTTTGACACAATAGTGGCCGGCTGGTGACAAATATTCTGATATTAAATTTGAACGGTAAGCTCAAATATGTTTGTTAAAACATTTGATACTGGAAATATGCAACAGAATCTTAGTTTATGTTTAATCAGTGTTGCAAAGTTTTACCATTTGATCTCCTTTTTTTCTGTCTCCATTTTCACTATCCAGGAAGCAGTATTACACCCACATCCTATTCGCATACTCTCATTATTACAGCTAAACAGTGCATTCAAATATCTTTATGAAAACATTTGCGGTCAATAGGCAGTGCAGTTACATAACCCTGAATTAGTTTCTAGAGAGAGAGAGAAAGACATACTGGTCTGTCTCTTAGTCACTTCTTTGTGTCTGTGGTGAGAGGTCAATTTAAAAAAGTGCCCAAAAGCCAGCAAAACTCCTCTGAATAATGTGTTTTACGTCATCCAGTAGAGTTCTGGTGGGGGATATCTAGCCACTTATTAGAAGGATGGAAGTTGCTGATATTTCAAAACATTCTCATCCCCTGTTGTTAAATATTGCCGCTTTGCAGTGGACTGCAACAAGGCCGTGCAGAGACCTTTGAAGGGGCAGGTGCTCAAAGTTTAAACGGGGCACATGGAGCACGTATTTGAAGCACCATAGAGAAACATACCTTACAGTATAGCTGGTTAAATGGTAGCAACCTATATTCGTAAAGAATGTAACATGGACTCAACATACATCACTGTCCACACCTCATATCTCAGTAGTCTGTATTTTACCTGATTCTGTTTAGGGAGTTGGTGATGAGGCTGCTGCTGCTGCTGATATTGCTGGATGTGGGCTGTATTGATCTGAGAATGTAGACATTAAAAAGAGCATGAGAAGAAAAGTAGCCAGTTTAACAAGTGTTACGTGATCACGACAAGATGCAGAGATAACTAACACTGAAAATGGCTCACTGTGACCTGCCATACTGCTGATTGCCAAGAGAGGCAGCAGCCAAGGCTGACTGAACTAAAGCAAGCTGCAAATTTGTAAACTGAAAGAGGAATATTTCTGGGGGGATGAGAATAAAGGAGAAGTCAAGATGCTATACCACAAAGCCATTATTCAAGCTGTGCATTCATTTGGGATATAGGAATTATCACCATTAGATACCTGACTGTTTAACTGTGGCCAGTCTTCCTTGAGTCCTTGCTTTTCAGTTTTAAATAAAAAGACAAAAGACAAATATTGAACAATTCTGACAACTCTTTATTTTTTAGTTCACAGCTCTATTTTTGTTTTCTGGTAAACTGAAAAACTGAAAAAGGAACATCAATATTGTGTGAAAGAGAAAATAGAGGAGGGGTCTGTGTCTCTCTGTGTCTGTGTCTGTCTATGTCTGTCTGTGTCTGTCTGTATCTGTTTGTCTGTGTCTATCTGTGTCTGTCTGACAAAAGAAACATATAGAAACAAAAAGAAGCCTGACTCAGCATGTGTCATTAACTCGGCTATCATTCATGAGAGGTGAGTGTGTGCAGACTCAGTTGCACACACTCACTTGCTCATGCTCACTTTACTTCGTCAGTCATCTTTCAATGAAAGAATACACCAGATGTGTGCAAAAAAATATCGCTGCACATCCTACTCACCGGAGTCATTGGGCTATCAGCTGTTAAATAATTAGCAGCATGAAGGAACAGGGCTCCACTGGGCACGTCCGGGCACGTCTGGGCGGTGAGTGACGAAGTGTGGGCACGTTTACGTGGATCATGTGACCGACCGAGGGCAACCACATACACACACACATACCCGACAAAAGGGCACTTTGGGCATCGAGAGGAAAAGGGGCAGGTGCTCCAGCACCCTCCGCCCCCCCCTCTACACGTGCCAGGACTGCAACGTCTACATATTACGCTCTAGGTATCCTTTTGTGTCTGCTGTTGACATTCCGGGATGCCGCTGACGTGATGTCAACACAAGCACATGGTGGGATGATGCTGCACATAGCTATGTTTAGGCAACAGCACATGGTGGGATGATGCTGCACGTGGTTTCACTGCATGAAAGTCCAGGGTTTGTTGGATCCATCCACTCTATAGGGACCTTTTTGCTTCTTATATTATATTGTTTGCTGTAGCATTTCAACCTGATGGCGTATTATGCGGACGCAACAGGTTCCGTCCGGCCACATTCTCAACTGATGCCGCCCGCTTGCATATTATGCTGCAGTGAAAGATGGCTTTTGGCATTGCGATTGTATGCCAAAATCACTGCAAAAGCAGCAGTATTTGACAACTTTAGAATGAGAAAAGGGTGGAAGTTCACCACAGTTAACCTACACACATTATTGTAATACAAAGCTAAGTTGAAAATCGACAAAGTATCTCTTTAAGTTCCAATCAGTGCGACAGAGCCACATATTGGTCAATCCTGCAAGTTATTTGAACAGCAAAGCTGGTTATATCACTCTAAAAGTTACATTGTCACAACTTCTTAATGTCAAACTGATAAAGCACATTCTTAAGACAGTGTATTTTCTGAGCAAGCAAAACGGCAACTTTTGGGGATGAAAGGTTGCCTTCAACATCAGAGACATTTTCAAGCCAAGGAAAAGCTGCTGGCAGGGGAAAATGATAAGCATTTGACATTTTTTTTCCTCTCAGTTGATGTGTTTTTCTATCTTGCTGCTCTTTTGGGGTGCAGGTTCAGTAAAGCTGTAATAATATAATGTTGAGTCAAGTGGGTTAAAAGTCAATTTTTGCTTTCCACAGCATCAGGAAAGACAGTGAAACAGACTTTTATAGCATTCAAGGAGCACAGGGCCAAAATGTGCAGGGTGACTAAGTGAAGAACAGTCTGGGAAATATAATGGTACCAGTTTTATTTTATCTTTATCACAGTGTTTGATGACGCATAAGCCTGCAGAAGCATTTTTAGAGATTCAGCACAGCCGTCCTGTTGTTTTGACAATGGGTCCAGTTGCGCTTCCTGCTTTTAGATTCTGTGGTTGGATATTATTCTGTGTTGTTCAAGGCTTTCCAGGAGCTATTTTGTGATGAAATGTTGCAATTTACTTTTTTTTTTCCTTTGGTGTATCCACTTTTAACCAAACTGCTTTCATTTCCCTAGGAGAGGAAAAGGACCACCAAACACCAAAACACTTCCAGGAAATCATTGCAAGATAACCAACAGCTTTTTTATGGGGGGCTGTGGCAATTTACAGCAGTGCAGTGCTTGAGGGAATTACAGGACATGGATAAAAAACAAAACAAACAAACAAACAAACAAACAAAACTGTCAAAATAAAAGCAGCATGGACTGAGGTATGCTGATGTTTTGACCCTAGTATGGGCTAAGCTCCAAAAGCAATGGGTCCTATATTTCCCAGAATGCAACCAAAAGCATATTTTGTTACTCCCGCCATGCTTGGTAAGCCCCCATTTCTTATAAACTCCACAACTCAAACTTTAGAACACCAGGGATTGTTTTTTTAGTGACCCATGGCTATGTTTCTAGTGGCTTTTTAGTCACTAAACAAAGGTGTTTCTTTGTGACCCGTAACTGTGTTTCCAGGGGCTCTTTAGTCACTAAATGTGGGTGTTTTATTAGCAATCTGTGGCTGTTTCCAGCTGCATTTAAGTCATCAGACATTGGTGTTTCTGAGTGACCCATAGCTGTGTTTTCAGACATGTTGTAGGCACCAAATATGACCCGTGGATGTGTTTCTAACAGCTTTTTCATTACTAAACATGGGTGTCTCATGACGATCTGCGGCTGTTTCCTGCCCCGTTTTAGTCACAAAATGTGAGCATTTTTTAGAGACCCACAGCTGTGTTTCCAGCAGCCCTTTAGTCACCAAACATAGGTGTTTTCTTATTGACCTGTGGCTGTGTTTCCAGCTGTTTTTTTTTTCACATAACATGGGTTTTTTTCTTATGAACCATGGGCAAGTTTTTAGTCACCAAATGTGGATGTTTTTAGCAAGCCATGGCTATGTTTCCAGCTGCTTTTAGGCACCAAACATTGGTGTTTCTTAGCAACCCACAGCTGTGTTTCCAGATGCTTTTTAGGCACCAAATATGAACCGTGGCTGTGATCCCAGCAGCTTTTTAGCCACCTTGGTAATAACATTATTAGGGGTATATCTTCAAAATTTAGACAGCTCCCTCTGGAGTCACAGACGACATTATACAACCTTTTACTCAGGCTGAGTTGTAGAGTGCACCTTTAAAAGTTTTAAAGTTCTAACTGCAACTTTTTGGTGTACGTAGCTTCTCATCTGCAGAATAAAACCACACCCATTCAGCAATATTTATAAAAATATATTTCACAAAGTAGGAAACAATACAGGGTATCTTAGATTACAGTACAGGGAGTAAATAATTGAACATACACATTTATAAGCATTAAAGCACAGTACAAAATATGATCTGCATGTAGGACTATTCCATATATATTGTTTAGTCTACAGAGAACTGCCATAATACTGTATCAGTACAAACTGAGTTTGCACGCAGCTGTAGTGCCATTGAAATTCTCATTATGTGCAAGAGCTAACGTGCAGAGACAAACCTACCACCTCATTGAAAGCTAATGACGTTAGCAGTAACTCTATGTACAGTACAAGTTTTTTTAAATTGATATCATACAGTGTAAGCACAATATGCACATGGTCTGGATTTGTATCTTAGTTTTTCTTGGGCTAATGCAATCTGTGTTTCCTAAATGAGATTCGATGTTTGGAATGAGCCACATACTCGGGTATCAATTTGACTATTGTGCTCAGACGCTCGCTGGCATGTACCTCGGAATATATTATGGGATATATTTTACACAGAATTAGCATGTGTCAGAAAGGTCCCATTCCCGCATTCCCAATTAATCAGATCTGTAGCATTAGAGTAACTTAGAGCTCTTGTTTGTTTCTTGCTTACATCTAGTCTATATTATCAACTGCAATAAATTCATGATATGGTTTGGCTGTTATGAAATAGTGTTCAAGTGGTTGAAAAACAGCTGAATGTGAAATAATCTAAACACACTCACTTCAAATTGTCAGCACGGAAAGTAAATTATTTAAGAACAGAAATACAAAAACTCATAGAACAATAATGAAGAATCAACACATCTCTTGTCAAAAAACAGTAGATTACAATTGTATTTAATGTTGCTTCTGTAAAAAGAAGGCCTCAGAGTTTCTACATTTCTCTTTTTTGTCTTCACGTCAATCTTTTATAGGCTAGTAACACTTGCGACCCACACCTGTAGCGTGTAAATACAAAGAGTTGTATAAACCAAGCCTCTCTGGGCTTCAGATAGTTTATAAATGTGGCCACCAGCGAACATATCAAATGATAACAAATTCACCTTAAAGCCAATACTGGTTTGTCTTTTTGCTTTTTTTTTCAAATCATACATACATTCATCATTGTAATGTAGACCGTATATTGCTTTTTCATTGTCATTTTTGCTTCAGATCACCAATCAGCTGGGTGGCTTACGGAGACATGAAACAAGAGTCCATCTGCAGCTTCTGAGGTCCAGCTTGCTTTCCATGGAGCATGGAGTGTCCGCTCAAGCTTCAGAGAACCCAATGATATCCGTTATTTCCTCTCAATGGGCAACTACCAGCAATTCCAGGGTTTTATCTGCTACTGGCAGTCACGGCAAATGACTAACACCCAAAATACTGCTAGACACTCCACAACGGAATCTAAGTTACACTCCACAAGAATCATAGATCTCCTAATAAAGACATTGTTTGGCTCAACAATTACAATGCGCTTGACATAGTGGATGACGACTGCTATACCTCACTCTAAGAAGAATACAAAAAGGTGGCCTCCCTTGTTATTAACTGTTTTCTCTTTTTAAACACCAGTTTCTAAAAGCCAGCAAACCCCCTAGCATTTAATACACAAGTATGTGGACATAAAAGAAAATTTGGAAAAGGTCTTTTTTTCTAATAAACCAAAGGTCAGGTCTCGCGATCGCTCTCGCCCACAGAGTAGAGCTCCCCAAGTCTTCTGAAGCGTGGGCCCCACTCTCTGAGATAGTCATAGTTCTGGTCCGAGTCTGACGACGCCGTCTCCAGCGAGCTGAGGGAGCCGGCAATGGATCCCCGACCCTCATACCCATAGATCTGGATGGAGTCGTAAGGCGGTGCTGTGGGGTCATTGTCTGCCTCGTGGAGCCTTACATTTATGAATTCGTCCACGTCCACGCCATTTGGACCAGAGTGTTGGCCTGCCCGGGGCATAAACTGCAGGTCGGGCTTGATGTCTTTGCGAGGCAGGTAACCGTTGATGCCATCCGGGTTCTGCAGCGTTGCGATGTCGAAAGCCTCCGTGTCCTCCTCGCCGCCTCCTTCATCGTCGTAACGGATGATATTCTCCCGAACGTCTTCGTCGTCCTTTATAATGAGGGGCTCATTCTTGTGTCTCCTCAGGGTCACAAATAGTACAACTATTACTGTCAGAAAGATACACAGAAAGAAAAGGAAGAAAAACAGATAGAGAGAAGAAGTCTAGGTCAAGCTTTGACAAGTGGATTTTCTGTAAGTATAAGCACCTCATTCATCAAGGTCAGGTTATTGAACTTTTCATCCACAAAGTAAATTGAAAGCTTTTTTTTTTCCAAAGAGCCAGAATCACTGTTTCAGTGAATACATAAATGTCATCACACAGAAATAAAAGTTTCTTTATATTATTTTTGTCTGAATATTTTATTAAAAAAAAAAAGAATGCTGCAGATCACTAAGACTGGGGGGTGTTAACAAAAACATAAATGTCTATTAAGGAGCTTTCTGTATATTAGAAAATACTGCGTTGATAAGAAAGACTGTTTTTCCCCTTAAAACAACAGGAGACAGTTTTGTTTTGTTTTTTTAATCATTTTTGTACATTTATAACAGCCTGTGGTGCCAGAAATAAGTTTGAGAGTGTCATTAACCCATAAGCCATTGGGTCACAACTATTCATTGGCTGTGTAACTTGGGAAGTGACACTGGACCTAGGAAGTAAACACAGGTCCTTATTAGCTATTGCAGGCTATGGCTGGGCATGGAAGCTCTAATTGGCTCAGGTGTGGTGTTAATCAAAAGATCTTTAGTTAAGCCACCATTTTGATATTGAGGAGTAAACATATGTACATGCAAATGGAAAGAGTTATGGAAAATTTATAGAGTAATATGAAACATGTTTGAAACAATGAAATTGATGTTTGTGGACATTTATGGATATAAAAATGTGTTTGGACTAGGGCTGTCAAGCAATTAAAAAAATAATTGTAATTGTCATGCTCGGATGAATTTATCTAAATTAATTGCATACATCAATTTGTGCCGTGAAAGTATTTTAAAAGAAAGTAAGTCACATTTTTTAGCACGTCGACTCATTTATAAAGTCGTACAGACCCTGCACTGTCAACAAAACTGTCCTGCAAATATTTAAAAATAAAATGTCTTATGTCAAAAACCGATGGAGTTCTGTCAACAGATACATTGTCAGAAGACTTTTATTTTGAGAGAAAAGCAGGGAGGTCTGGCTGCTAGCACTAGCATAAGAGGCTGTATTAGCTCGGACCTCCGGGTTCACTGCTAAATGCTTTGCTTTGAGGTGATATTTCAGGCTTGAAGTACTCTGATGATACAAAAATTCAAGTTACAAAGCCACTGTGGCCTTCAGTGAGATGCCAGGTCAAAGCGCATCTCCTAATGCAATTAATCATCGTTATTTTATTTTTTACGCGTTATTTTTTCTGTGATTAATTAACCATTATTAACACCTTATTTTGACAGTCCTGGCTTGGACTAAATATTTTGCTTGATTTAGATTGTCTGGACCTTTGAAAGTGTTTGAGAACTGTATAAGCATCATTCTTCTTGGCTATAATAATAATGCTTTGTAGGTGAGTAATAAGTGTTTGTTATTTGTCCGGCAGGGGCATTTTTTTTAACTGCGGCGGTTGTATCTTGAATTGATTGGCATCAATGGAACAGCAAGGAGCGCAAGTTTCAAATGATAGGTCATCTGAGTAACCCATTTAAGCAACAACAAATACAGCAGTTGTTTTTACACATCATATTATCAAATAAAACCTTAGACCTGTGGACAGGTAATCAAATTGTGACAATATCACAATGCAAAAAAAGAAACACCTCACCTAATAGAAGTATAATGCAGGCCAGGATGGCAATGAGAGCTCCCATACTAAGGCCGATCGGTAAGACGTAGGCCTCAACATTGCAGGACTGGACAATGCCGTCCTTACTGCACCCACAGACTCGGATTGTCAAGGTGTTGGTGCTGCTCATTGGTGGATTCCCATTGTCCGTCACAATGATTGGCAGGAAGTACATCTCCTGTTTCTGTCGCCGGAAGGTATCGTGCTTGGCCAGGACACTGATTGAATTGTCTGTCAGAGAGAGGTAAAGCCAGAGATGATTTTTATTCTTTTTACAAGGATGTGTGGAAACCCATAATTATTCATGGTAGCAACACACTGAAGTTCTATTATTAAATCGTGTGAAGATCAGTGCAGCATGAGGGTAAACTAATTTCACATCAGTCGTCACAAGGCTCTCTAGCACTTTCACATTCCAACGCCGTAGATGGATTTCAGCCGTCTTCCTTTTTCTTGACAGTCCAATTTGGGAATTCTGAAGGAAGGCGAGCATGAGTTTGCTGTCCCCCTTTGAAAGCCAAAGAAATGAAGGGACCACGGCAGGCGACACTGACTTAGAAGATGGCACATGTCGACCTAGAAAGGTGCCAGCTGCTCTTTGATGACACTTCTGTGAAGCTGTCTGCTCATTAGCTGGCTCTCCTTACCCTGCTCACATTATCAAACACTTGCATTCCCATAAGGATCTACTCCTGCTGATCTTATGGAAAATGTACAAGATTTCTGATAGTCTAACCTTTGCCTCTCTGCTTGAGGGTGCACTGAAGAGGGAGGGAAAATAGATCTGGTGATACGTACGCCAAAGAGAGATGAGGCCACATTGAAGCATCCGCATTGACAGAGCAAACTTAATCAAAAGATGGAATGCTTCATGATAGAATTATTTGCTTTGCACAATCTGTAATTGATGTGAACATATGCTCAGATTTATTTTCTTATGAGTGCTGCCACAAAGTGGTACGCTCTGCTTTGTGAGCACCAACGTATCCCACTTCATTTGGATCATTCAGCAGTGCATAGTGAGTATGCAAGAATCTACTGTGCTGTAGTAAATCAGCAGGGCTTGTCCTCGTATACAGGTCATTTTCATTTTCTTGGCAACAATTGATGGTAAAAATAGAATTAAATATTTCCTGCCCATCAGTCTCTCTGCAGAAAAAGCCAGCTACTCAAAAAGAAAGGCAGCTGTGCAGATAACCTTCAAACAGACTGAACTCGCTGGAAAGAATGCTCCTTTTTTATTATCTTTTATATATTAGGGCATATTAAAAATGTGTAATCCACATACTAATGAATGCTGATAAAAAAAAACAAAACACTGTTTACATTGAAATATTAATCATGACATTAACCAAAGCAAAAGCTCATTTAAATTAATTCCTTGCTATAAATAACTTAATATGTGGGTGGTTCCGAATGACAGCAGTGACAGCAGAAGTCACACCAACAGTCTTAAAACTTTCTGCACTTCTGAAGTCTCTCAGCTACACACAGCACGCTCATGAGTGCCAAATCAGAAGGACTTAAAGAGACAGTTCACCAAAATCTAAATGCATATTTTTACTCTCACCCATAGTGCTGTGTATCAATTTAGTTTTTTTGTGTTGGAGATATTGGTCATAGAGATGTCTGCTTATCTGGAATATAATGGAACCACATGGTACTTGGTTTGTGGTGCTCAACTCGCCAAAAAAAGAAAAAAAAAAACCTACGGTACATTTGAAAAACTTAACAGAAATGAGTCTTTCCAGAAATCAGGTTACTCAAGATAATCCACAGACCATGTTGTGAGCAGTTTCATATAGGAACTATTTTCTGCATCCACCAACCGTAACACCTCGCAGAAGGAAGCATGCAGCTTCTGCTACCTCTCCTATCACCACTGAGCTGACCCACCATTAATGGATAGATGTCTGCTTCCTCCTGTGCGGTGATATGGCTGGCAGGTGTTGTTTTGTAGAAATAAAATAGTTCCTACATGAAACATACTATATGAACTGTCCCCGTAAATACTTAACAGTTGAATTATACCAAAGACTTTGAAAGAAGAAAAAGAGAAAAAGTTGCTAGATTCAATTTTGTCTAGACAGAAATGTTCACTTTTGTTAACGTGACTGTTTCGCTCCTCTCCTGCCCACATGTATGACGTGTCTGTTAATATGTGCAATGTTATTGTGTGTATGTGATTTAATATATAAATGGTGCATAATGTATGTGAGTGCAACACAGACATGAAAAAAACGTATCCCTTATTGCATATTCATAATACATTTGATTAAACCAAGAGAACACACTAATGGGTATACAGTATTTAGAGTGTAGAACACACTAATGGGTATACAGTATTTAGAGAGTAGCTTAATCAAAGTCCAATTGAAATCATAATCATCACCTTTTTCTTTGCATTCAAAAAACATTGTGAAAATGATTTTTAGATTACTTTTTTCAATGAACTGCTAAAGGGGAAAAACTATGTTTTGAAAAGCACAACAGAAATGCTTCTTTAGCCTCCCTCTTAGTGGATGGGCAGGGTGACTGACAACAGACCTAGCAGAGGCAGCAACAAAATCAAAACAAACCTCCACTTGAAAAAGTAGCTTACAAGCAAAGAACACTGTTGTGTTGGCACTGTTATCTAACTGCAGTATAAAGCAAGAACTATTTGTCTGTATTAAAGTATGTTGTTCACAAATCTCATGAACCCTTCATCCAATCCACTTTACACTTGGCATGTGTATTGCTGGGGACCCAAGGATATGCAGTGTCCAATTTGATAAAATGTGGACATCAACACGTTCATGTAGAACAACGTTTAGTTATAAAATACGAAGGACAAAACCTGTCTGCAAAATCGTATATATTATATTAATCTTTGTTAACGTCCATACAACATGAAATTCTAATGTCTTAAGACATTTAATATTTTGTCAACCAAATCTTCATTCCAAGCAAAATTTAATTATGTGTGTCAGATGTAAGAGTTCAAGGTACTTCTGAAGTCATATTGACGTCTGGTGCCAGCTAGGTACTAATTTCACAACCAAACTCTTCTTTACTTTCCTGGAGTCAAAGAGCGTGAGTGGACAGCTGACAGCAGCGACACAATGCCTTTGCAACTCAGACTATTTAAATCTGCCATGCAGGTGTATAGCTCAGGATTCAATGAAAAGCAATGCCAAGCATTTAGGCTGTATGAGCGGTTCTTGAGACAGCAGCAGTACCACGGGACAGGCAACAACAGGCATGTTTTGAACGAGCACTGCACTGGTTAAAGGAAAAAGACGACAAGGATTAACAGCTAAACTGACAGATGCTGACATTTTACAGGTTGGTTTTTACCCTGTTCAGTGTGCTTTGGCTCACAAGCTAATAAGCCTGCAAAATCAGCAATCATTAGCAAGCACTTTTCCCTTGATGGATGTTTGTTTGGTAGTCCGATCAGCAAGCTGAGGTGAAACACAAGACACGTCTCCATGACTGTGAGAGGAGAAGGAGACATTAGCTAAAGGTTTTCTGTGTCAGTGCCTCTTTTTGTGTTTTGTTCCAGGCGTGGTTGACTAACTGTTGAACAATAATGCATACAGCCTTATCTTACTGTCAGAAGATGTAAATGTAATAATTTGATCGGCTAAATGACAAAAAAAATCTGTCTATGTAGACAGCTGTATTTCAGTTGGACTTTAAAATTGAGTCTTCTTTGCATTTTTTATTGTTCTCTTTTATATCTCGTGTGAGATCCTTGAATCTTTTGGATTTAACTTTAATAGGTACGATACAATATTATAACATAGTTCCAATACAGAGTATAACACTGATGAATTGCACAAAGACTGTAAAGCTAATTTTCAACTCTTGCTCCTAGTTGGGCCTTTACATAAAGACCTACGGTGTTATTAAAATACTGAATTTCAACATCATCAAACTATCTCATTATTCACTCATACTCTTGTAATTTTTCTTAATTTATTATTCTTTGTGTTACATTGTTATAATGGGACTAAGAGATAAAGGCAGAAAAAGCATTTCATTGTGCAGAGAAACTGGTTTTTAAGAGCGCATATGAGATTAACGCCTCAACTTTGACTGAACAACAGCCACTGTAGTCACAAGCAACAATTATAGGATAATGCTAAAGGCTAAAACATGGTGTAACATTAGCATCAGTAGAGATGAGTCATAAAGGCACTGAACTGATTCAGTTTCAAAGCAATATCCATCAAAAGTTTGCTAACACAGCCACTACAAGGCACTGGTCATACCCGACCAAGTTGTAACTGCAAAACCCCTGAGAGTACTGAATTGAGCAATGGATTTAACATTTGGAAGAAGATGACTGTAATACCTTAACTACAAATTAAAAGAGTCAAAAACAGTTTCTCTCAGCAGAATTCCATTCTTGGCAGCATGCTGAATGTATGTTGTCTCAATTACTGAGAATGAGATGCTCTGCTCTGTTGCAACTCCGCCTGCTGAACACGGAGTTGTCAGAGTGCTCGATATCTTGTATACAGCTGGTCAGAACCTTCGCCATCTTTCTCAGCGTGGGCAGCCCCTAACCTCTTCACTGTGCAATCCCTACAATTAGACTCATCATCGCAAACAAAAGCAGCACACAGAGGCTCACAGGAGCCTGACGCTCTTCACTCAAGTGTCTCCCACAGCTGCCGATTCAGATAGAAATAGTCACTGAAGTGCTGGGGGATGTGGCGCAATGGGCTTCTTTTCTCTGTTTGGAATTAGCAATGCCACAGACAAGTGGTTGGTGCAATATGTAACATATAGAGCCGAGCCATAACACATAGTATTTACTGCAGTCGAGCAAGAAAAATGCATGCTGTTTTTTGTCATTTGAGCTATGCTTATGGTGGTGAAAGATTTCTAGTGGCGGTTTTATCTCTTACATCATCTTAAGAAACTATTAAATCTCTTCTTAACAAAAGGGCAGGGTTCAGGAACCTGCATGTTTTATGCACTTTGAGGTTGATCCGCGGTTTAGACTGAGTATTTTTGCAGCAGTCTGTGCCTGTTCAACAGCCCTTCATTTCTGACTTTCCAATTTCTCACAGCATTTTTGCACAAGTGTAACAAGGAAATATGATTTTACTCCTTCAGTTATTGCTCAACGTGTCAAAAGAGGTATAAATATACTAAGTCAAAACTATTTTTGCATCACCTGTGATTATTATACTGGCATCTCATGCTCCTGCCTGCTAATGTACCTGTTTCAAAAGAAAAAAAAAGGTTTTTATGATTCTCCAAAACTGGCTAGTCATTTTGATGACCTGATTTTTATACTCGTTCCTCTGTCAGAGAGAGCTTGCAGTAAGATAGCCTGCAGCCTCTGTGTTGAAACAGAAGGCTAGTACCATATGAAGATTATTTGCCCTGAGCTGAAAACATTACACAATGTCATCATGAACACAGCCTGTTCAGAACCAGTCATGTAGGAGAGGCAAGAGAAGAGGAATGGGAGAAGAAAAAAAAACACAGCAAATAAACCAATCAGAGTATTTAGCAAATAAATTTAGTACCATCTGCCACGCTGCAGCAGCTCCTAGGAAGTCACCCTACATTGAGCTGCAAGAGTACGAGGAAAAGCCATTTGGATCCCATTCATTTAGTTTCCCTCAAAACGCACTGGGGAGTAAAAAGAAGCTGGTGTCCAGACAATTTCACATCTGCTAATTGTGAGCTACACTGATCCACCAGATTTTATCTCGAGTACGGCTAACACGCCACGGGTTAGAGATTAGACTGGAAAGCCGTTGGAGAAATTTACAGAAGCTTCAGTTATTCTGCCACAGAGGAGTTTCTTTTCTTTTCTTTTCTTTTCTTTTCATTTCTTACTCACCTTGGTTGTTTTTGATGGTGAAATTGGGGTTGTTGAGCATCTCCGGGACTAGACGGTAGTCAAAGTAGTGACCCTGGATTGGGTCGTCTTTGTCCACTGCACTAACGGTCTGGATCACCTGTGTTGAAAACAGACAGTACGTTTACATGCACAGTTTAGTCAAGCTGCACTTATAGCTTAATTAGGTCATGTTATTAGACTACTGTCCTTGTCCCAGTATGCAAGCATCAGGAGAGAATCAATGTATTGATGGAAGTATGTCTGACTCCACCATGGTAGGTAGTTATATGCCAACAAACCGAAGTCGTCATATATTGCAGCTTTGTCAGTGGACTTCCATATCTAAATATTACAATTTAGTATCCACACTGGCATGAATAGTTAGGTTTAAACGACAAAGTCATGAGTGGTTAGGATTAGGGGATGAAGGCAAATGGGTAGTTGTAGAAAAAGCAAAGACAAAACACAAACAAGAGAAAACACTGGACCCTTAGGGGTGCCTGGTGGCTCAGTGGTTGGACCGGACCCCCTATTTACGGAGGCTGTGTCGTCGCTGCAGTGGCTGCAGGTTTTATTCCAGCCTTGGCCCTTTGCTGCATGTCACATGTAGCAAAGGGCCCAAGGGCCTACAAATTTATGCTGTTCGACTTACAGGTCAAAACCTGGTGCAGGAGCTATGGATCATGCGCAGAATGCCTAGGCCCCTTCAGGTCCAGTTGAGGTGTATACATAAAAAAAGTCATTTGACACCAAATCGCATTGTTTAGGTTTGTTAGTCCGACTTCTAAAATGTTGACGGATTTCGGTGGGACTAATGTGTTTATATGTATTTTGAGTTCAGTTTAAGCCAGACTAATGCAATAATTTGACTTTTTCTAACACCACGTAAACATACTGAGTGAAGATAAACAGAGGAGGGCTCAAAGTCATGAGAGTGCCAGCCTATTCATTACTCTGTTTTTTTTTTTTTTTGCCTCCGCAGATTGCCTCAGTCTAATACTGGCTGGATCACACCTGATGAAATATATGCCCTATTCATTCCCGGAGTTTGTGATTATTATCAATGAGGTCCTGTCGAGTCTGGCACACTTTCAGGCTCCTGGCTCTATCTGTTAATCTGTCATCATAGGTCTTATCGTGCTGTACGTCTTTATGATTGATTGGAAATTAGAATTCAGGCCCTGCAGGACCCTTTTTTCCCCCACTTCCACTCTTTTCAATAAAGCTCTCTATTGTACATACACAGGTCCTCCTGAATGAGGTCGATTGATGAGGAGGAGAATGCTAAGTACTTGTCCAGAATTTTTGGCTGGGGGAAGTATTGTGCCATCTGGAGGAGGACATGAAAGACAGTCTTGAATTATGATCTGGTCTGATCAATCCTGACTGCTTTCATTTTCCCTTTGCACCACGCACACTGTGTCCAGGGAGGACTGTCGTAGGGAGAAAGGGACGGCGCTCCCACCTCTGTAGTTTCCCAGTGAAATAAATAGGCTATAATTCACAGTGGCCAATCATTACAGGGGAGGAGTGAGAGACAGAGAGAAAGGGAGAGAGAGGGAGATAGATCACGGATTTGAAGAATGAGCCACTTCTTTCCTTACCTGTCCAGGTTTTCCATTTTCACACAGAAAGGCCTCGTATTCCGTGGCAAATTCAGGGGCATTGTCGTTAATGTCCATTACTCGGATAGCCACAATCGCCCTTGATATCTGACTGTGGTTTCCTATAGATTGATAGACAGATAGAGAGGGGGTAAAGAGAGAGAGGGGGGGGATGAAATCACAGAAGGGAAAAGACAGGATATAAATATATAAATATGAAAAGACAATGAGCATAATAGAAAACAAAAAAAAACAAACAAGGTTAAACATGGAATCCCAGGTAAATCCTGTGACCTAGTTTTAATTTCCTTTATTTTCCATCTTTATTTCTCCCTTCATTTCCTGAGCTGATGGGAGGACACATGATAAGCCACATCAATCTAAATTTCAGCCAGTATCGTTGGCGCAAAGAAGATTCCAGGCAACTGAAAAGGGGGAGAAAAAAAAAATCTCATCCAAAGTGCTTTTGAAAATCCCCTGTACACTGTAATGTTTAAAACATGAGGGTTAAAACATGCATATTAATGAGTCATTGGTAACTGAAGTCTAAAAAGACAATAAAAGGCAATTTAATTAGATTAGATTTTGATTGGAATTATTCATCGCTGGTAATTGACAGTCCCTTTCGAGAGTCCCTGTAAACTGTTGTATTTATTAATCAGCATTGCAAATGCCAACTTTTAAAGCAATGATGTATTAATATTGCCTCGAGAGGACTGTGTCACTGCGGCCAATGACACTGCTGTGTTTTTATTTTATATGCTATTGAGTCATTTATTTATTTGGGACCATGAATCTTGCTCCTACCACTCATTTTAGCCAATGGCAAGCAAAAAATAATTGTATTTTTCCTTTTATTAAAAATGGCCCTAAATCATAATAATCTGGTAAGTGTTGACTGTTAACATCTTTGGTTTAAAACTAGTTTTAAATTGAGACTATGTAACTTTTGCTGAATGGCGGCCATTGTAATTACAAGATAACCCTAATCCTAATTTCATAAAATTCTCTTGAACTAAATGCTTCCAGTACATCATCATGTTTATTCATGACATGTTAAAATGTAGCAGGAGCATGAGCAGAAAAAAAGTCATAAAGTCAGCAAATGTACTTATTAATGCCATAAAGAGAGAAAGCATCTATCTACCTAACATTAGCTGACTACCACAAGCTACTGGTCACATCATACAAAGCTGTAGTAGCAATCCTGAATGTTACCAACTGAGCTCGGATGTATTTTATTGCCTATGAGTTAAATTTTGTGAAAGGATTTTTGGAATTTCTTCTTTAAAAATGTACATAATCCCACTTTTTCCGCAATCCTGCAGAAAGATAGCTGATTGTTGAGTCTCATTTCAAGGTCATCAAATACTGACTTACTCGGATGTCTAAAGCCCATATCAGACCAAAGACTATGATGAGACGAAACCATTTTAGAATGATGCAGAAAAAAGTTGCTGCGATGAACTCAAGTCTGTCAAAGCTTCATGACAGCATGTTTGCTTGCTGCAAATTCTCTGACAACAGCCCTCCGTCCTCACAGTATCTGGTGTCAGATGGTGGGTCGCTGCTACTGCTCGCTGTATGATATCATGTCACATACACACACACACATGCACATACTCATTAGCACTGGTTACATAAAATTATTGTGGTACATTTTTTATATCTACAGTCCATCTGAAGTTCAGGCTATTTTGTGTTTTCACCGTTTCACCATTACACTCTGGTGTAAACTAGCAGGTTTTCAGAACATTGTCGACCAGCCCATGCTGGATGCATGATACATGCAGTATGCTACATGTATCGTCTTGCCTCGTAGTCAATCTTTGGTCTGAACTGGGTTTTAACCACACTGCCAATCCAAAGCATCAGTATTTGGCAACCGAGGATTAACCCTCAACAATCAATGTCCCTGCCTGTGTATTAAGTTGTTTGTTTTTTTTTTCCTGTTTCTTGTAATACGCTATCATTCCTTTTTTGTTTTTTTTTATAGTAACTTCTTGTTCAGATTTCTTCACTCCCAGCCCTTGTGTCTTTCCCACAATGTACTCCATGTAGGTATTTAGTATATGTGCTCCATGTTCTTGTTAGTTCATCTTAGTCCTTTGTGTCTTACATTTCAGTATTTCTCCAAGTAAAACTTCTTTGCTATTTGATCTTGCTCTGTATTTTTGAAGTCTTCAGTTTAGTGTTTTTGGATACCTCTCCTTGTTTATGGACCAATTCCTTGGAACTCTGCCTGTCTAGTAAACGTCTCTTTACCTGTTTTTGTGTCAAGTCTTGCATTTGAGTCTTCCATCTGTTGTACTATGTACTTTCTCCAGAATTACACGCTACACCTTTAAATGGTACTTGTCTTTTCCGTCTTTATTGTAATAACTTTTTAATGAAATCGAGAGCAGTGAACAGGATGCCCCAGAAAATCAAGTCCACCAGACGAGCCAGGATATGAGTTAAAAAAGAGGTAAGCGGTGAGGAGAGTGGAAATTGACAGTCTGATAGACAGTGATAGATGGATTAGGGCAGAGGGAGAGAGATGGAGACAGACCCCCCTAGAAAAGTGACTTTACCCCAGCAGCAGACAGGGAATAGAGTCTGATTAGTCAGATGTCAACTGGTGCGAGGCGGCAGAACGCGCCTCCGTTTGGGTGGCAAATGGCATCGGGATAGAACTGGGAACACATCTATTCCTCTTCACGCCAGAGAAGACACCGGCTTCCCTCCCATCCGTGAAGAATAGCAAAACTGCCATATTTATTTTGGCAAATTCCTATTAGGTGTTCTCGGAGATGCCACTATCTCGAGCCACAGTTACTTTGCCAAGAGGCATGAACACACGCTTTAAATGTATGGGTGCAAGAAATGACAAGGCAACCGGCTTATCAAATGAGACACATTCAATTCCTCCAACGGGCTGCTACGATGGTGGGATTTGTCTGTGCTGCACGTCCAAAACATTATGACAGCATTTGGGCTTTCATTTATTCTGACAATTAATGTGTGTTTCCTTTGATTAAGGGAAGAAAGGGACAGATAGAGGATGAGACAGGGAGGGAAGGAGAGGGAGATAGAGCGGAAGAGGACAAGAAAAAAAGTTACAAGCTGTGTAAATTTCTATTCCAATAGCTTTAAGGGGTACATTAAGCTTTATCACAACATACAGCCCCCCTGAAACAATCTGTATGCAAATAAAGCCTTACATATGGTTTGAGCTGTTTGTAGCTCTGCCGGCAAGATTTTCTACGTAGTCAGTGAGTTTTGCGGTTCGCAGATGTTCTTTAATCTGTAATGGATGCTGGCGTTGGAGCAATCCACTCTGGAGCATGTCTTTAAAACTGTTTATTTGATACGTCTTAATGTTCTTGCACTTCCCCAAATTGACTACTGAGCTGTTTAATTCAATCAAAACTCAGCAAATTAACGTATTTAATGCCTCTGTGGATTCAAATGCTAATTGTTTGTGCCATACTTGGGGAGCGATTAAAAGTGCCGGTTTACAAAGCGCTATACTGTTCAACAGTGGATTGTGCATAGCAGGTCACTGACTCCTTTGACTGAGACAACGCATGAAGTGGCTCTGGAGACAGAGATATTGTGCGTGTCTCCCTGCACTTCTCAGGTTTTAAAACCTGCATGCCAATGAATGTCTAATAGCATGTTGATTTTCAAAAATCGGACATTATGATTCACGAGGGAACAGTGCTCACAGGAGGGTGAGAGAAGAGTCAGGAGAGGTTACTTACTGACTTCTGTGGCGGTTACTGTGATGTTGTGCCACATGTCCGTCTCCCGGTCCAGCGGTTTGGCCAGTGTGATCTTCCCATCATCCACGTTGATGTTGAACTGCCTCTCCAGGTCCGTGTGCCGATCGATGAAGTACCTACAAAGACAATCAATCATCAGAAATTTGAGACAGAACTCTAGTTCGCAAGTTCTCAAAACAGCATCTTTTGCAATCCCTTGGGTGTTGTGGCTAACATTGCCTTATCCATGAAGAAACACCTGTAGATGAATGCACAGTAAAAACAGCAAGGCATCAATAATTATCTAAAACCACATCCACACTAATATGACTAACGGTATTTTAGCAGCATTCCAGAATTAATCTCCAATATACAAGTAGTTCCCACTAATCTGATTGGTCCACAAGACATTTAAAATGTACTCAGATCTGCATGGCAGCTGACCTGTGTCATCACTAAAAGAATTGCACGACCATTTCTTAATCACTGCTCTTGGAGAAATCATATGATTATCATACAATTTCCGGCACGAGAAAATGGGCATTTTAAAATAGTATTGAAGAACATCAATTTCACCACAACAAAAAGTGGAAACTTGCCAAAAGAAAATACAGCTGACATAATGAAAATTAGCAGCCAACTCGCGAATGGTGTAAACTATTAACTGACACAAACATGGCAAAAAACAGCATAAAAAAATCATTCTTGAAGTTTCTTGCTGAGGACCCCACAACCCTCCTGTGTCATATGTGCCCCCTTCCTCAATGTTGAATCCAAGATAGAATCACATTTTTTTGCAATTTTCACTTCATTGCAATAAAATGAAATAAAATAAAAATAATCACCCCTAAACATCAACATGCATTGCAACTTTTTGATTAAAGCTGCTGTAAAATCAGGCAATATATGACACAAACAATCCCAAATCCAGCCTGTGAAATCCTGGAGGGACTGTATAATATTCTGGCTTGACATGCCCGGACTGATAGAACAACAGGGAAGCAAATGTGGGTGTCTGCATTAACATTTTCAAAAAGTCTCTCTTTTTGTTTTCCATATCAAAAATACAACGTCTGGGTTTTCAAACTATGACAAGACAACATTTTCTAATGTCTCCATTGCAGGGCTTTCAAAACACCAGAGAAGTGTGGACACCAAGCTAAATGTAACAATAGTTCATTTTAAAAGAACCCCCTCGAAAACGAGATGATACATCTCAAGGGGCTATCCTTTCAATAAATTTAAATAGAAAACAAAAACATATCAGTGTGGATATAACTTTAGGACTAATTACAGCCTTCACATGAGCAGCAGGTGACATTTACGCTGAATAAGGTCCAAAAAGCCCTCCCCCTGATCGCGGTGACACCTCCCCTCAGCAAAAAAAAAAAGACCATTAGTACATGTTATGTCAGGGTAAGAGATAGGCTGTTGTTAACCCTATTTGCGATCTGTCAACACTCAATGGCCCCCAAAGGCTTTGCATTAATGAGTTAGGACAGCATTGTGTCACACATGAGCTCCAACAACAGAGAGGGCTGTGGGAGGAGATAATGGATGTAATGGAGATGAACCAGTGACCGGCCTGTTATGTGTGACCTTGTCTGATCTAAATGATTTTGTTTGCTTTTTTAAGCCACTAGCCACATTGGAGTCCTTGTCAATAAAACAGCACAAATTTAATGAAACACTGATTCAGGATATATTTGTAAAGCACTTCTTTTTTGTGATTCTATTTCGCTGTGACCCTGCCTTTGACACACTGACTTTTTTTTAGAGTAGTACAGTTTAGAGAATACAGTGGCAAGACATGAAACTCCTCAGAGAAGATAAAAAAAAAAAAAAAAAAACGAAAAAACTCCAGCAGTGGGTATGAAATTGGAATGCACATAAAAGAGAATTTTTCCGATGCCGCTTGAAGCTGTGAAATCGCTCCTTCCGCTGCGCCAATTCTTGGGACAAGCCCACACAAAACGAACTAAAAAAGAATCTGTCATTATGGGTCATCTTTGGTTTCACACTTTCATTTGCCATTATGTGTGACTGTCATAAACATCCTACTCACCTAAAAACACTATGCCGCGATGATTCACGTGAGCTAATTACACCATGTACTTCACGTACCTCCAGGACAAACTGCCTCCTTTTCTCTCTCACTCTGTCCCACTCTCACATCTCACAATCTCTACCCCTCTCTTACTCACTCAATAGTCAGAAAGTATTTCTTTTCCATCCAGCTGGGTCTCTAGCTTTTCCTAATCCAATCCCCCTATCCAATTCTTTGCAGGCCCCCCTTCCACACACAAGCATCCGTCGGCCACCAGGCGCCCTGCTCACCCTGCCTCCCTTCCTTCCTAACCCTGGGTCTTGTTGCATCTCACAGTGGAGCTGCTCATCCCTATCAGTGTAGACCTGTTGGCAGGAACCCTACAGTGTTTTTTATGAGAGAGAGAAGAGAAAGAGATGGAGAGAAATAGAGAAAGAGCACCAGAGAAAGACAAAGTCACAATAACAACAATTTATATGAAGGAGGGTGCTGCTTATACAAGAATGATAGGAAATGAAATAAATAAACCGCTGGCCCAGATTCCAATTGTTGGGGAGATGTACCGAGCCGTGACATTTCCATTTTTGAGATGAAATGGTGTAAAATCCTCTAGACGCCGGGCTGGGAGAGGTCCATGAGGACCCCCCTCTACACCCCCTCACCCCACCCCTCTCTTTCTCTCTTGCCCTGCAGACGCAGAGCACTTTCAAGACAGGCAGACAGCAGCAAACCACCTGGGAGCAGCCTCTCTCCTGCAGACTGAGTGGATCCCAGTCAAACTCTGACAGCCTCACGTGGAAGCGGGGAGACAGACCCTGAAATGTTCTGCCACCTGTCACTCAAACTGACAACGTGATGTGAAAAGAATTAAAAGCAAATAAAAAATGATATCCGGAGTCGTACGTGCGCGGTTTTCCTGAGTGTGATGAGCAAGTGTGTGCGCGCGTGTACCTCTGCGCGTGTCGTTTCACTTTTCACAGGCCTTTTAAACACCGTTGGGGGCTGACCTCGGTCTGACAGTTAAACATTGCGGCGTTTGTGCCGAATATTAGAAAGTGGTAAAGTGTTCCTGCAAATGACGCAACAGACATCGAAATATACTCAACCTCAGTATAAAACAAACATAATGTGCTCATAAGAATGCATCTGTGTGACAGAAGCTGTTTGGTGCATGAGAAGAGATAACCATAAGCTGTAATCAGTGAGATCATGATGTTTTATTTTTTTTACCTTTTAATTTATGGTCCTCTGGTGCATTGATGTGGTGTCTCGGCGCTATGTTTGTCACAGATCGCCTGCCAATCAAACAGTGTGGCCGGGACAAGGTCTCTGCTTGAGTTTCTGTGGGTGGCAATCTTTTGCCTCTTAAGCCACGGTGGCTATTATTGCTCATGCAAACTGCTGGCCGATTTTTCTTTTCCATCACATAATGTGGGCTGAAGGTTTTACTCTAGGAAAGATTCAGCAGACACTGGTGTAAAAGCCTTCATAAACTAAATTTACAATAATGGTTAAACTGAAATTGTGCTACATCAGTAACATGCAGCAACAAACATCTCCATTATTATAAAATAGTCTTAATTGCCTCAAATTTAATGTAAGAATTAAGAGCAAAAATACTGAAGCAAATATATGTTACTGATTTTGAAACCTCAGTTGGGGCGTATAATGAACTGGGGTGGGAACACAACATTCTCACTGCGGCATTCCACAACATCTGCCACCATCAAACCTCGAGCATTGATCACGTTGCTGTGGGATGGGCTCTGTGTCCCAATGAGGTGCAAACTGACACTGATTAAATCTGACAGAAAAACAGTGAACCAAGAAATTCCCTGTGACCTCCAGTTCTATAGATTCATGTCAATCAGAGACACCAAGGCTTCTTGTTTCGTCCACTAGTGCAATTACTTGTGCATTTAGCATCAAATTGGACTGTAAATATATGCAAAAGGGTCTGCCAAATTTAAGGGGCACTCCACAGATTTACACGCATCACGAGCGCTAGTCAGCATGGAAAAACAGATATAGTAACAGTAACGGCATATTGTCATCTGTGGCTTTGGAGGGGAGCTCTCTTGAGTCTCTCTTGAGTTAAATGGTTAATGGAGTCAAATGAAAAATCAAGTTGTATTTTGGATAATGTGGTAGCCATTGTTTCCAAAACTCTTGACCATACTAAAGAATAAAAGTCAAGCATGAAAGTATGTTTCCTTGTGAGTCTTTATGAAAATGCAACTAAACTGCTGGAGTAACTTTGATGTAAGTAACCGGTTTAGGCCTGACAAAAAACAAACAAATATTGTTTTTTTTTTTTTTGTTTTTTTTAAGAAACAGTGTACCTAAAATTCCCTTAAACTTTGTTACTCTTGATTAATATCAGCTTATATGGCCACAAGTGACAATAACATGGCAACAGTAAAAGCTTTGTTTAACCTTAGAGGCTGTTTTTATTCGCTGTTTGTATGTACTGTTCCTATGAGAAATAATGCACTATAATTTGTTTATAACCCACATAATCGTGAGCCAGGAGGCTTTGATCATGTGACCTATGTGCTGTAGGTTGTCAAGCCAGGTGATGTAGTGTAAAGAGCGACAAACTGGATGGATGGGTCAAAGGACTTTGACCCAGGAAACTGCTGTTTGTCTCCCAAGTGAAACCAAAAATTATTCTAAGTTATGTTTATAACTGTGAAATGTTGTGTCGTCATGTTGTGTGAAACCAAAAGTCAATGTTGCGTTATTTTAAGTTATGTTTGTACATAAAGTCATATCACACTTACACGTTACTTTAAGTGGGTAACGAAATGGCGCCCAGCCATGATTCATTTTCTAAAGCTAACCTAACTAGTAGGGGCATTGCTCCCATAGATATACAAATCTTGGACATAACTTTTTGTAAGATTATATACAAACCATTGCATGAGAAAATGTTAAACAGTAGCATGAGAAGACAAGAGTTATGAAGCAGGTAATTGACTCCGTAATGCCAGTTACAGCAATTTCTATCTAAAATTCGCAATTATTAGCCAACATTAGACACCATAAACTACTGCTCATACCAGACCAAGCATGCATGTGTTGGGAATACTAGTATATTTCATTGATTCGTAGTGTGTTTTAATGCTTATGAATTCTAAATTAAAATTGTATGAGGGCTAATGTATTTTTTTCTTTTTTAATTTTCTTTTAAATACTTATGGCACAGAAATGAACTCGCCATTGCTCTCTGAAGGACCGACACAGCCAACATGTATTCTCATATTAAGAAACAGTATATGTTATAAGCTAAATGATAGACAAACTATACAATATTTACTATGCCATTGTATTGTCAGGCTAGATGGTATTTCTACACGTTTTGCATTGTCACGAAATTGGTGGCCTAAAGGTTAAGCACCATGGAAAGGTTTCTGCTTAAGTGTTTGAGGTTGTTAGTGCGTATTCACACCTCTGTATGTGTGCACAGTAGGTGCTGCTCTGCTCTGTTAGAGTGTGAATGTGTGTGAGTGACTGAGTGCCTGTACAAGTTGGAGGGGGAAGAGAGAGGTGAAAAGATCGAGAACAAATGTTTTTTTGTTTTTTTTTTCTGCAGAGAACAAAATGCCTCTGTGACATTCTTGCTTGTTATTAGGTCAGTAATTCCACAGGGAGGACCACAGATGTAGAACTAATTTTTTGCCATCCCCTGAATGCTGACCGGTTGTGTTTTAACTCGACATTTTATTCAGGTTGGCCCTTTCCCCGGGAAGGTGATTTTCTGTAAGAGTTGAAAGTAAATCATAAATAACAAAATATCAAAAGTTGTACAAAATAGGCCTTCCTGACATGAAATTTCCCTTCATTTCAAAACCATCTAGTTTACATGACTGCTTGTATTACCATATGCAGAATGTTAGCTGTCAGCTGTGCTAAAACAACATAAAGAAGCCTGCAGTAAGAAACAAGCTTGACAGAATTCCATTACAATTTCCCCCCCCAACGACAAAAGAAAAAAAGGAGCATGAAAACAAAAATGTTAACCAAACATGTTTAAAATCATTTTGTGATGCTTTTCGCAGTATCAATATTTTGGAGTAAAATACAATCACAGCTATTCTATGAAATAGCGGTTCATGTCAGACAGCAACAGTGACTGCCAGATGTCACATTGCTTTTTATTTGTGATCAGTCAGGTAGAAAACAACAGAGCACAGGCTCCAGAGAGAAGCAATACTGAGGGAGTGTTTCATGGAGTGCACCTGAAATGTTGTTGGTTGGATGCATTAAGTACAGCTAAGGGGTTGTTTGTCTCCTGAGTGCAGAGGACATGGCAGCCCACCAGAGCACTCGCCCCGAGTGGTTTAGACTCAGACTGGTTTAGTCTGGTCCAGCTGGAGGGGTGATTGAGACAGAGAGCAATTCGGCTCATTCAGACGATGGTCAAGAGAAAGTCCGCACTCATGCTGCTATTACTGCCGCCACTCCTCCGCCTTACAGCTTTCTTTTAGAGCGCTCCTTCTCCACCCAACTTTTCAAACAGAAAGTTAAAGAGTATATTTGTAGGCCAGGGCCACCAATAAGCTTTCTGGGGCCCCTGATGTTTGGGCTGGTGGTGGGGGGAGGCAATGATGATGTTCAGCCTAAATTTAAGTAACAAGTAATTTTTGGAGTAGGCCTTATATCCCTAAAATCTGTACAATTTAAGCTAAAAGGTTACACAAGTCAATAAACCATTGTAACTGATAAAAATATAAAAATTGACTTTAAAAAAAACAACAAAAAACGAATGTTTTTTTTCATCAGATCAATTAATAAAAACACAATCAAAATATTAAAAGAAATAATAGTAATACAAAACATGCTGATCCAAACGATTTTTCAATGTAGAAACATGAACTATTTATTTAATATTTCTTTATTCTCCCTAAGTGAATTATGTACATTATATAGTTTTTGATACAAGGTACTTTTGTATGAGCAGAGTGCAGAGGCATTGTGATAGTTTCATCATTCGTTCCGCTTGCTTTTACACTGCAGGTAATGTAGTGCTATGAAGCCATTATGATGACGAAAGCTTTTTTCTTTTCACAAAGAGTGAATGGGAGGTCCATTCTTAAGGGTAAAACCATCTCTACTGAAAATTGTAGGAGTTCAATCTCTTTGTATGATTTTAGTTTATTTTTTAAACAAAAAAAAAAAACAAAAAAGCTCTCGACCTTTTCAGGGGCCCAGGCATCTCTGTGGGCAAGCCTGTTTTAGGCTAATAAGTATAATTTACGGGTGATTTGTGTAAAGAACAACAAGATATAACACATTCACAGATGTTTTCACAAGAATTCTTAGTTTCACACCTGTTTTCTGGACACATCTTAATACACCTCCTGGAGTTTTATGGTTATTAAAATAAAATAAACACTTTTTAGAGCCAAAGAAATGAGATTTTTCCAAAATAACAGATGTAATCCCCTTGTTACTAATAAAATACAAAAAAAAAACTATATTTGTTGATCACCTGAAAAATAATAGACAGCTATTTTGATACTTTATTTACAATATATATAATTTCTTAATCAGAAACAATCTAGTTCCCCTTTCTCTAGGGTAAGGATCTACTGCTTTTCTCTATTTCATATCATAGTAGACTGAATATATTGAGCTCTATAATGCTGGTCAGACAAAACAAGGCAATTGAAAATGCCACCTTGATTTTTTTTTCACAGTTTTCTAATGTTTCATAGACCAAATCACCAACTGCTCAGTCAAGAATAACCATTACAGTGAAAATATTTGTTAATTTTAGCCCCTGTACGTACTGCAAACAAACAAACAAACTTTCACAGTCTAATTATTTGGCTTATTTTCTAGTGAGGCTTTGTCCATATTTTCAATTATTTAGATCCTTCTGATCATGTAAGAGGCATTATTGAGGCTGCAGCCTTCTGTTAGTCAGTATATCTGCAAGGATTAAAATCTTGCAGACTGTAATCATTTTACCAGCCTGAAGCTCGGAGTTACAGGCTAATACAAATGTAAAATCAACGTCTGAAACGTCGTATTAAGCCCTCCATAACAATAGCTTGTTTCATCTTATCCCCCACAAAGAAAACACTTGACATCTGTGATAGATCATGCTCATCTTGAACATTTACAGGGAGGTTAAAAATGTAGTACAGTGTTGAAAGAAAATCACATGTTGAGGCAAAACAATTTGTTGTGACAAAATGCAAACTGGCAAGAAAATGTCTGGTTGTGTGTGTAATATTTGAGCAGCTATTTCCCCCCGCTGATCAGTGGCTTTACAGGAGTTGGCAGATGATTAATGCAGCATTCTATTAGCCACTTATAACTTCCTCTTCTTTCTCTTGGAGAATAAAATGGAAAGTTTGAGAATGAGTGGTATTAAAAAATCCAACAGTTCTTTTAAAAAAAGGCTCTATTCTGCTTGTCTGACTGCAGTGGAACTTTGTGGGGCCTGACAGCCACACAAAGCCCCCGAGCAACAGTCAGCTGTGAAAATAACAACTTCTCCACCAAACTGTAAAACTGGTGATTATAAGCATAATGAATACTGTAAGTGAATGACCTCAGGATAAATAATGAAAATAAAGTGAAAAATCTGCACAAAGACAGGTGACCTGGTGCATCAAGATGGCAGCCTATGACTTTGTACTACATTATGCTCAAAACATTTAAGTGCCATGACAGGATGTTGATATCTGGACAGAGTCCTGTGAAGAGATCATGTCAGCAGGGGGGCGGCTTCTGCAGGCATTCATTTATTATTTAGTCACTTTGTCTTTCAGTAATGATGCATCGAAGGAGGCGAACAAGAAAGAAGGCAAACCGAATTATTAATACTGCACAACATTTAAAAGAAACAGCTATTTTGAAATTGTTAAATGCAAAATGCTGGACTTTTACACACTTAAGATAAAAAACAAACCCTGATCTACAATGATAGCCCTATCCATGTATGTTTCCTTCATCATTTTTTTTTTATTACTAAACCTTAAAAAGTAGAAAAAAGCAATTCATTTAGAGTGGGGCTGCACAAATAATTAATTTCTTTTTAAAAGGTAAAATGTGTCACAACCTACCATTATAAATGGACCATTGTGGTGCCACAGAGAGGCATCACTCTTGTATCTGAGACATTAGGGCATTTATTCTATTAAAAATAATTACAATATGATGTTTTGCATATTGTGTAGTGTTAATTTAGAGCTGAAATGATAAGTTAATTAATTAGTTGATCATCTGTTTAATCCTTTCAGTTATTTTTCAATAAAAACATGTTGAACTATTTTCAGGTTCCGACCTCTGTGTGAGGATTTACTGCTTTCCCCTCCAAACTGAATATATTAAAGCTTTGGCCTGTCGGCTGGATGAAACAAGACATTCAAAGACGCCCACTGCAAATGATTCAGAGGTATGTTTTTTTGAGATGTTTCCAGAGCTGTGTAAAACATCCAGAGTCTTAATAAAGCAGCAAATCACTATTTGCTATGAAAAGACATGTAGAGTAATGGAATTGTGAGCAAAGATTGAAGTCATTCTCACTCTGTGTGTGTTTTTATCCAAGCTCCTCTCAGGGTTTCTCTGATTCAATTATCGTGGCAGCCCTCCACCATTAAAACAATTGCCATCATGTATTGATTTTTAATTATCAGAGCAGGACCGTTCATGAGGAGCATCATTGGAATACATATACAGTTTGGTTATACATTGTGTAACACTCTGCAAACTAAGAGTGCATTCTGGGCACAGACAGAGCAGTGAAAGTAAAACTTAATTGTTCATCACTATGGCTCTTAAAGTTCTGCAGTAGCTGCTCCTCTCATCCATCAACAATATCTGTTCTGATCAGCTCTGACTGGTTATCCATTACTGGTTATTCACCCTGTGAATCAAACTCAGAAAACCGCTGCTGAGGAAAAAAAGAACTTGTGACAAGTTCCACCTATGCTGTGGTCATGGACTTGCAAAATCATCCAATTTTAGACAGCAATATTAAAACAAAGGGACACACACATACAACAAAAAAAAAGGGCGCATGGTAATGAATCAGAGTCCCAATGTGTGCAGCCCACTGGCCAGCTAATCACTATGGCTCTGTACTCATATGATGGTTACTGTTGATAACATGGCCGGATGGCGTCGGCACCAAAGCATAACACCCACCCTCCGATTCCTCCACAGGTTCACTCTTATAGCTCTGCAGCAGTTTTGTTGTTGTAGCATTGTTTGCGCTTTTAGCACTACTAGCTGCGAGCTGGCTCAGCCACCCCCATGTTGAGAGCCGTGTGCTCCAAATGCTGCATGCAGCTTCTTTAGATTTAATGATATATTGATTGGACTTTTGTGCACTATCAACCTAAAGAAAACCATGATATTAAATAATAATAGCTTAGTACATGTATGTTTCTCCATTGTTGGTACCTCACCTAAATATAGACCAAAAGACTATTTGTACATTTGGAGCAGAGTTGATTAATCAGTTAGTCAAATGGCACCTATTTTGATAACTGATGAATTGATTCAATTAAGTTCTTGTTTTTTTTTTTTTTACTTTTACATTTTTTCAATCCAATCAACTGGTCTCTGTCTCCCTCTAAGAAGCACAGACTCGCTCAACAAATCTAGGAGTGCTGTGATTCGAAATAAGGACAGAGAGAAGTAAAATATGTCAATAGACATGAAATATACTTCTCCTTTATCAGTGAAGGGACATCATCCAACCCCGGGGCTCAGTTCCTTCTGGCAATCTCATCACTAAACATGAGGATGCCACCAGAAAAGGGAAAAAAGAAAAAGTAGAATGAACGGACCCTGCTCTGTAGCCCCAGCCAATCTATGAAACCCAGCCTCCTCTCTGCTCCCATGCAATTACACACAACCTGTTGACTGTTGTCGCGGGAATGCGGTCAGCAAGTCACTGGAGAATTAATGAAATGCCAAGATGGAGGGAGAGAAATTGCCTGTATAACCTATCCTCAAGGTGCCCTTGTGGTATTTCCAAGAATAAGTCACACAAGAGGAGAATACACATTCAAAGTTAAAGTTGTATTGCCTTCAACTCATAATCGACTTTTTTTGTACGTGTAGAAATGAGAGCAATCATTTGGTTGCTTTCTTACTGTTTAAGACAGTGAAGAGATTTAATTCCATGCCTCAGTATCAACCCTTTTATTAAAACAACTCATTATATTCTGAAAAGACTATACAGTTAACCTGTAGTCTCCCTCACTTCTTCAGGTTACACTAAAGAGCTTTTTCTTTCTCAAGTTGGGTCTTCATATCACTCTGATCCATTGAAAGCATACAAGGCTCACCTGACAAGGCTTCCGGTAGAATCTGGATCTCTGGCCGTGACCGTGCCTATGACCGTGTTGATGGGAGCATTCTCATTTACTTCCAGTAAGTACACTGGTTTGAAGAAAACAGGGGGTTCGTCAGCGTCTTCCACCGTAATCTTTACTGTAGCTGTGTCCTTGAAGGGCCCGCCACTGCCGGGCTCAGAGCGGATGTTGGTGGCTTCAACTTTCAGGGTGTAGGCTCGCTTGCTCTCGTAGTCTATTGACTGTAGGAGAGACAAAGAGAGATGTGGTCAAGGACTGCTTCATTATACTGCTTTACCAAATCACACATGTTAAATCTTGTGGTACATTTACTCAAGTACTCTACTTAAGTTCAAAAATGATAAATTAAAAATGGGTCGTTTTCCGTTTTTTGCTTTTTGAAATGAAAGCAAATAAATGAAAATTACTTTGTTTTTCAATATCCCATTTGTTAATCTTGATCAAATAAAGGAAAGTTGAAATACAGGCCACGGGCCAAATTTGATTTTATTATTTAATTTGTCTGATCTGCGTGACCCGGAAGTTCGTATTTTTGATGCTCCGAAATGAGTGTCATAAGATTCTGTGCTCAGCACAGATTTACATTAGAAATGAGCAGAGGAGGCTTTTGTATCAAGTATGATGGTGGTGTAATGATTAAATTTACTTTGATACTTGAGGTATATGTTGCTAAAAAAAAAATAAATACACATATGTCCTTTAATTTAAATGATGAGTTCATATGTCCACTTTTTTCAGAGAATTTCTTTCACCAATATTAAGATTAAATTGCTTTCTACTTAATCTGAACATTGTGGCCATACTGTATTTGATGCAGCTTTACAAAAATGCTATAGTGAGAAATTTGCATTCATGTGCAATTGATTACAATTCCAACTTAAAGCCCCTGTGTGCAAGATTAAAACTTTCTAACTTTGTTGCCCACCATTGGTCATATTTTGAAAGATGCTGAGGCAGGCAGCAATGCATGCTGATAGCCCATCGCTGAGCAGTGAACTGTGAGAGCATCTGGACAGTAAACAATTGTCTTGTTTTTCTACTTAAAGAATCAGGTAAACATAATCATTGAAAAGACGTTTTAACAACATAACCATCACACACACACAAACACAAGCACACGCACGCACGCACACGCACGAACGCACACACACACACACACAGGGAGCTTTAATCCGGAGAGATAGAGTTTGTGAGTGACTGTGATAATGTCTATGGGTTCTGTCTATCGCGGCAAACAGAATTTATTTGATCATCATTTTGATTTAAATCAAAGAGGCACAATAATTGTACATTTCTGAGTTGCACAGCCTGGAAATATTTTCCAACCTTTATCGGCATGAAAGAACACAAATCTCCCTGTTAATGCTTTCAGTGACAGCAGATTATTAGAGCTTTCATACGGCTATCACAACCAGCTCACATAAAATAAATGAGAGCAGGTGCTCATTCAAGACTATCAACAAAAGGTGTAATTTCCCAAAGAGAAATAAAAACATTTTGGTACAGGACGTGTCATTGTGTGACTGACATATCTGTTTAATCGCTATTTTCAATTGCTCTGCAGTATTTCCTTTACAGATGGCTCATCATTAATATTTAAAAGAGAGAGGAGAGCCACAATTTTAGTCTCTAAGCATCTCTGAGGACACCCCAGACTGTCACAATTTCATTCGGAATCACCTCTGGTCGCTCTCATACTACAAGAATAATGGGATCAAGTCACTTCCGCGCTCCATAACCAGGATTTATAGGGAAATCAAAACTGGGCCTTGCCGCTTGAGGGGATAGGAGCCAGCTTGGGGAGGGAGAGGGACTAAGAGGAGGGAGATGAACAAAACGGGAAATGTATTCAGTTCGAAAAAAGATGGAGAGAGCAAGAGGAAATGTCCCTGAGGTCAGACAGGGCCACTGCTGAGAGCTCTGGGGGTTCGAGGGGGCAGGTGGGTGAAGGGGTGTCTGGGGGTCCAGATGCGAGACAGAGACAGCCGCTGTGGGGACACAGGGAAGCGACCTAAGGCTTTGACTTCCACGTTCTTACACTCCTGGCTTGAGGGCACTGGTAGACAGACAGAGCCCCTGAAGCCTCTCCAAGCCCCACTCCTCTGTGGTCACAGAAGCTATTTGGAACACTTTCATTATTAACCTCCCGTTCTTCCTCTCCTCCTCACTCCTGACACTCAGCTCCCCCCGTCCGTTCCTTCCTTTTCTCTCTCTGATCCTGCCATCTGTGCTGAGAAAGTACATAGTGTGGCTGGACCTCGAGCCAATGGATTACACTTAAATTCAGAGGGCAGTGGAGAGGAAGAGCCTGTATGAGACTGTGGCTGGGTAGTCAAAATGATTATGTGGAAATGGAGAGAGGTGAAAGTTCCAAGTTTTAATATGATTTTTTTATTTCAAGTCATTTACTGGTACAAATGTTGGTTTAACTGTTTGGTGTCCAGCAGAGGTGACACTAACTGGCACTTAACTGTAATTTAATACTGTAATACTAGCTATTGTATTGGAAACATCACTGTGCATGAGACACTGGAAATTGTAACAACAAAAAAAAGGAATCTCTCCTCGCAACTAAGCTGCATCATCTCTGGTAACTCAAGGTAAGATACATCAAATGCCATATAAAAAGCTACATCTTGTCTTGTTGCTGTTGCCAGAAAGAATGTTGGCATTGTGCATTACTATACAATGGATATGTTACATTTGTATGTCTAACATGTATCATGTAAGCATTTCAGAATTTGACAGTATATTAGCTGATATCGTCATCTGAAGGTGAAAGGATGACTGATGGCGTTACACCCAGGTGAGACACCTGCTTAGCTGCAGACTACTGTTCCACACCAATAAACAACAGGGGCATTTTAGCCACCATACATGGGTGTTTTACAGCAATGTTGTTGTGTTTCAACCAGCATTTATTGTGAAGCAAAAAGTATTTTTTTATTTATTTTTTTTTTTTTATCAAGACATTGCATTTCCTGCCAAAAATAGGACAATGGTGATTGTTGGGTTTTTTGTACCAAGATGTTGCTGAAGTAGTGCACAAAACACAAATGTTATACCATGTCATCACTGCATTGCCAGCAAGTATAGTGCCATGAAAAGCAATTGTTTTCTACTTGATTATCCCTGCATTTCCAATGAGAATAGTGCTATGGAAAGCGGCTGATTTTTACAAAGACATCATTGCGTTTGTACCAAGAATATCGCCACGGAAAGCCATTTCAGTTGGGTCAGTTCTGGCAGTTCCATGACTATGGAGAGCAAAAGTTACTTTCTCAGTAGATTTGTCATATAGGAAGGTTAAAAAACAAATTTAGCCCCCACGTACCTCTCAAAAATGCAGGCAACTTTGTAAGAAACCCAAATCCAAAAATGGCTACCATCTGCCATGTTATTGTTATTGTTAATTACGTTTTTAATAGTTTGCTCAACAATGCTGCACAATACATGATTTCTGCATAGGTCAAGGAATTAATAATTGATGTGATTTTGGTGAATTAACCTCAGCTCCAAATAATCAGTTTTTCATAGTTGTCTTAGAGTGTTCATACTGGGTTACAACAAAAGCTTAGATAAGTCATGGGCAGTAAAATTACAAATCAGTAACAGAGGATAAAGGTTTGTGGTTGATGAGAAACAAACCTTTGCTCTCCATGATCACAGAGTTACTGGAGATGACTCGGCACATTTCTGAATGATTTCAGATGAGATGGATGTATTTATTGGAATACACTGGCAAAAATTTAAAATCAATATCCACTTTATGGAAATTCAAGGCAGGTATTTAACTTGAATTTCCCACTTGACAGTGACTATCATTTGACAGCTGGATGGGCCTATTAATAAAAAAAATAAATGTTACAATTGAAGTCACTTCAATAAATTAAACAAAAAGTAGGCTACTCAAAATCAAATCTTCTAAGGAGGCATCTGGTCTCTCCTCCCTCTGCTCTCTCAGCTCCTCTCTGGTGGGCTTTATATGGACTGGTGGCTGGGCCCTGACTAATTACTGAGTGCAGTCAACTGGGCTCAGTCTGGTTCCTCACTCAGCTCAGGTGAGCCCAACCAGCTCAGTCAGCATAGATTCCAAACCACTGAAAAAGTTATTTAAAAAATGATAAAAGTTGCCCGCATTTTTGTGATGTGCATGGGGGCTAAATTTGTTTGTTGCTGTTAAAACAAGAGTGAAAAACTATCATTAAGCTGTTGTGGGGCAGCACATTGTGTAGTGATTAGCATTGCAACGGGGTTCCGAGCTCAAATGGCCATATTTCTCCAGGTTCTCTGGCTGTCCACAGTTTAAAGACACGCAGGTAAGGTTAGTTAGTTTGGCTTTTAATTGAACTTTACTTATGTATATATTGACTATTTGTTTACACATTTTAGCCAGTTTTATTGTTTTACTAGATGGTACATTATTTTATTTGATTATTTTTAACATTGTTGTTTGTTCTGTTATCCTTTCTATTTATTGTATGAAGCACTTTGTGTTACCATTTTGCCTCTATGAAAAGTGCAATACAAATAAAGTCTGGTTGATTTATTGACTGATTGGAGTGGTGACTCTAAATTGGCCGTAGGTGTTAATATGAGCGTGAATGATTGTCTGTCTTTCTGTGTAGGCCCTGTGATAGTCTGGCAACCTGTCCAGGTTGTATCCTGCCCAGTGACAGCTGGGATAGGCTCCAGCCCCCTGCAGCTCTGCAGAGGATACCAACAAATCAAACACTCCTTCTCCTGTTAGTTTGTGGGTTATAACCAAATGAGCTAAAAAACCCTAAAACACTCAACAGCTGACGGGAAATTCAGAACTGAATGCTAAATCCCTCTGGGTTAGTCACTCTGTGCGGCTATCACATTTCAAATAGCATTTTGATCAATTGTTAATATAACAACATTGGTAAATGCAGCTTTTAGACTTTTTTGTGAGCTGCTTCAAATTTACATAAGTAATTTAGCAAACTGCTCCACATTATATTCCAGGAACATTGGCGTCTCCCTTATCAAAATATTTCAGTATTATTCCCACTTGACAGCATGTAGAAACAACTCATTATATTTGTTTCCAGTGTCCTAATAGAGAGGGGAAAGGGGAGAGGGGGACTCTCACCGCTGCTGGCAGATTTAATTACACCAAATCTACTTGTATGGTTTAAGGAAAACACAGTGGTAAACAGCTTCTCTGATTAGCCTAGTTAAGTTTGATTAATTATTTCCAATATCAATTTCAAATAAAAAAAAAAAATGGCTGCTCTTTTAAATACTGTTTGATAGCCTGCCCATGGGTACACAATATGAGTCATATTCTGACCCTTTCAAATTATTAATTCAATAAACGCACACAGAGCTTTGAATGAGTAATTCAGGGAGAGCCACTTTGATTTCTATTAGTATGCATAGTGCTACTGTTGTACAGCTTCTGTTGACTATTAAGAGATTCATGAGTGCAAAAGGAAAACAATAGAGCTGCATACTGGCTATTTTGGAGTTGATGTAGCCAGGTAAACGCGGCTTAACTGAAAGAGGCTAAAATTTTGAGTGGGGAACAGCGGACTTACACTTAGCAACAAAGAGACATTCTAGTTTCTCCCGTGTTAACAACCACTCACCGTCGTGTCCCAGCCCAAACCCCCGCTGTGTCATTTTTCGGTCCCTCTCAAGCATCAAATCAGTATGTACACATAGGCCATTTAGAGACTTCAAAGTTCAGCGTTGGCTGCAGGGGTGAAAGCTCAGCATCCCACTAACATCCCTCGACAGGCCTGGGGGCTGGCAGATAAAAAGCTTAAACCCAAACAGCAAAGAATCTCTCGCCCAGTTTGTGCCTCTCCAGCCTCAGTTAGATCAATATGTTTTAACCTTGCCGCAAAGGATCTGTAATAATTTGAATTCCACTTTAGATGGCAGTTTATAGACTCATACAGCTGTTGACAGGGTGTGTCGGGGAAAAGAGTTACACTAAATCTTTTCTTGTGTCACCCCGGTTAGAGGATACACTGTAAAATCTGAAGCTGATCTTACTTTAAAAAATGTAGGAAACAAATTGCTTTGTAGCTATTAGTCTTGCATCTATATCCAACTGTACTTAGTTGTTGCAACTTAAAAATGACAAATGAAATCAGCTTGTTCTCGGTGTTCACAGCTGAAGTTAACCATATTAGTCTTACTTAGTGTAACAGTTTTGTTCACACAATAGAATTTAGGAATCTGTTTGTCTTAGAAAAATCTATTATGTTCAACAAAGAATGATAAGTTTGCAGAATTCTTATTCTAACACAATGCCATTCTGGGCATCTTTAGACATGGCCGGTGTTTGAGGAAACAAATTAAATAATATAATCAAAACAAATCCCACTTTAAGCTTTATAACATATGCAAATATAAAAAACAATAATATTTTTTTTTTTAAAAATCTGTGAATATTCAGACTAAATCGCTCTCTTACAATACTAAAGATTTCAACAGGGATGCATGTTGTGCATGCAACAAACAAATCAACACTGCAGGTATTATGGCATTGCTATATTGTATATCTGTATTCAGCTGGTTGCAAACTAGTCAGCCACATTTGTATATTCTTGAACATGTTGGCATATTATGATCTTTATCATTACCAAGTTAAGTCAGAAAGACTTGGTTTACAGAAGTTGCTAACACTGAGAAAGAACAAATTATTTTCTCGTCATTTTTAAGTTGCAAAAACATCAACTGCATTTTCAGTCAATTTAACAATTAAATACCAAATAACATTTTATTTTGTTAGCCTTTATTTAACCAGCTTTGTCCCACTGAGATCAAGGGTCTCTTTTACAGCGGAGACCATGTCAAAAACAACAGCATCACTGAGTTTCAACAACAAATAAAATTCACAAAAGCACATTAATTTAAGAAACACGACAATCCAATAAAACATGTGCATACAAACAGCATGGATTCAATAGATTTTACCATGGCTTTAAAGTCAAATGTAGGCATACCTTAAGACTAATAATTGTAATACTAATATAATACTAATGCTTTTTTTGAGTCAGATCAACTTGACAGTTTTTACAGTGACAGAACAAAAGAGCAAAAGCATAACTGCTTTATTTTAACTCATCTCCACTTGCCGTCTGGAGGGATGCAGAAACAGTAATGTGCAAATGCTACTTTTCCCAACACATTATCATCTATCTTGCTTTAGTGGTGCAGGCCGACTCAAGGCCGCAGAGAGAAAGGCGAGCAGACATGGGGAGAGCGAGCTCTCCGCGGGACATGGAAGTGGAGGTTGCCTAAAAGACTAACACATTTGACATTTGCTTTGTCAACAGTTTGAGATTTTATGACTTTGTGTCGAGTTTGTTCTCCAGCGCTGATGTTTTCTTTAGTGGCAGTGAATCGCAGTCCCGGCAGATTGCCTTAGCTCTTATACATTCCACCTCCCACACAGTTCATTGTTCACACTCTGACAAAGTCACACCACATGTCCTTGGGGTAATGTCATTTTACATCACACCACAATGGCATTCCGCATTTGAGTGATGTATAGCTTTTCTCTGCAGACACTGACGCAACCATGACTCAAGACTTAAGAGCGCCTATCCATCAATCACATGTATGATTCAATATATGCAAACATCCTCAACTGAGCTGAGGTTCTATACATTTAGAATATAGAATGCATACATGTATAAATAGCTTTGGTATCTTTGATACCATGCGTTCAAACCTCAGTTTGATTTCCCACAGATGTCCTTGAGATACATCTGTGTTGAAACTTGCTCGCAGGTCACAGTGTTATTAAAATGCATTGCAGTTTTTCGAATGTAAATTCTAGGCACTTCCGCATTGAGAAAAATATGTGGTTGGGTGCTCTAAATGTCTACAGGCAAGCGATGATATGCAGGCTCAAACCTTCACAGCTTTTATCCTGGAGGGAGTATTCAGACTGCATTTTTACCACAGAAACTCTTACATTGTGGGAAAATCACAGCAGTGTCTTGGCCATACTTCCAAATTAGTTGATGGTGCTATTGATGAGAACGCTTGCTTCACCAACATCGCAATGTACCATGTCATTATGCGCTAATGCGTTTGCCTCAAGGTTAGGGATTCAGGTTTTGTGACAGGAATGTCACCAGCTTGTTTTGCTCAGGTCCACACACATGGGGATATCTTGATATTTAATGAGCATTTTTGGAAGGAGCCTGAGGCCTGAGATTTTCATTGCCGATGACTGCTCCTTTGTAATTGTTGCACATATGATAAGAATAAAGAACTTCAACTTATGAGCATTGCATATTCTTCTCTCAACACCTACTGCTAATGTTCCCTTAAGCAAAGCAATTAACCAGCAACTGCTTCACTGAAGCTGCTTTGGGGCCAGCAGCACAAGACTGCAGCGCTCACATGTGGATGTGTTAGCATCACAAAGAACTACAACTTTGGGATCAGTCCATCTGCTCTGATGGTGATGGTAATATGGGTGTCGCATAAGTGAATTCAGTTCGAAGGAGGGCTGAACCAATTTACAATATGTGAGAAATTTGCCTTGAGCTAAGACAGCTACAGCTATAGCTCCGGGCAAGACTGTAACGTAAAAATGAGATTATCTTGTCGAAAAAAGCAATTCAGATGTTAAATTTAGTGTTGTAATTTTTTTTCTTAGATTTTTTTTTAATGGTATCTTAACATCTAAGATACTTATGGTGCAATGAATGTTATACTTTTAAGTGAAGCCCTCTCTCAAAATAAAGTGCTGAATTTTACTGGAGGTGGTACAGAAGAAGAGGACCAATCTGGCCTCATGTTACAATATGCTGCATGTTAGCTCGCCATTTAGAATTAAAAGCATGCATGTTTTATAAAGTTTTCTGTATTTGAGAAATTAGCTGCATTGGGTTATTGTAGGGGTGGCTCTAGGCCGACATTTGTAAATGAATCTTGGGTCATGCATCGCTTAAAAATTGTGCAATATAAATCACTTGCATATGACTACATTATTATTATTATTATTATTATTATTATTATTATTATTATTATTATTATCAGTAGTAGTAGTAGTAGTAGTAGTAGTAGTAGAGGTAGTAGTAGTATTACTTTAAACTTTCCTTGGACACTTTTTTATGTACAATTAAAATGCAAATCAGTACAGCAAACCTTCCACAAATTGCATTTGGAAAAATGTGAATGTTTATTATAATTCTGAGAGATGTCCATTCAGCTGTATTTGTACTAATGAGATTATAGTTAGTGGTGGCGTTATATGGGAAATGAAGTGGGCAAAACATTAAGAAACATCAGACTAAATAACTAAATGCTATTCCCAGTTTTAAACAACTATTACAGCCAGTCTGTGTTTGAAATAAGAGATAATAAATGAATAGTTATAGCTGTCACTGAATGAAAAACTGGCACATCTGTGGGGCTTGTTGTTATTTGGGTTCTGGGGTGGAGGGAGGTCAGGCAATCTGTAGTTTGAAATTCATCACATCAGTATAATCTTTATCATTGTTGTCAGTGACAAGTTCAGTTCAGCTTTGTGAGACATTTGAATGTCCAGTACTTACTTTCTTTTAGTCTGCACATTTATATAGACAATCAACAAACGCACACAAAATACACTGCCAACTGTACTACAGTGAAGTCACCAGTTTAAATCAACATTTATAACTTAATTCTGAGTAAACATTGCTGTCACTTGTTGTGTATAATTAATTTACTTCATTGTAGTGGCACTGTCACCTCAGCGAGACGCCTGCCAAGCCGCAGACCCATGCAGACCACTGTTTGAGACCAACAAACAACAAAACCTGTTGTGTTTTAGCAACCTGTCACTGTTTTCCCAGTTGCTTTTTTTTTTTTTTTTTTTCCAACCTGACGTTGTTTTCCACAAGGGATAGTACAAAAAAGGGTTTGTGTCAATGTTTTTTTATTGGACAAAATATTGGATATTTTGTAAGCCAAAATACTATATTTTCCTATACAAATGAACATATATGTGGTTTCCAGATGCATACAATGCCAACATTTACTCTGATTATTGCAGTTGCGTTATCACTGAAAAGGCTGAGGGACTCTGTTTTCCATTCCTGCCGCACTTGACACTGGCCATTCTGTTTCAAACACATGAGTTTCTATAACACGAAAAAACCATGTGTGCTGAACAGTATAGGTAAAGTTTGCTGAAAAAAAAATTGGCAGGGGTGTCGAGATTTTTTTGAATGGGGGCTGGATTAGATAATGTGAAAATATCTTGGGGCATGCTGCTTCTCACTTCTCAATTCTCACTCAACTTGCTGTAGGACTCTATATATTTTGAACCACAAACCGACGGCTGTTTAAATTTGGTCAGAGGGCCTATCTGGCTTATGTTGTAAAAGACATTACAGCTATCTCACAGCTGCCATGTTATACAGTCCGTGGCTCTATTGTGTTTGTCTGTCAGTGAGAGCATGAAGACTTGCCATTTCCAGCCAGTTTCAAGGTCTTACCTTTTTCAGTCGAAGAATCCCTTCTTGTGTCTGTGTGTCGGTAATAATCTCAAACATGCCTTGGTCATCTCCCTCAATGATGCTGTATGTTGACTTGGCATTCTCGCCGATGTCTCTGTCATTTGCTTTCACCTTGCCGCCCATTTTCCCTATCGGTAGGTCTTCAGGGATCACAAACTCATACAGACCTAGGAAATAACACACAAAGATCTTTGGTTTGGAGAAATGGTGATTATATTAAATAAAATTTTAGAAGCATATTACAGCACTGCATCATCATTAGACTTTCTGAGGAGGCCATTTGATGAAATTTACAAAATAACATCTATTTTTCCCAATTATGAAAAATCAGGGAAATACTCATTTACAGCCGCAGTCATTTGTTTGTGCTCTTAATTCGATTTGAGACATTTCAGGTCGTGAAATTGCATACTTTTAGAGAACTTTGGCGGGTTGTCGTTGATGTCCGTTAGCGTGACGGTGACAGTCGTGGTTCCAGACAAGCCTCCCATGTGACCTCCCATGTCCTTCGCCTGAATGACCACCAGGTACTCCTCTCTCATCTCCCGATCCATCCCATGGAGAGCGATTTTTATGGTCGCTGGAGGTGGAAACAGTTCATAACACATTAATTCAATTATAAACATGACTGATATACTCTGCACATCGCTTTAATGATGCTCATTGAAGTATGCACAAGAAAGGCATACTGTAACCTTCACGGCCGCCTCACTCCCTGTTTTGTTACATGCATTATTTTAGACCATCACTTTACAATACAAGGACTCCGTACAACGCAGAGGTAAAAAAGAAACCCCTACAGGTTTATTCACCGTCTGCGTGAGTGTGGCAAGGTGGTCATGACTGAGCCCGTCCCGGCACTGCGAATCAGCTGTGTTTGTTTTCAAATGTGTTGTTCCGCCATCTGCAGTCATTTGTATTCTGATTGAGTGTGAATTATGCTGTCTGTCTTGTATAATCTTGAATATTGTATGCAGAATGGACCTTATTGACTCTGCCACGGCGCTGAATATAAAAAGGGCTCAGCACCGGCATATACGGATAATCCACTCAGGAAACAGAGGCCCGCAGGATCATCAAATGAATATAAAACCCCTCATAAAAACCAGGCTTTGGCATGACACCCTGCCTTGGTCCTGAGCTGCCTCAGACAATGAGAATATGCTTGGCTATGATGAAAAACGTGGGAGGGGTTAGGATGTTGTCTGTGCCTGCATTTTCAATTCTTGTGATAGATTTTCCTTGGAGATTTAGCACAATTTCAGGGTCAGTTTTGCTTTTGGAGGTCACACACAACACTGATGATCCAGACAACCGGAGAATGTGAAAGAGTGGAGTAGGATGTTTTAAACAAAATCGCTACCTCACCTCATCAGTGAGACTGCAGTGGGATGAGGGAGCGATAACCTTGTTTAGATAATTTATAAAATAGTTATCAAACACATACTGAAAAAAAGAAAAAAACATTGTGTCACTGTTTTATCACCAATCCCTTAGCTCTATAAATTATTAACAATCCTCAGAGTAATGACCAAGCAAACAATGCCCTTGACAAAAATATGGTATATTTGGTGACCATGGGATCAGCACAACAAATTAGATGAGTTGGTCACATAAGTACCATAGACCTCTGCTCCCATACACAAAACATGATACTTTTCACATACTATGTATTTTATAGACCTTCCTTTTTTTTCATTTTGACTTCTTTTTTTTTTAAATAAAATTGGATTTACTTCCTTATTGTTTAGGGTACCCCAGGCCCAACTGTTACATAATATATGTAAAAATAAAAATAAATATTTAACACAATAAATATTGTCCTTTATACTTCCATGCCTTTCTTTTGAATTAGATCACAATATGTAAGAGAATTCAAGTGGTAACCTTTTCAGTATTCCACAAACTGGGCTTGTACTGTACTTTTGATTTCATAAATAACATGGGCTAGGCATGAATAAATAAATATTCTTTTATTTGCCAAAAAGTCACTCACTGAGAAAGAAATATAAAGATTGGTATTCCACATGGAGATGTTACTTATGTTTAAAGTAAATTAGTTGCCAGAGAGGTTTAATTTTGTGTCAACTTCTATGACAGAAATAAAGTTATTTGAGATTTGGGAGAGGCAGTGTTGTGTAAAATGCACTGTCAACACCAATCAGTGTATTCAACTGTATTCTGAAATCTTTTACACCCTTAACAGAACTAATGCACCTTTTTCAGTTATGATTCTGAAACATGTCATCAGTTCAAAATCAGCTTTTCCAAGCAAAAGTCACATTTGGGAAAAATTCCATAGCATCCTTTTTATTCATTTAATGTCAAGGTGAAAGAATTACTTCACTCAAAAGGGTGCTTTTATGTTTATGTCACCTAAAATGTCTCACCTTGACTATACTTACTTGTATCTGTGCAAAGCTTGTACTAGAGAGGTGTTTTCATACTCTACTGAGGGGTGCAATATCTGTGCACTTCCTTAAAGTCTGACATTTAAACGTACTCTGGGGAGCTAGTTTAGGTGTTAAGGTACAGCACTAATACTAATATCAAGCAGAGACCTCTGAGGCTGCAAAATGAAACAGATGTTTAAATGCCAAACTGCAGTTCCTCTTATGGCCACTTGAGGCTGGCTCTAAAACAGAGTCAATAAACCCCCATGTTGAAATGTCCAATTTTATAGCAGAAATTTACCTACAAGAAGAAAATGCCCTACAAGAACTCTTTTATTTCTACCGCAGTATACTTTTTTAACAAGGATGGGTAGTCGTTTCTTTTTTGATGTAGCTTCGCACACTTCGGTTTTATTGATGTATTGAACTGTTGTGTGATTTGGTGTGAATGCTGGCAACCGAAGGGAATTTTCTGCTTTTATGTGACAGACAATAAAGTTTTTGGAATCTCGAATCTTTTGGTTGGTTTAATAAAAAAAACAAAACAAAAAAAAACAAGATGGTTTTGCCAAAATACTGAACTTAGGGCCTCAAAACGACAATCCAATGTGTGGCATCACAGTAGCTGTGTCCATTATGATTACAGTCTATGCGGAAACATATATTTTCTCTTTTTTTTTTCAGAATATGTTACAATATGTTATAAGAAGCCCATTTTTATACACATCTTTGAATGTTATTCCAATGTATAGATGCTGAGACCAGTTGCATGACATTATCACTACAGTATTATAGGCTATACAATCATATACAACAGGCTGAACCATTTTATTCAGACTTAAGAGTGAATGAATGGCCTTATTTAGAACTTGTTTCAAAAGGCAATTGAGTGTCAAGATAGTTCAAGAAAGTTTATCTGTTTACTGCTTCTACCCATAACAACAACAACAACAACAACAACAACAACAACAACAACAATAATAATAATAATAATAATCATAATCATAATAATAATCATAATGATTTCATTCAACAGTGTGCTGCAATAGACAATGCAAAGATCAAGTGTTCTGCTTTATATGTACCCTAAGGAGACATTTAAGGTCCTCTTAAGAATAAAAAAAAATCTGGTCATAGAAAAAGATACAGTTTTTGAAGTGCTCTTAGGCTGAAACACCTTATACAAAATGTAGTGTCTCACTTGTCCTTATAAATATGCATGGGACATGCAAAGAGATGTCTGGAGGACACAGTGAGTAAACATTAATTTCTCATGACCAGAATACTGTTGTCATTTTACGCTATTAACATGCCAAATTATATAAAAGATTTCACTTTATTCTAATGTCTGCTGCAACTGCTGCATATGCCACTGGTGTAAGTGGTAAAAACTTGTATCTACTGGCATCACCAAGGTGGGCCCACCTCTACTGTAGTCAAGCAAACAAATGTATCCATAATAAAGAAAGCAACACAAACAAGTCACTCGTACTCCCTCTTGTATACACACACACACACACACACACACACACACACACACACACACGCATACTTCAGTCATCATGCTAGAAGCAACACTCTCATCTCTGTTGATCATCGTTAATTATTCAAATTAATTCCTAATCACTGAAAAGGGAGGATAGACAAACACTCATTTCCATAGATATTTGCCTCAACTTTTTTTTTTTTTTTTTTTCCATCGACCATTAACCAAGTGATGAATTGGGGCATGATGTTTATTTATTTATTGAATGCTTTTCATTTCCAATGTGGCATCGTAAGTGTTGAATGCATTCTAATGGTTGTTTTCCCCTTACCTTTTATTTTTCATTAACATTCATTAAAACATCTGGCTCACTTGAATGAGCCATCTGCATGTGCTCCGCAGTCACACAAAGAATGAATGCTAATCCTTAAATTGTCCGTTCAGTGCGTTTTCTAAAGCCACGTCCCCAGCTCTGCAGACGCTCAGAGATTGTGACGCCTATAGCCCGCGAGGATGGGCACCGATTTTGACGAGTTGAACTCGAGTGTTTCGTCCCTAATTATGTACATAAATTTCTAGACTCTGCTTTCTTGAAGCTTGTTTATTGTGCGCTGTTTTCCAAATTGTGAGCAGTCGATTTCCATCTCATTTCTTATTAATGTAATTTCACCATTATTTAATCATATTGCTTACAGACACACATGTTAAAAAGACAGCTGCGAAAGCAATTAAAGATCCAATCTGGAGTCTGTTTTGAGATAACTTTATGCATGATGACGCTGCTAAGGAGTTTGCCTTCTGATAGAAGGAAGTAATTATTATTATTCTTTTGAATTCAATGATGTTGCACAACGAGCATATGAGGTCTGGCCCATTTAGCATTTAGGACGACCAATCAGTTCATGGGAAAAAAAACTACTCAGTGATGCCCATATGACTCACATAATTTAGTAGTCTTGATAATGAATTCAATACAACCCATTGTCAAACCATCTGACATGGCACTGCTCATCAGTTGACCTAGCTAAACCAGGACAAACATAAAAGAGACACCATTGCATTTGTCTTGATTTTTCCCGCTGATACTTTTGTCCTTGCCGCCTGCATGCATAGCTTCCACTTCCTGTTATGAGAGGCTGCACGTGCGTCATTCAGCAGGGCCAAGGTGATTGCATTATACAGATTGCAATCACGTGGGGGTAATATTTTGATATCATACTTTCTGTTGGAGATTTTGTAACAGTTGACGAAGAACTCTGCAGCTGCTTTTTTCTTATTTACCCACTTAAAGAGGTATTTCACTTCTGGAAAGATGGCCTTTTAATAAAACTAGGATGTCTATGCAGTAGAAAGATGCAAAGACATTTAAATTGGTACATGACCAGAGTAAACTGAGAAAAAGGAGGCTTTTGCTCAAGAGGTAGAAAACAAATACCAGAATGCAATGCGCCACATCAGGCCCATAAATGTTCCTGCTGATGCATGACGTAATGCACACTTGTATGTGTGAAACAATAAATGACAGGCAGCAAGAAACAAGCTCGTATTACAGTTAAATGTCAAGATAATGCTGCCTTCACTTGCTCTTCTGAAATATCGTGCTTCCTAGTTTTGCAGTCGTAATTCTGACATACATGCATTCAAGTAAAAGCAAAACGGATGCTAGAAGTAAAAAAGTTGTTTTTAGTGTCTGATGTTTTACCCAAAGCAAGTGGCACAGAGCTCCTTCGTGATTTCACAGCAGAATGAAGAACAAAGAATTATATGCTTAAATGATTAATAATTAGCTAATATTTGCTTAGTTAGCTAGCTTTATATTTCTGTTGTCTCAATGAGTTAGGGCTTAAGGTGTTGCTGAGGTAATCAAAACAGAAACTGTGTGCTTTTAAGTACAAGTTTAAAATACTGTACTTAGCAGTTGGATGTTTCTAATGATAGACAACTTTTTTAATGTTAGTATGTGTGCTGTTTCAGCTTCCATGAATGTCCAACTTAAGGCAGTGAACATTTTGACAATGTTTCCACACTTTCCATTTCTGCCATTTCTACTGCCCTGAAATGTCACACAACTGTCGCAACTCAGCATCCAAATTTCCTAATTTCCCACTCATAATTACAATGTGTATGTGCTACTAACATGCAAATACAGAAAATAAAATATTTCCGAGGAGCACATGAAGGCAGCATATAACATTATTCTGAAAACATTAGAGGCGAGAAATATGTAAATGAGTAAGGGTTTCCCAAACATTCATGCATTTGTGGCATCCCACCACAATTTAAACATCTGCCACTACAAATAGCTTTTCTAGAACTATTGAGCTATATATACCATGCTGTTATTCATACCACCACACTCTTGCACAGAGCATAGTGTTGTCACAGACAGATAGAACCGCCACATTTAAAATGAAATTTAACAGTCCATTGTGCGGGATCTAAAAGTTTGCATTTACTCACTCTGCACTTCGTTTTTCCTGTCAACCATCGATCTAATCAGTTCTGACCAAAACGATTTTCCACGCCATGTCTCAAAAGTCCATAACTTGTGATGAGTTTCGCCTGCGTTGCATTCACAGACTTGTCAAAACATCCTAATTCAGAACGGGCACAGAATGATTTATAAAGGGACACACGGGGGCACCCATTAGCTTAAGTGGAAGAGTGGGCACCCCATGTGCAAAGGCTATGTCCTTGCAAAAGTAGCCACAGGTTTGATTCTGACCTCAGCCCCTACATGTCAACAGTTTTCTCTTTCTCTCCCTTTCAGGCTGAAGCTTTCCTGTCAAATACAGGTCAAAAAGGCCAAAAAATAATCTTAAAGAAATCATCTCACGACACTGATTCTGTTTTTTACTGTGCGCAAATCCTTGCCATATACAGCTATACAGCATTAACAACAGCATTAAAATATGTTTTTTAGGTGAGAAGAAGGCAGTGCAGTAAAATAATCTTGATTTATATTGGATAAGCACTGCCTACTTTTACTATTTGATCGAACTGTGGTGTGACTTTGAGGGAAGCACATTTGTCTTTTCATCTGCTTCTATACTCTTTCTGTCCGCAGTGGCGGCATGAATGGCGGGCAATACAACGATGCGGAAGCACAGCTTAAAGGTTAAGCAGCAGCCCTGGAGACCAGGTGAAACTCTGCCCAGTGACAGGCTTTGCATCAATTTGCATTGTCTGGTGGAGTTTTGCTAGGAGTATGTGGGCACTGATTAGGTACAGAGAAGTTTACCACAACCCATTTACATATACTACCCATATGTTTTGTTTTTTTGTTTTTTATTTAAAAAATGGTTGAAAATCAGTGATATATCCCTTTAAACATTTTCTTCCCTCATTTTTTGATGTTTTATTTAAAGCTATACAGTCTACATTTTAGTTACAGTGCCCCCACTGATGCATATTTTAGCCCAGCACACTCTTCATGTTTTGTAAGTGTGCAGCTGTAGAGCAAAGGGGTAGAGAAAGAGAGTGAGCCCGGGGAGCCTGAGTTAACAGCAGCCTCACGCAGCGATAATCTACAAGCATTTCCAAAAAACAGATGGGCTGAGTTACCTGCAGTCCTGTTGTCGTTACACAACTTTTTAAAGCCATAACCAACACTGTCAGCTCCCTTTTACTGTGCACTCGCTAATGTTGTCCCTTGCAGGCTTGCCGAAAAGAACTGATGTAGACACGGTGGCGAACAGCACACTCGTTAACATGCAGTTGCCATGTGGTCTTCTGCTAAGTGCTTTTTAAAACTGTGGATCCCTTTTATTGGGCCATCAGACAATGTATGCATTTTTTTGCCCAATGCACAGCAACAGAGTGAGATGAGCTCAGGTGGGCCAGCAGGTGGGAAAGCTGTTGCATCTCCACCTGCTGGAACCCGTTCAACCTGTTGCAGCTGTGGGCAGCACACGCATACATTAACAAGCTACCCTCTCACTGTAGTCGCATCTGTCTTTTTCATTTCAATCCAAGCAGCAAAGAGAGCTCTGCTGCCAAAACTCATCCAGCATTAGAAATGCATATACACTGATTAATAAATAAACTATAAATATCACTGAAATATGCATTCATTATCATAAATGTGTTGGTTAGATCTCTTATACTTGCCCAGATTTCACAGTAAGGATGACTCTGACTTCTTTGCCATTTTAGTGAAGTGTCTGTTGATACATATTTTTATGTGTATGCATATTCATGTATTCAGGATGTAGATGTTTTGCTTCAACTCTTGTTTAGATATTTACCAATAGTTTACCAAGTAACCTTCAAAGCCACTGTGTTAAATATTCTTATTTCCACTCTATTATCCAGCGATATTCCCTAAATGTTGTGCAACATCATCTTCATAAATCTCCATCTCTGTAATTTTTGTTTTGTTTTGGTTTTTTTTTTGTTTTTTTGGCATTCCCTTCGTATTTAGACTTGGAGGTGTCACTGATAAAGGAAACTAATAAATTGCGCTCTTGTTTTCCTCTGTAATTACACTTTTTAAAAAAAAATTCAATTGAATAATGCATATGCACAGATAATTGAAAGGGAAGGTTCACCCAACAATCCAAACTATATATTTTTCCTTTCAACTGTAGTGATATTTATCAATCTAGATTGTATTGGTGAGAGTTGAGGAGTGATATCCGCCGTAGAGATGTCTGCCTTCTCTCCAATATGATGGAAATAGATGGTGCTCTGCTTGTGGGGCTCAAAATGCCAAAAAAATGAATTTGAAAAACTCAGCAGCAATGTCTCTTTCCAGAAAGTATAACCCAGTTACTCAGTAACTGCGCAGAAAGAAGTGTGTATATGTGCATGGACAAAAGGCTTATGTTTGTGATAGTGCTAGATGTAAACATCATAGTGTCCTCAGCAGGTCTGCTAGCATTAGATGAGCTAGCTTTAAATTCACCTTTACTTCTGCACGGTGAAACCTGCTTGCTGTAGTTAGGTTGAAAAACATTTTTTAAGTTTCTGCATGAAACTGCTTAGAACAGCCGATATCGCCAACACTCAGCAACTCACAAAAACAATTTAGGCTGATAAATAGCACTACAGGTACGAGGAAAAATATGTATTTTTGATTTGGTGTGAACTGTCCCTCGAAGTTATCAGTGCTAAGCAGTTAACAAATCAAGAGCAAATAAGTGAGTTAGTAACTATAGGTTACAAATTATAAAACTGACAGCGCTATTTATCAGTTAAAGAGGAAAAAGTGTATTTTTGATTATGTATGTGAATTGTCTCTTTAGTGCTTGCTCTCAATTTAATATTGTTTTTGATGTTAATACAGCCACTTTGAAGGTCTGTCTCTGGTCTCTTAGCCATTCCTAAAAGGAAAATATACTGTTTAAATTATTTGCAGCCTCTGCAAAAAGGACAATGTATGCACAAAGTTTTGTTTTTTTTTTCAACCGTCCACAAATGAGACAAAAGCAACAATTTTTGTGGCTTGAGTTGACAGACACACACACAAATAGACTTTCCATAAAAAAACATGTTTTTAAAGTTTAGCTTTTCTTTTCTTTTCTTTTCTTTTTTGATCTACAATATCAGACTGATTATGTTCACGCCATTAGATAATCCGCCAATTTAAAAGAATCATTAAAAACCTGTTGGCTGTCACACAGCAGCAGGAATGGTACCAGCATCTGCAAACTAACAATGGACATTTTCATGCACGTAACACAGCGATGGTAAGCACATTAATTATGATTATTAATTAATCAAGGCTTGGTCATGATCTAATTGTGACTGACATTTTATACTTTTCAGAAAATCTTGTTGCCTTCAGGTTACTGTGAAAATCTTGGGTGGAATGATGGTGTGTGGTGTTCATTTAAATGGATATTTCAGATTTTTTTGGGGAAGGGTTTTATGAAGTAGTTAGTCATAGTGAATTGCATTCAATAAATGTCACATGTCAAAAGAATAAATAAAAGTAGCACCCTGAGGCTTTACAAAGTAAAAGTTTCTCTCATGCTGACACTTTCTTTGCACTTTTTAATTAATGTTATCAGTGATTATATAAACTACCAATACAGATAATCTGCAAAATGCCAAATATCGGTCAGGCCAATAAGCTGTCTACCCCTAATTTTGTTGCTGACCCCGTCCAAAGCTGTACATTGATTTTTCATGTTGGACTTCAGCCTGCTTCTCCAAAGGGAGGGCATGCCAATTTATATCTACCATATGTAATATACTCACTATGGATAAGTAGTTCATACAACCCCACTTCAAAGAAAAAACAAAAACACGAAACTATCCCTTCAAGTACTGCATAATTTGCATTATAATTTTCCTCCTAAAGTGTCTATATATAGCTTGTTTAGTCTCTGATACACAGTTAGTTCCTGAAAGCTTAAAGTAGACCTTACAGTTAAGGTAGGGCCCCGCACTACATCTCTGCATCTATGTACAATAAATTAGACCATTCTAAGATTAAGTTATTCCCAACAGTGACTTGGATGTACGTACCTATAGACTCGGTCATTTAGTGATAGCCCATTACTCGACCTGAGGTGACTTTGTAAGCTCATTTATCTAAGCTGAAGCAAGTAATAAAAAAAAGGACAATGTTTAAATACTGAAAGGTTCTGGCCTTATGTCTACAAGAAAAAGACGACCGAAATAATCCTTAGATGTAATCACTGACTCACTGTTAAACTTATGTCTTTCCCTTTTTGTCCCATTATGGGCGTGGTGTTCATTCTTTGCATTTTGTAATACATTATGCTCTCCATCGGTTGGAAACAGACAAAAGGCTTTGCACACTGTATTACTAGCTCCCATTAAATTTAATGAAGCACAGCTTCGATCTTGCAGAGATCTTCATCAGGCTTTGTCAGGCAAACAATGACTAACAGCACAAAGAGCTTTGCCCACCCTGCAGAGGTGCTCTCCTTTTGTACCTCCTTCTTTTTACATCACGGCGATCACACTGTACCCCTGTATTATTGCTTGTAGTTTTAAGCAATATTTATGTTGTTATACTTTAGCTGGTTGCAGTTTTCAGCTTAACACGGCCTTCCTTCACAGGTGACTTGTGAATCCAACATTTCAAATATGCTTTAAAATGGCCTCCAGTGTCTGCTTCTTAATTAAATTTAAGGCGAAGAACAACAGCCCTCACAACTTTGTGCTCATAGAGAAGAGATTCATCTAATTCCAAAACACCTACAAGCACAGACAAAGACTTACCTGAGTTGGGGTCTACAGAGAAATACGGCTGTCCCTCCAGTATGCTGTAGACAAGTTTAGCGCTGTTCCCATATACCGGATCATCGGCATCTGTAGCTGTTACCCGGGTAACTGGAGTACCTGTGGGGCAGAAAGACAGAGTCAGGGACCATAACTGTATAGGCAATCATCTCTACATCGCTTTGGCAATCAACATGAGAGTATTCATCCCTATGTGGGGTTGATTTGTATAAAAATCTCATCCCAAGCATATCAGACATGCTTGGGATTTGTGTTGTTGTGTTGCCCTGAAATATCAGCAGTGTGCATGATACTTGAGTGTTTTAAATCTGTATATGAAGGACAGTATCATAATTATGAGGATGGGAAGGGCACGGTTCATTTAATGAGCACCTTGCAAAACCAAAAGAAAATTAAAAACAAAACAATTAAAAAATACAAGTAAAAAAAAAAAAAAGATAAAGAAAGGACAGAGCAGCTGAACCTTTTTTGTCCCTTAGTTTATCACAACATTTCCATGTAGCCTTGATGTAGAAAAACCTGCAACACTCTCCCCTGTAATATCATAAAACAATATAATAGTCATGAATTCTTACAACCAATGTAGTAATTAAACCTTAGGGCAGAGCACACAGGGAGCACATCCTCCCTCAATACTTAGAACATGTGCATTTTTCCCCTCCAATAAAAACACAACACGCAGAATACTTCTACTTTGACAAATTTGAAGACATTTTCATCAAAAATTAGTACCTAAAAAAGTCAGCAGAAAGCTAGGAATTGGATGGTTGTGGTCAAAAATCTTTGGCTAGAGGTCCTCCAAACCCCTTTTTAAAAAAATGAAGACTTATTTTATATAAATGGGACAAAAGCTTTCATAATATTTTCATATTCATATTCATTTTTATAAATTTCACATTATAACTAATGGCAAATAGAGAATACACATCTCAAACACTGCAGCAACTGTTTTTTTAAACCAAGTGCTACTAAGTGAACAGTTATTGTAAGCGTCAATGAGTGAATAAGCCAAGAATATATATATATATTAGCAGCAGTTTCAAGCACAGTAATTGATCTGTTGATACATTCAGAGCTGATCAGATCCGATCAATGAATGAGCCATTGCTGTGAGTGAATGCAAATCTTTAGACCAGCAGAATGAATGTTTAATGTTTCTATGTGCCTGGTGTTGTTCTGCTCCGTCTGTGCCCAGAGCGTCCCCTGCACTCCGAGAGTGTGTTGCAATGAATAAATAACTGGCAGGTATAAATATATGTCCAGCTGCAGAAATGGAAAATCTTTTTGCGGTGTGGTGTGTGTGTGTGTGTGTGGGGATCCCCAAAAACTGGCCTTTTTGCCCCCCCCACCACCATAATTTTTAAAACAACTCCCAAAATAAATGTAGTCTTTTGAGTATTTTTTTCAGGGAACTGAACTAAAAGCAGCATGATATTTGAAGAAGCATGTGTTCCCACCCACAAGAAAACTGCATCTTGTGCCCTTAATCCATCTTCCAATAGTGTGTGTACAGTTCTGTCAATTACTCGACATAACTTCAGAAGACATATGTTATAATGTGTGTTTGGCCTAACTGAGCAAGCCAGTCATGTCAGTGTTGATTAGTCATTTAGTCCCTTGTAAAGCTAGCTTCTGCTGGGTATGTTAGCTGCTGTGCAAATCAACATGACAGTGATGGATGTGTCACAACACAGCAGGGGAAGTAAGCAAATCAAGTGATGGCCAAGTTCTACTTTCACAAACTCTTGGTCTTAAAGGACTGCAGGCCTCGCGCATTTACACTAAAAGGTGCTCTGTAATACTCTGCTGAAGGTTATAAGATAATCTACTGTATGTGTCTTAATAACTTCAAGCAAACTTCCAGCCTTAACACACAAGAAAACACTTTGCTTTGCTGGAAGTTTGCCCAATTAAAAGTTTGTGTTTACATTAATGTAACTGTTGGCACACATGTTTTCAAAGTCCTAATCGGATATCACTATTCCTTTAACACTGGAGCAATTAGCCATTACCGTCACACCAACAATACGCAATGTAGCAGAAATGAGGTCCTTTATTAAACCAGCTGAATGAGGTTTGGAGGAAATGCACGCAAAGACCTTCATCAATATACCAGCTCTGCCAAATGCTCAAGGCAAATCACAAAATAGATTAGCCACAATTCAACCCGCCATTCACAGTGCCATTCTAAGGTATCCAGAAAAGAAAAAACATGCATCGAAAAACTGAATATAAAGAGACTATTAACGCAATTAAACTCATCCATTTTAATTCACAGTGACCTAGGTCCTCATCAGTCTCAGTGTGATGGAGTGCGCACAAGAGGTAGAGAGAAAGACGGAGAGAAAAGAAGCTGACATGCTGACAGTGAGCAACACGCTGGCAGGAAGCTACAGATGGTATGGTAATTGTTTCTGTGAAAGATGTTTAGAGGTGTTCTGACAACAAAGGGAGATGTCCCTCGTCGCAGACGGCGCAGGTCCTGCCACAGGCATCGAAGTCTGTCCAGTGCACATGAAATGGCTTGTAGTAAAGACCTCCGCAGAGCTTTGGCTGCGACATTGTGATTCTGAGTCATGAATTAAAACATTGAAATAAAGAAATGCCAGATGTGACAGACACACAATCCTTGCACAGAGTGTAACCCACAAATCAGACACCTGTATTCTGTTGGCGTGCTGTCTTTTGCTGCCTCTACAAGCACCAAAACAACCTCCAACTGACCTGCTGACCAGTGTGCAGCACAGTGATGACTGAAATAGGTATTTTACAGATACAAAGTGGGTTCTCACAAAAACTAGGATGTCTTTGCAGCGGAAAGATGCAAATACTTTTAAAATTGGTGCTACATTACAAGATAAAACAGGAAAAAGGAATGGGCATTCACTTTTGCTCAAGAGGTAAAAAAAACAAACCTACAACTACTAGAATGCACTGCACCGCACCAGACAAATAAATGCTCCCGCTGACGGGAGACTTTATACAAACTTGTCCGTTTCACACTATGGCGACCTACTTGTAACAAACAATCTTGAATTACTGTTAAATGCTAGGCTAAAACATGTTCCTGAAAACAACTGAGGCAAGAAATATGTAACTCAATAACAGAATTTTAGTTTATATTCGTTATATTTATTTTACTGTTTGATCGGAATTTTTCCAGCCTTCATTTTCACTGTGCAGGAAGCAGTGTGGCTCCCACTTCCTGTTCAAAAACTTCCTCTATTACAGCTAAATAAGGCAGTAAAATATGTTTTTGAAAACATTTCAACCAGGAATAGGCAGTGCAGTAACATGATCTTGTTTTAAATTTGATTAACACTGTGATGGGTTGTACACTGGCTAGAAGGAGGGAAATTTACCACACTTCATTTAAGCATACTATCCACATTGCGTTTTTTTTCTAATCTGAGTTCAGAACAAACTCTGAGTGTATACATTGTATTCTCAAAGCAAAGCATCCCAGCATAACCTCTGCAAAACACAAAGGGCCCTTCATAAATAGCACTACAGCAAAGATGTTTTTTTTCAGTTATCTCCCTCTTTATGACGTCAGCTGCACGTGTCAACTATTGATTAATAGTCACCACCGCCTCTGTGGTCTAGTACCAGCAAAACAAAGCAAAAGCCACCTTTGCACTCAAACTGGAGAAGCAGTTTCACTGTTGCAACCCAATTATTTCACACTGAGAGAGCCTCAAGTGGTCCGCCGAGACAGAGGTGTTCTTGTAATTCATAGTCTTATGATGACCCATGCTGTTGTGTTGCCAAAGCTTACCTTGTAAATTTCATACCGCTTGTTACACCCCATGCCTTTTGCAGTGCTAAGATGACAGCAGATCAATGAGCTCTCTTTCTTCCTGTGTTTCTGCTCGCTGTGATAGAGGCAACAACAAAAAACAGCCAGTTATAACTCGATGTCAGCTGCTGATAAGACTTGGAATTTTCTCTACTTGATTCCACTAACGTGCCTCTCAGATCACTTGCTCTCAACTTTCATGAAATAAACTCCAACCACTGCATTGACTATACTTACCATAAGCTTCATGCATGTTTCTAAAAATCTCATAACATTAAATAGGCTGTTCCTATGCTCTATTCATACATTTACCTACAAATGTAATGCACCAAACACTGTGTATAACAATGTATAACGTAATCATAAGCCACTAATTCATGAACAACCCACATAATCAGAAAGGCTGCAATCCCGTGATCAATGTGCCTAGGGGAGTAAAGATGACGGTAGAATAAAAACCATGTGAAACCTATGAGCTTTGAGTGATTTTAAGGTATTTTGTCACCATGATTCGTTTCCTAATTCTTGCTACCATACTTTACCCCCTAACTTGAATTACCTTATCTACATAACTTTATATGAAGTACATAATTTTACGTTGAGTACATAATGTTAATCATGGGGCGATACTTTGTCAGATATCATATGAACTGTTGTATGAGGATAAGTTGCTTTTAATCTACACACCCATGGTATTATCGTGCAACGGTTAATATAATATTAGATCCACAAATGTCGGTAAGTACATAAAATTACAGTGGTTAGGCCTAAGAAAAGAAACATGGTGACAATGTACTTCAAATTACTTTAAGTTCACTCAAAGTTCTCATGGTTCCTAACACCGGATTGACCTTTGTAGCCATCCACCACCCCAACCTGCCTCTTTATGGGGCCTGTTTCCTTCTTTTATCCTGTCAGTGCACTGGTCATGACATTGCAGCCTTCCCCAAAAGAGAAAAACAGAAATTATTATTATTATTATTATTCTTTTTTATGGTGTTTTGGTTAGATGCCTAAAATAAGGTCTGTGGTTAAATCAATCTTCACATTTTGTTTTACGTCACACAATTTGTCAGTAAATACCCCACTTGTAAATTTTGAGGCTTTTAGATGTCTTAAAACAGGCAATTGCTAACAAGTAGCTAAATGGCACAACAGAATGTAACCACACCAAACACGGCTTTTAGTCTAAAAAAAAAAAATGTTCCCCATAAAGGTGTTAGGTCAGTAAAAACAATATCAAATCAAACTGGCTGACAGAATGTAAAAAAACATAATTATATGAATTACATCCCAAATATGTGTGCAATAATTCACATTGGTGTGTTCATACAGAAGCAAATTATATCCATAGTGTGCCATAGGTGTTTGCCAATTGTCAAATGAACAAAATGAGAGACAGCTAAAGAAATTGCACCTCGTTTTTTCCAGAGATACAGAGCCTTATCTGACTTAAAGTTAAATTACTACCTCTACAGAGGGAGAAGTCGGCCATCTACACATCCCTAATTATGAAAAGTACCTTCGTACTTCTAAAAGGTGTCTGACTATTGCAAACAGGACTTTATAAATTCAGTTACACCATGGCTGGAAGTGTGTGTGTGTGTGTGTGTGTGTGTGTGTGTGTGTGTGTGTGTGTGTGTGGGGGGGGGGGTAGAGAATAGGAAAAAAAAAATCTTCATAAAAACAGTGGAACCGGTGAAGCATGAAATAGCTCCCTCTTTCTTTCCCTCCCACAGGGGTAAAATGCTCCTCACCACCCCTGATAAAAAAATGAGGGATTAGGAAAGCCAGTGTTTTGGTCCTGTTTCAAATCAGTGCAGATTAGCTCGTCCTTCCCCTTGATAATGCTCTGAAATTTCAGGGACACTGCAGAAATGGATGCAGCTGTAGGGGCCAGGCAACGGGCACAGAAACTCAATTGTAGGAGGAATATCGTCTCCAGCTTTTATTTGAAGCCTGTAGCATTGTTGCGATTACAATAATAGCAACACAACACCTACAAACTTCCACAAAAAAAGAAGAAAAAGAATGTCTGCTAAACACAAAACCAAGCAGGAAGGAATTGGGCATGTAGAGAGCCTTCGATGGAAAACGCTCACTCAGAATGCAACCAATGTCTCTACACTCTCCTGCTCTGGCATCTTCTTTTTTTATCAAAAAAAAAAGTGTTACTTACACACTATTTTTGGTCAAACCTGTTAGAGATGTGGAAGTAGGTGCAATCATGCTATTTCCTGTCTAAATGGATTTGTCTCACTTTTCTCCTGCTGTCAGGCAAATGCCCAGACACTGAAAGATTACACATAAGCGTTTCCTGGGAGAGCAAATCTCCCTCTGTTGGGTTTGGGCAGTAGCCCACAGAGTGACACGCATTAAGCATGTATGAAAATACAGCCTGCATTTATGGTTGTTTTCCCACGCTGAGTGTAATCTCATTAATCACGTCCTGGATTTAATACCACACCATTAATTTAAACACACATAATTTCCAAAGGATGCCATTACCATATATGAGGCATTTACATCCAAATTACAGCTGTGTTTCCTGTCTTTTTTTTCCTTTTTTTTTGTGATTGAAGGGCCTGCAGTTTTTAACCCTTTGAAACATCGGGTATTACTTTCAGGCACCTTTCACAGGTAACAGCGCTAACGATGGATTGCGAAGCAGTCTCAGTCAACCGAGGGTCTCTGACTGATGCTTTGAGTCTTTGACTTTTAACAGTAGCCCTAACTTAAATATGGTGTGATTCCTAAAAAAAACTGGGGGAAAAGGCAATAAGAAACTTATTATTAACTTAGAATAAATATTCCATGATTTGCAAGAAATAAGTAATTCAAAAGATATACTGTGTATTTCAAAAAAACCTATGGCAAAATTTCATGGGAAAAAGGAAAAAAGCTGGCGAAAACAATATTTACGGCTAATTATCATCATTGCTTTAAAATAATTTCCCCTTACATTTTTTTTCAACTTTTTTAAAACTAATTTTCAGCTAATATTCTTGTACTATATTCTAATTTCCTGTTTTTTTTTCCATTTTTTTTTTCTTTTGTTGCTTGTGCTTCTTTCGATGTTTTTGAAAAATATCAAGCCAATTTGTCCAGGTTTGAAAGGGTTAAGGAAGCCCCCAGAATAAAGACATGGGGGTCTAGCCTGTTTTATCAAAGCGACAGAAATAATAGGACACACATTCCTATTTACTCTGTACACTGGCTTAGTGATAGGAAATCAATAGGAATCTTCCTTGAACCGGAGTGGGGATAAATTGGGGGATGCAGTTTGATGTGACACACAATGGCCATGGAAGGACATCGCAGCTTATTTCTGTAAAACATTATCCACACAGCACAGCTTCATCTGTACAGTCCTGCTTATTTCTTTTGAAGTATTGCGAGCATAATCAAACAGTGGAAGGTCGTAAAGATGTAGCTTTGAGCCATCACAAGATGCTCATTTGCAGACGCTTACTGTACACCGCGGGCTGGCAGGAAAAAGGAACTGAATTTGGAAATTAAACACTGAGCATGACTACAGCTTCATGTACTAAAATGAATAAGCATGATTAAGTGCCCAATATGTTAAAATTAGATGCTCATTTACCCAAGCAACCAGCTTCAAAAAAATGCTACTGCATGATGAAATAACAATGATCTTTTTTTTTTTTTTTTTTTTTATCAAATTAACACCATTGTTTTAAACTGTGTGATAAGCTGCTCCACAATTAAGCGTCTTAAAAAACTGGATGAAATAAAATTGTGCAAAGAATATACTGTTAAGATATGGCTCACCGTGCGAGATATTGTACAAAGGCAAAAAACACCCCATTGCATGAAACTATTACAAAGTCGTCATTATAATGTTTACATACACAGAGGTTCTATTTTCCAGTTGATCTAACAAGAACATTAGCTGCTTTTTTTCTCCCCCGCGCCCAGAATTCACCCTCAGCATGCTTAGCACAACTCAGCAAACCGCACCACAGGGAAGCACTGAGCTCAAGTAGCATCATACCTATAATCACTCAGAAGAATGTGACATTACAGTTCATTTACTATTGCTGGAATGCCAGACTTCTCCATATACCCACGCCCAACAAGCATGGCAGCTGTGTAACATCTCAGCTCTGCTCAGCTTGGACCAGCTCAGAAGCGTGAAGGATAGAAGACAGGGGGCATTCATATGTATGCAGGCACTGAGCCATAGAGAAGGGATATCACTGAGGCATGGGGAGAGCTGTGGGCTGCATGAGGCGTGGGGCTAACAGTGCCCCGCTGTGAGCCCTACCCGGGTAAAACAATACTGTTTATGTCTGACTGGCTTTACACTGCGGGGGTCGAAAAAGAGAGAGGGAGACACAGAGAGAGGGGCAGAGGGGCAGTAGTGTGGTTGACAGCATAGAATTCTTGGTGGTTTATTTAAACAGTAAGGTATGCACAGAGCAAATATTACATATTGGAGAATGGTGGATGGAAAAATGGAAAGAAATAGTTGTCAGATGACACAAGAGGTCATTTTGAAGGTCTACAACTCATAGGCCACTTTAAAAAAAAATGAAAAAAAAAGTCTTTCTTTTGCATTTAAAAAAAGTCAGCGTTCATATGATAACATTGTAAAAACAATCCTTGCGTACACAGACATGCAAAAACAACCAAAAACACTGTAGTTTGCATGCTAGGCCAATAGTTGGCAGTGTAACTTTGTCATGTCATACCATAGAGGAACATCAAGTGCATGCACAAAGTGCAGCCGTGACATTCTCATAGGATCCACGCATTGCCAGTTTACTACTAAAAGATTACATTCTGGAACAAAAAGCTTGCATAAATATGCAGTGCAAACATTAATTATGGTGACTGGGTTTTTAAGCATGTCAGAAAACTTTGAACTTGGTGTTATGACTGTGTAGCCACTTCAGGCTCCAACACCATCATCGAGTTTAGTGATGGCACAGCTGTGTTGGGTCTCATCAAAGATAACAATAAAAGGGTCCTCAACCAATCAGATGACCGACTGTTTGAATTCCTGGCTCCACCAGTCTGCATGTCGAAGTATTCCTGGCAAGATACTGGGCCCAAAATTGATCCCCATGGCTGGGCCTGAAAAGCAGGAGGCACCTGGTATGGTAGCCTTCACCACTAGTGTGTAAAATGTGAGTAGTGTAAAAGTGCTTTGAGTGGGTTTTGATCAAGTCCATTTACCATTTACAAAAGAGTGATTTGTGCGGTTTAACATACAATAGGCAGATATTTATCCTGCATAAGGGATGTTTACACTAGGCACCAAAAAAATAAGGCCAGGCTGATCATGAATGAAATATGTCACCCCCCAAATGATCATTTATATGTCGATCACTCACCCTGTGTTACAATGAATTCAGGAGGAAAATGTTTTTCTTGCATGCTTTCACCGTAAACAGAAGAATCCAAAAAAACATGATGAATTGTCATATGGGGCCGCGTTAAACAACAGCAAAATTAAATAAAAACATTCGTTTTCAACGTAACTCGCTCAGTACAATCCAAAATTGCATTTATGCAGTTATATGCCCAGCACTTCCCAAACTCATACATTTCCATTATTCCTATTCTACTTAAAGTCCTTTTAATGCACAAACTGACAAGATACCATTTCATCGGAATTGTACCTTTATGTAATTACATGTGACAAATAAAACTGATTCACTGATAAAAAAAAATCGGCAATTCCTTTTTTTTTTCACCTCCTGCTGCCAGCAATTACCAACAACAAAAACAGACTTCTGCGCTGTCGACTGACAGTATTTAATGTGAAAACACTTTATTATTTTGAAACTGCAAACCTTGGAATGTATCAATTTGCCAATTAGTCAATTGTTCAACCAATCCATATAACAAATTACGTAAACTGCATGCTAAAAGTAGCTGCTCACATTCAGTATTAGACTGCAGTCAGTCAGTGTGTGGTCAGTAAATATTTGTCTGGTCTCATAACAGTCACTTTTCTTACGACAGCACTGTGCAAACTAATGTAATGAACCCAAGCATAGTGAAAATGTAATAATGCATCCCATGGCAATGACTGTTTAAATGAGTCCAGCCTTCACTTAGCTACTGCCCCCACTGCCCCCCCCCCCACTCCAGCTTTTCTAGGTCAGAATGATGGTGTGCCAAAGCCTTTCTCTAAAATGGCTGGTCTGTGGGGCTGGACTGTCCCCTGATAGCGCCATTGCGGTGACAGGAAAGTGATTATGTATTGATCATGATCACATAGACACTGGTGTAGCTCTCTCTCCTGTCTGTGGGCAGAGAGGATAATAGCTCATGATCAGACAGAGAGACTGACAGCCCATCTCTCCAGGCAGTGCCGCCAGCACTATTTTTGGACAGTACCTTTTGATTGAAATGCATGTGCACGGGTGGGGAATAACGCAAGAATTAAGAGGCGATTAGCTCTGCGAGGCAGAGTATTGTCAAATACAAAGTGTAGCGCTGTGCTGTAGTGTGGCAGGCCAAAGCTCTTGATAACACAGAAAACGGTTGTAACGAGGTGGAGAAAACAAGCGTGTCGAGGCATCCTTTCATCCATCCATCCATCCCCGTCCGTCTATTCTCTCGGAGGAGAAGATGACATACTTGGAGCGGTGCCAGTTGATTTTCTACAAAGCCAGTTTTAGATTCCTGGGCTGCAGATGGGCATTTATGGCAACACTGCAGATGGGCATTGAGGGAAACCCTTAAACAAATAAGCATGCTCATAAACAATGTGTGAACTTTTTTTCTCATTTTCCAAAGCAGCTTCACATTGGCTCTACAGTGCGAGCAATTCACTCACAATTGAACCTTAAAATGGATAATTGCGAGCTGTAAAAATAATTTAGGCACACAGAAGTGGTGACACTAACGACCTTTGCTTGCTAATGATTCAATAGCTGACATTGTAGATAAAAATGAAGTCCATTCATTTTTATTTTGGGTGAAGAGAGGAGGAGGAAGAGGAATCAGCCAAGAGATATTTGTGAGCAGCATCTGCAATTAACACCCGTGCGGCAATACCTGACCGTCTCAGGTGCTATGCATGCTGTGGTGCTATTTACTTTATGTAGCTAATCAGCTAAACTATCACTTGCCACCAGTCTGGTGCTAGCTACCGTTGCATGCATACTTATCAAGATATGAGATAATACTAAGCTATGAAATGAAAACACAAAGGCCCCTGTACTTTGAGCCAAGACGGCAAACTCACAGCAGCGCATTAGCGCCACTTCCTCCATTCTTAATTCAGTTAAATTTATCACAAAACACAGGGAGGGAAAAAATGGTAGAAACCTCAGGAAGGGATAATATAATATTTTCTTAATGAAATGTACTGAAACGTATGTATATTTAAAACAAAGAAGGTAATTTATCATTTTGGCCGGTAAAATAAATATGCTCAGCTGGTGGATTTTTTTGTGCTACCCGCCATCTCACTCAGTGAGTGAGAAAAAAAAAAAAAAACTGTATTAAAGAACCAATACAATACACAAAGAGAGGGAACACACATGCACACATAGTATAAATATGTATGCAATTAATAGCTTAATAAACTCATTGGAACATTTTGAACTGTGCTCCTAATTTTCTTTGTGTACTCTTTTTTTTTCATTTTAGGAACATGTGTACTCTTCATGGGAAAGAAGTTAGTATACAGTCCTGCCCACCCCTTTATTTGTCACCATTTCCACCAACACTCACATGATCTACAGCGCAGGCTGTGACTAAAAGTGGTGGCTCTCCTCTGCCATGATGTTTTATATTTATACCTGGAAGATGTAAGTATTTCAGATTACAGGGAGGCACTGTAAATAATCGCAAGGCAGGAAAAAACATGGCCTCCCTCAGCCCATCGGTCTTCATAACAAGACTAATGCATACTCATGCTAAAGTGCGTGTTTTAGCCGGGCCTCAGCTGAGCGCAAATGAATGAGGAACATCCTGCAGAGGCTGAAAAGATCAGGATATATGTGTTTATATCAGTAACACACTTTTCAAAATTAGACTCGCCCAAATGCAACACGGGCCAGAGGTGGGCTTGCAACAGGAAAAATAACATCCTGAAGATAAGATATGGTTGTCAGCATCCAAGACACTGTTCCCAAGAGCCAATGATGGATAAGGGACGCTGCACTTGTGAAGAGTGAGGGGACCGTCACACTTAAACACTTACATTGTCAATGTTGTAGTACAATTACTAGTCTTTTATAAGACAGAGGGAGCCATCACACAGAAGCTGGGGACAGTGTTTGTGTATGTGTGTGTTTTTGTGCTTGCAATATGTGTGTGTGTGTGTGTGTGTGTGTGTGTGTGTGTGTGTGTGTGTGTGTGTATGTGTGTGTGTGTACATGACATCCCTATTTCAAAGAGTCGGCTACTGAGTCGGCCGCCTTGACAAGCCGTTTACAGGGGCGGCAGGAACAAAATAATTAAGAGGGTCCTTTGTTCCCCACTGATGGCCGTGACATATGCCGCCATTTTAAAGGGTTGTGTCATTGATTCACTTTAATTAGTTTATAGGAAATGTGTGCAACATGCAGATAGAGTTCAGGACTGGAAGTCGAGGACGGAAAATTGGGCACTTCACATGTTTAATTGCTCCCAAGGCATTTACAATGGCGAGGTAATAACAAAGAATAAGGCAAAGTATATTGTCTAATGAACAACTTTATCATGGGTAAATGAACAAAATGTTGCTTAATTTGAGAACTCTGCCACAGGGGCAAGACTGTTTAATGTGAGTTATGCTTCCTCAATAAAACAAAAAAAGCAAGAAAAAAAAAACAAGTTTCAGCATAATGCAAAACTGTTGTAAGGAATGCACTTACAGTTAATTTTTTTTTTTTTTTTTTTTTTTTTGCCACACTACATCAGCGCTCGCTCCTGAGAGCGGTAAACCAGAGATTAAACGTATTATTTAATACCAGAAATAAATTACTTATGTATACACTGTTGTCAAAATGCCCTTAACGAGACGTGGAGCCAAAAAGTGTTCCAGCTGAGCTGCTCAGTGGCCAACAGTAGACAACTCCCAGTGCAAGTGCTTATATATTATGTGATATGTGCGAGCATACAGAGACACTTTGCACCAAGGATTAACACAGCTATAGAAAAATAAGAAAAAAAACCTTCTTTGCAGCCCCATCAATGCAAAAAAAATATAGACAACTAGGCAAGATGGCTGCCAAGTAGCAGACAGCAGCAGACCACTGTTGAAAACCAACAAAAGTAGATATTTTTATAAAGACAGGTTGAAACATTTCTAGCCATGTGTAGCAGCTAAAATGGGTATTTTTTGACAAGTGTTTCGGACATTTCCAGCTGTGTTTGTAGAGAGCAATGACGTAATTCTTAATGATTGTTCTGCGTATTTACAGTTGTTTTTGTAGCAATTAAAGTTAGTATTTTTAACAACAATTTGTGAAATTTCCAGTTGTTATTGTAGCAACCAAACCAGGTATTTTTAACAAGTGTTTTGGATATTTCGAGTCATGATTGAAGTGACCATAGTGGTTATTCTTCATGAGTGTTTTGGGTATTTTCAGCAGTGTGAGTAGTAACTAAAGTATAATTTAGTATAATTTTTAACTACAATTTGGGATATTTCCTATTGTGTTTGTAGCAATCGTTTTTTTGTTGTTTTTTTTTTTAATAAGAGTTTGGGGCATTTCCAGTCATGTTTGTAGCAATAAAAGTGAGTATTTTTTCAAATACGCTTAGGGACATTTTCAGTTGTGTTTGTAGTGACAAAAGTGAGTACTTTATGCCAAAACAAGATGTTTTCCTAACCCTAAACAACATTTTTTTTTTTTTTTTTGCCTAAACCACACAACATAATATAATAATACAATAATATAATATCACAATATAAAAAAGAAAATGAAAGCATAAATAATCAGTTGAATTTGCCAATGGCTGCCTATTTAGACAAAACTTTCCTCCCCTTCCACTATCTGCATATTACCATTTTCAAAATCCCTGCCACACCAAACTAGCCAAATAGCCACATGCATAGCCAAACCTAAGTCCACACTTCCTTTCAGCACTGCTAGCAAGCAAGCTAGCATCCTACACGCCCAGCAGTTTTTGGCTTTTCACAGGGATTTATCAATCTTAATTCCAGGGCTCTTCTCACCATGTGCAAATGGTCCATCAAAACAAGTTCCCTCCTGAAACTATTTGGAGCACCTTCACTGTATCTTGGGCTTACTGCCACCCACGACAAATGTGATTGGCTTAAAAATTAGTTCCGAATTATGATGTGTTCATTCAGTTCTTTATCCAGGGCTGGCACAGCACGAGATAGGTCTGGCTATGACCACTTAGTATGTCCAATAAAATATGACTACAATGTAAAATAAGGCATTAGGAAATGACTTAATTTAAAACCAAAATAGCCCAGTTGTTACAATGTAAAATACAATGCATGACAACTTTTCACAAAATGAAAACCCTTGCAGGAACAAACGGTATAAGGATATACATTCTCTTCTGAATTAATTGAAGGAGAGAATAGGTAATACTCAGGGGTCTTTTTCAGCTAGCTGTAACAGATAGAGAACATTTTCTTTAGGTGCAAGCCTGAACATTCACATTCTTTGAGTGTGCTATTTTCATATTCTGGGGGCAGCAGCAGCACTGAGGATGACGTTGCATTAAAAACAAAGGACAGAGTTGGAGGGAAGCGTTGTCATCCCTCCCTCAGCATTAACTCCCCCAGGCTGCTGCACTGCAAGAAGATGTGCACCCCCAATTGCATATTGTCTATTCTTACAGCTGAGGTAAAACAAAAAATAAAAATAAGGAAAAAAAACAATCAAGCCCCTCAATGCTAGTCTGCAGCCGATAACCCTGGCAATTGGCCCATCTAAAAGCGACGTGTGACAGAGGTCCTTCACCTCCCACGCAGCTACATTAAGAGGCTGAACTCCACTGAATCCAGCCATACTGCAGGTTTTAGCGCCGAGCACCTCCTATGTAATACACTTTGTCATCTGACAGCCGTCCTGGAGCGAGAAGGGTTAAAGCGTTTTCCCAGAGGAATGCTGAAACGTACTACGTCTACGTGACTGGTGACTTAATGTCTTCGTCAGCCGGTGAGAGCGGTGCTATGCTGCCGTCTGACAAGCAATCCATCACAGAGAACACACAGACAGAAAGCTGCACGCTGCCACATAAAGTGTCCGCACGACAGACATGCTAAAACGCACGCCCACAGCGTGCACCTCCCGACACATGCACGTTTATCGGGGATGGAGATGGACACACATTCATGCACTTGTTAACATGCTGACAGTCATAAAACACCGGAAGACAGGCAGGTGCACAAACACACTCCAAATACTGAGCAAACACCTAACCTGCCAATAAACTCTCAAAGTAGGTGGCGGACAGAAAAAAGGGGGAGAAAAATGAGAGGAAGAGGAGAGCGGCAGAAATGGTGGAATGTGGATTTACACCCCTAGTAATCCCAAGGTTTGTTTACACTCCCAGAAGTGAAGTGAAATTTTAAAGGGCTATCTCTGTAGCGTGCTGGAGAGCAGATTCACCCAATTACACAGCAGCCCCCAGTGTGACACAGTAAACCTGCTGTAGGATTGACTGTGTGTGTGGTTTGTACGTGTGGCTTAATGTGTGTATGTGTATGTGTGGACACCAGACTGTGACTGTGGTAAAACCACAAACTGACTAAATCCATACTGCAGCGTTGAGAGCAATACAGCTGCCAATGCTCCAACACACAAACAGGCAGGGCAGAAGATGGCTGTGAGATGCCACAAATCAGCCCGGCTGCATGACAGCAGGACAGAAAGGTGAAACAAACAGTAACCAGACCTGTCTGAATTTGGCATTGCTCCACAATAAAATAAAAAAAAAAATAGAGCATTTAAAGTAATACCCAAACAAGTAAAAAAAAAAGGTTAAAAAAACGAAATTACAAGCAGGGCCATACATTTTGATGACAAAATAAAAGCAGTGAAAGCACAGCATGGCAGTCGTCTTCTTTTTTTTTTTTCTACTTTCCCCCTTCATTGTATCAGACAGCTGAGGCGTGGCAGAGACTGTGCGAGCCAGGCGAGGGCTTTAGTTAATGGGGACAGACATCAAGAGGAGGGCCTCGCCCGTACTGGAGATTTGATCCTTTCGTCTTATCAGCTTCTTTTTCAAATGACCTTGCCGTACGGACTTTTATGCCTCTCCCCTTTATTCTCTGCCGGTGATTGGATGGGCCTCTCTAGTCTCAAATCTCCGCCACCTTGATGAATGTGTTCCACCCCGATTTATGTTGCATTGACCAATCCCTCCCTCCTCCACTACCAGCTACAGTATGGCACATGAATCTCGCCTGTGGCCACTTGAAGATCACACAGAAGCAGTTGCGTACAAAAAAACACAGCTAATAAAGATGTTCACTTAGCCTCTTTCTTGTCTCTCTCTATGTGTTTATTTCGTTTGTTTGTTTGTTTGTTGTTTTTTTGCTTCTTGCACTTTGAACTCTGCAACAGAAATGGCCCACCAGTTGGACTTTTTAGTTTTTGTGACACATTGTGTCTTCAAAATGCTTCCTATCCCTAAAATATGCACAACCTGTAAGTAAATAAGCCACAATAACTGATTAAAGTATTAGAATTGTGTCATTAATTCCATATATAAAAACTCTATATAAAACACTGACATGTTTGTTTTTTTTAATCTGATTTTACACCACTAACACAATATATATTCATCCAACATATTTTTAAATGTAAAAACAGTAAGTAACTATGTCTTAACTCCATAAGCGATTAGAACTATGTACATTATTTCGTTTTTGAGATATGCTTATTTTTATGAGCACAGCAAAGGCTTTGTGATGGATTTATCATTAATTCCTCTGGCGCCACTGCGCGTTTTTATACTGCAGGTAAGGGAGTGCAAAGACATCAAAATGAACAGAACAGAGCACGGAAGCAAAAACCTTCTTGTTATTATGTTTTGTTTGCTTTTTGATGACAAGGAAGACAGAAGCCTTAGCTTTCTGCTACAAAAGAATGACTACTAATACATGCTCTTGCTATTATGTATTTATCTTTATTTATTTTAGATCAATATATAAAGGTTTATGTGAACAGTCATCTCCTGCAGCCAAAATCGGTAAATACCGGCATAATCACGCTAAAATACTATGTTTGCACGGCACATAAAGGTAATGTAAGGTCACGATGGGGAAGACAGAGGTCTTAGCATTCTACAGCAAAAAGGATGAAGGTTCTTCAATCTTCAAATGCCACCCTGGCTCTGCCTCTTCTTTCTTTCTTTTCTATTACTGCTCTCTGGCCTTTATATTTAAGTCATAACTGCTTATCAGTGACCCTAGGATCTCCATTGAGTGCTTATCATTTTCAGGAGCACACGTTTCTTGTGTTTTAGTTGAATTCATTTGCACCAATGTAAGGTAAAACAACATGAGGTCCTGACTTGATGACGGGAGGATGGAAGCTGCTTAAAAAAGCACATATATATCAATCTTTTATCATAGATTGAAATGGAAAGGATATTCTAGTTATTATGGGTTTTATTTTAAATCTGTTTAAATAGAATCATGCAAACAGCGACCTCTCCATTGTTGTGTGTGTCACTGTGGGAGGGTTAAAGGCTTAAATCAACTCTTCACTGTCTTTTGTGGGGAGCGAAATGTGACTTTAAATAGTGTTATTATGTCTTTCAATTGGATGCAATCTCTTCTTTTAATTTTAGGTATTGAGTCCCGGGTGCCTGCGGGGTCCAAATAGCTATGCTTGGTAGCTCAGACAATTAATAATGCAGACATGGAGGGATGAGAGTACAGGGGATCCTGTTCTTGCTGCTCAACACTAAAATCACCTGAAGCATGAAAAGGCAGTGCAGCCTCCAACACACACACACACACACACACACACACACACACACACACACATATATTCATGTTGACTTTTGGCTGCAGAGCCACGGAGCAAAAGTTCTTTTTTTTTTTTAAAAAAAAAAAAAAAAAGCAAAGAGTAAGTTGGAATGACGTAGCACACAGTACAAGATCCAGCACGAGGGAGACACCAAGGAGCAAAAAGGGATGAACACAGAACGGGAAAAGTGCACGGAAAAAAGTCTACAACACAACATTAAATATCCACAACTCTCCTGTTCAATAATTAATAGGTGAGCCACACAGCTGTGTACTGAAGAATGCGTATGAGAAAGCATCCTGGCATTTTAGCAGATATGAGTAAGCATTTGCCAAGTCGGAGGTGCGAACTGCAAAAAACTCCTCGATTTGCCGTTTATAGTGGTGATGCAGAGAGGACCTCCCACTCACCAGCCTCACTTCAAACAGTCCCCTGTCACTTATGGCTGATATGTAACACAGCTAATAAGGACACCACACAGACCCACACACGGAAGAAGTAAGATTACCTCCCCTAACCTTTGAAATGAAACTTTTTCTGTAATTTTGAAGGATTCACTAACCAGATTGCCTGAAATATGTTCCATCTTAATCATCAGAAATGAGTTCTCCCAAAAGCTAATGACTCAAGATTAAAGATTAAATTACAGAGTTGTGTATGAATAAATAAATGAAGAAACATCATTGACAGATTTTTCTTTTAAGTCATCTTACTACATTTTATATCCACACACGTCTAATTCAGCAGTATAGCAGAGAGAAAGTTCGGTGAACTATCCCAGCTCAGTGTATTGCCTAGAAGAAGGGGCTGATGGGTAATTAGTGAGTAAATGTGTGACTGAGTGAGTGAGAAAATGACTGATGCAGCTGAGCTACACCAGATCTTTCTCCAGTGAGATGTGACATGTTACTCAGCCTAATGAATTCACAGCAAACTTCACTCATCTCACATATGGGTGAGATTCTACATCTTAAAAAAAGACATCATCATAACAGGCATAACAGGTTTTATTCATACAAGTCTCCCTCTCTCTAAAACAATTTTAAATGTGATTTAAACTGGTGATTACAATGAATATGGAAGATTTAGGTTACAAATCATTGTTTCTCCTATTATATTTGGGATGTCTGAGACAGGAAGCTTGATGAGCACCTGAAAATTTGTCCTCACTTGTTTTCTCTTATAACTTAAGATCCAGGCGTTTTTCAGAGGGAGCTGAATTATCCTCAGAGGTCTCTTCCTTTCTGAAACAACCGGTCCAGGTGATTTAAACGGGTAAAAACACTGAATAAAGCAGTTGCACATTAGAAATGGGTGTTCCTCCAACACAGTTTGGCATGCTTGAGATGGGTCGCTAGTCCAGGACTTTCTAATGTATGATCTCTTATATCTTAAGATTCAGGCGTTTAGGATGTTTTTCACGGGAGCTGAAATATCCACAGAGATCTCCTCCTCTCCAAAAAATGTAACTCATGATTTAAACCAGTAAAACTACTTTACAAAGCATATTCATGTCACAAGTCAGTGTTTCTTTGAATCTGTTTGGGATGTCAGAGACGGGCTGCTAGCCAAGCACCTGCTAACAGAGGTGGTTACCTATTTTTTCTGCTAACTTCAAGAAGCAGATGCGGTCTCTTTCTCTCCAAAACAAACAAAATCATGGGTTTAAAAAAACTGAATAAAGGAGTTTCACATTACAAAAATCTATGTTTTTCCAACCCATCATGGAGGGGCTGCTAACTATGTTTTGAAATGTAAAAAATGCAAATATCTGGAGTCAGTGTCTGATTTGTCCATTCTGGACAACTAAAAACATAGTGTTGCAACATGGCTGACTCCATGGACGAGGACCCACTCCCTATGTAGATATTAACTGCTTATTCTAAGATCACGAAAACAACAATTCTTATTTTCAAGTGATTATACACCTAAGAAAACATATTATATTATATTTCATCCATGCTGGGCCTTTAAATTCCTTAAAGATGAATATAAAAATGTTACGTCATGTCTTGGTCACAATAACTCTTTGTTATTTCTACTCTGTGCCTGCTTACATTAACACTCACACCCACTCCTGGTCCAACCCAGAGTGAGAAGTGCTCTGAATAGAGGCTGACTACAGTGTGAGTTGTGGTCAGCGCACACAAAGGATGGGCTTTGACAGCTGACTCACTTTAGGGGTGAAAGAGGAAAGTGACTCAAATCATTAACCAAAGTTTCAACTGAAAAGCAGATTAACAGTAAGACTACACTGAAATGTTACATAAAGAGGAAAAACTTAACGTCATCTTATATGTCATGGTGAGACCTGCGCAACTTCTGAAAACAGTTGGAATAGTGTCCTCTGTGGCTCTGCAGGAAGACAAATATGCCTGGAGACTGGCTGGCATTATGGGGAGTGTGAGGCTCAAAAGATGTGGGCTCTTACCAGACAAGTGTGTGTAACAAAAGACATATTTAGGTTGCATTTTGGGAACTGTAGGATCAAGTGTCTTTTTGGAGCTATAGGGACTCAAATCAAGGATATCTCTGTGTCCCCTGAATTGATTTTCATCATTGTTTTTGTTCTTAATTTAATCTCTCTCTTATAAGTGTTTTAAAATGGAAAGCACTCTTCATAATAAATACTCTTTTCTGATAACTCTCTTTTCTGATAATAAATACTCTTTTCTGATAACTTGCTGATCGGAAGCACTCAGATTCAAATCAGAGCAAAAAAAAGCTGTCATTTTGGCCTGGTAGAAAACCATTGATATAATATTTTCATTACAAATGAATCAGTTTATTCTCTCAAAAAATCAGTTAATCATTTCAGTATCAGTATAAAGGTCAGAAAATAAATAAAAAATATCTGTTATGAATAATTAAAAACCTAGAAGTTATATCTGTATGTTGCTAAACTGCTTTCTTGATTATGTTGTTGTGGCAACAATATTGCTGCCTAATAATAATAATAATAATAATAATAATAATAATAATAATAAATGATGCTACAGCCACTATCACTGGTTATCGTATTGAAGCCTGTGTTGGTGAAAAACAACTGAATTATGTTGTCACTGAACATTTGTCTGATTCGTTTGTTATCAATATTTTTACAACTTGCCAAGATAGGTCAATTGGTAACACTTTCCCATTATCATAACAGAAAAAAGTAATATGCACAGCATTAAATTTCATCTTAAAATATTTATTTTTATTTGCTATTGTAAATCAAAGTATATTAGAACAGACAGGGCTGCAATGCAACACCTTTAAATTGTGTTTTGGACTTTGGTTGGTTGAACAAAACAAGAAAAGACAAGCAAGACACCCTTACAGTAAGTAGCTAAAAATAAGCGTGGGTGTAGATTTTACGCATGTTCAATCTTTCTTTGTTCTCCCTAATAAAAACATGAACGTAGCAAAGGACTGTAACTTGATGAAATTACAGAAAAGGCACACATCACCACAATGCAGGGAATTAAGTGATTTATGCTTAAAATTTTCTGATGAGGGAAACCTGAATGTCCCCTTTTCATATTTTTTTTACTCCTTCGATGTTAAAACAAAATGTATTCCCTTGGAAATAGGGACTGTTTGCTTGAAACACAACTAAAACGATAGTTGCTGATTCATTTTGTGTCGGTCGACAAATCAATTATTCCGTACAAGTTCATCCTACATCCAGAGACAATGTGACTGCAAGACTATTCACATATTGACGTGTTTTGAGAACTTAAACCGCAAATGTTCATTCATTCACTCCCTCACTCTCTCACAGTAAGGTGATCTGCCAACCAGTGGCCATTAGGAGGCATTACAGTGTCTTCAGATGACACAGTGAACGGGGATCAGTCGCTCTCCTCCCCTGCGGTCCTGCTGAAGGGGAGATGCTGCGTCCTTGTTTTCACTCTCAGATTGATTAACTGACCTTGATACAATGATCAGCAGTGTGCAACAGCATGACAGCGAAAAATGAGTCTTACACGGATTTCAAGGCTGCAAAAACTTTCATTACAAATTCTTAATTAAACAGGACAGTAACCCGGGACATGATGGTTATGTTTTTGGAAAAAAATGAAATAAAAAGAATTCTTTTTAGGTGTTAACACTGCGACCTTGTAAATGTATATTTTGAAAAGAAAAAAAAGTATTCAGCCAAATGAATTTCATTTAAAACTTTAGTTTCTCTCACACTCCATTGTACCACTGTTGACCCTGTTGCATCAAATCCATTTAATCACATCCACTCAGTGCGACAAAACCGAGGGTGGCCTTTGTGACGGCTCAGGTTATTCGCATCCTTTTCCTCATCATTACAAAAACAGGCACACAGCAGCTTGTACACATGCTCCGGCACACAACACACTCTCTCATTTACCTTCTCTTTCATGAACTTTGTTTGTTATTTACCTCCATACCTTTTCATTTCTCGTCCCTTTCTACTTCACGGGCACGGTGCACACACACACACGCACAAAAAAAGAGGCGACTTTGTTTGAGAAATGACACTGTGGCTAAGGAGAAAGCTGCTTTTTGTCCTTAGTCTAATTGAGAGTCTTTTGCTATTCATCGGGGCAAGGCAGCCAGGCCAGCAAGGGAGGCAATCTCATGCAGATCACATTGAAGGGCTTCATTACCTAGAAGCCAGCTACTTTTTGTTCTCCCTCAAGGGAAGGTAGAGAGAGAGAGCATTAGCTTAGCAAAAGAGAGCGATGGAGGGAGGGAGAGGTACAGAGGAAAAGGGAAAAAAAGTGTGTGCATGAGTGAAAGAGAGGGAGTTACAAAGAGAGTGCGTCTCTGCGGGCTGCACAGGGGAGCGGGGACAAATTACACCTGAACAACAGCATCTTTACGATGCTGCACAGCACCTTTATGCCAACACAGGGAATATATGTGTTTTAATACACTCATATGCACTTGTGCACGTGTGCACGAGGTGCACATGCATTTACATGACCAGAGCAAGCATGCATGCCTGGCTGCACGCTTCAGAAACAAAATAATGCCTGAAAAGGCTCTACAGGGCTTGTATTACTATATCTGGACCAGTGACTGATGATGTTATATACATAATTCAGAGCTACATTGGATAATAAATAACATTTGATGAATTAGTAATACACATTTGTGTGTGATATTGAGCAGCTGTGACTATGTATGTGTGTTTTGTGTTTACTCCTGAACTACATGTGTTAGCTGGGGAATATGTGACTTTCTCTTTTTTTCGTATATAGCCTATGTAATGGCTAAGTGTGAAACAAAGCAGAGTGAATTGGACTCTTTACCAGCTGCTGGGCGTAGCAGACAAGACAGCCGTGAAGAAGACTACGCAGAAAAAAGGAGTCACTGGGTTATTGACAGATGACACGTTTCACAAACAAGTGAAACAAGCTCACAAATGCACATACACACACTGATGCACGTGTGTTGCCAAATTAGGTGAGATAGATAGGAGTAGCAGGTTATTTACAGAGAAACTCCAGCATGTCAGTTAAATCCTTTCTGCCTCCGAGGCCTGTCCTATCCCCATTTAGCACGGCCACGGAAAAGGGCAGGCTGGCATGCACGCTGCCTGGCAGTTGGACAGGCCTGAGAGAGTCGCAGGCTTGGCCAGGTTCACCGCTCTGACCCCCTCTCACCCCAGCTCGGCCTGCGAGCCGCCTACCATCAGCACCGCGGCCCCGGCCTGCCACGTCCCTGCCCAGCCCGGGAAGCCTGCGCGTCAGATGTGCCCCGGCAGAGCACTGGCCAGGCCCTGGCCCAGCTGCCCACTATGTTAAAGGGCCAGGGGCCCCCTGCCACTCAGTCCATCTGCCAAGCTGCAAAGCAGAGTCTAGGATCAGAGAAGAGAGAGACACAAACACCAGACACCCTCGCTTTTAGCTCTCTGCTCAAAGCTCAACAGAGAAATGCCAGATAAAAGATACACTATAAATGTGTTGCTTTTACTTATGTGGGTTGCTGTGACCCTGAAATACTGCTAGGGTTTATTCAAGTTAAACTGCATTTAATGCATTCAGACTGAGAATTTCCAAGACCAAGACATGCTCAAGATTTACTGCAAGATCAGCATAGCACGATAATATTTTTAGGTATATCAAGGAGGGGGATTTTTATAGAACATCTGGCCCAAGTGGAGCATGAAATGCTCTGAAAATAGCTCTGCGTTCCCTGTATTGATCTGAAAGATGCCGATGTGTAGGGAAAGATTGAAGAAAAATACAAGTTAAAATAAATAGATAGATAGATAGATAGATAGATAGATAGATGCTCTGATAAATCAGCAGTTTTTAACAATATTATCCTTCATGCAGCATTATGTATCACTTTTAAAGTGCGTGGGTATTAAATTGTCTGTGATCACAGTGAGTTTTCTGCTGTATGTTGGAAGCGTGAGACGATCGGCTCTGATAAAGGTCTGCATCTTGCTCATTTCCATACGTCTCCCCTTGATCAAGTCTGCTCATTTAACGTCCAAATCTGTGATGACAAGCCTTTACTTATTTTCCCAGCTGCCGGTGGCGATGAGAGTGTAATCAGAAACATCATTAAGGCCCCACATAGACGGCTGTGCCTGTTAGTCCTGTTACCCACACCCATAATAACTCTGAAAATGCAAATCAACTCCAGGTAATCTATTAATGTCACTTCAATTTTATGTCTGCGCTCCAATTTAGCAGATCTTGACACATTTGGCGAGGATCCGTGCTTCCGTACAGGTACTCATTTTGCTGGGGTTTCAGAGAGCACGGCCCGTGTGACGAGGAGACGGGCCATCTGTCTACGTGCCCGTTTATTAATCGCCCTGATAATGAAGCACACGCGCAGCCCAACACTCCTGGGGCATCTCTCGCTTGAGTTCCATCCGGCAAAACAACTTTCAGCAAGTTTGTTTTGCAGTGTAGCAATTATTGTCATTGGCACCCCCCTTAGCGCGGGAGGATGGTCGAGCGACCTCCTTCTAATTACCTGAAGCGTCACTTCAAGCAGACTTTGTAATTTCCAACTACATCACACCCCCCTTGTTAGCTGCAGAAGGGTAGCAGAGCCTCATAATTCCAACATATGGTCCACAGACATACAGGGGAATTTGTCAGCTTGTAGTGGCCTTAAAGGCGAAGACCCCATTAACAGGAAAACCAGATCTACTAATCCTGTGAGATCTGTGCAATCCGTGCAAATGAATTACAATTCCAATCACGGCCAGGCCTTCACAAATAAGTAACAAACTCATTTTTAATTGAAGTGGCAATGAAACATAATTATCTGTAATGAATATACGTCTGAAACTAAGTATAAAGCAGAGGTGTAGAGATGTGGAGTGTATCCAATACTAAATTGTTTGAGAAAATTGATAATGTTTGAATTTTATCTTTCAATTAAAAAGGGATAATCACATTATCCTTGACTTTGCTTGAAGATTAGAAGCAGAGTAAATTACAGTCCATGGATTTGTAAAGCACATGAATCAACATCGATTAGGTCATCTAAAAACTATGTGGTCAAAGGTGCTTTAATTAATATCTTTATATGAACCAAGTATCGCGTAAGTATGTGAAATGTGGAAAGGGTTGTTCATATTGATGAACCCACAGCAATCCAATTTTGCAATTTCCAACAATATGTCTGTCACCCAAGAATTACATCTTAATAATTTGCAAAAGCAAATACATTTTGGAGGTAATGGAAATTTGCCCGAATTCTGTTTTTTATTAACTTGAGTAAATATTGTTAATTAATATATTAGCAAGTGTTGAAACTGATTGGTTTTGTTTTAATACAGAAAAAGTCTGCAGTGACTAGAAGCATCAGATAGAGACAGAAGACCTTTTGTTGCCTAATCCTACCCACACATTTACTTGAAAGAATTATTCCCTGTGAATTTGATACAGGTATTATTATTATTATTATTATTGTTATCGGAACATATTGTGAAACAAATTACTGTAGTAATATATAAATATAATTTAGACATGATTGTACTCTAGCACAAAGATATCAAGATCTCCCATCGATTTTGATTAGATGTCTATTTGCATTTAGAATCAAACGCTCTCAATAATTAAGACACAAGCAAACTAATTATACTGTAAGTGCACAGCAGAGTAAAGTTTCCTTGGGTAACATACTGTAATGCTAACACTAAGTGTGTGGCTAGCAGTTTTGGAATCATGTATTCACAATGTTAGTACTGAAAAAAAAAAAAAACAGTTAGCTTAGTTTGAACATAATTGGCAAATAGTCTATAGGGCCTATATCAAAGTCCATGGGTTTTTGAATGGGTTTTTGGTTAGATGCCTGAAATAAGGTCTGTGGTTCACACAAGCCTAAGAGACTTTCACGTTTTGTTCTACAACATAAAATATGTCAGTAAATACCCCATATGTGAATCTTGAGGCTTTTATGTGACTTTAAAAAGGCAGTTGCTAACTAGTGGCTCAATGAGACTACAGAATGTCATCACACTGTCATGCAACCCTAGTGTAACTTTGTGTTTTATAACCTAATATTAGCTTTTTATTTATAGCGATTGCATTTAGGCTTCAGAAATCCTGGAAGTGGTGTTCATGGTGTTTTTTAAGGATTATCTGGCTGATTATCTGGCTGAGTTACTTATGCTTACAAAGCATGTGAGTAACATAAACAACTGTTTTCCACAGAGCTCATTTTCTGCAATAATCCAAAATCTAATGGAAAAATCCCACACAAAAATATGTCATCCCATGATTACTCTATTCAGGCTGTTCTCATAACTGTTTGTATGTTTTCCTATTAAAAGTAACACACCCAAATTTGTACATGTGCCACATAATCATGAGCCAGTAAGTTGTGCATATTCCATGTATTTTGGAAGGTAGCCGTCATGTGATTAATGTGCGGTGTGTAGTGAGGAAGGTTGGGGTGGTGGATGGGTTGCAAAACATAAACCTTTAACCAGCAACTTTAGGAGATATGTGTTCAGTACCATGTGAACTTTGAGTCATTTTGAGGTATGTCCTCACCATGTCACTTTTCCTAAACCTAAAACCACAGTAACTTTACTTGACTAAGCCAAACCTCCAAAACTTGAAATTACTCAAGTTTACATTGAGGACATAACGTCACAGGTAGGGTGCTAAGTTGCAGGACATCATACAAACCATTCTATGAGGATTCATTGCTCTATTTACTGCAGCTTTTACTGTCCTCCATACATTTCCATTGTGTTGGACTTGCAGCATTTCTTTATTTACTGCATATTTCTTCTAAGCCTTCTTCCTCTGTTCATTAATTGTCTTTGTTTTTCAGCATGCAACCTTATTTCCAGTCATTACAGGCAGCTGGTTTCAAAATTTGCAGACATACAACATTAGCTAGCAAGCTAGCAAACACAGGGGAGCATTAAGCAAGAGAATAGCTTGTTTTTGTTTCAGGAGCTAAAAGATGAGTGCAAATTGGACTTCTATTTGTCAGGTGACTAGAGACACATCTCCAAATGAATTCTAATCTTGCTCTGTGCCTGCTGAATGAGCTTTTTTTAAATTTTTTTTCCTAAAAATGTTGTGTGTTAGTTTGTTCCGTTGCGCCAATTAATGTGGACAAAAAAACAAAAAAAAAATCAATGAATGCAGCTTTAAAAACACAGCTGTTTTCCCTTGTTACTAAAAAGTTGACATTTCCGAGCTGCATTGTTTTATCCTGTAGTCAAACAGCATGATATAGCAACACCAACTCAAGCACAGCGGTCATAAAAACTCCCCTGACAACACACTTATCCTGGCTCCTTACACTAACTCTATTCTCCTCCAGTGCAGACACTACCTTTGCTCTCTCCGCTTCCTCTCATTGTTGCACTGTACTTTGAGAGACGATCCGCTAAACAATTAAAACGGTAGTCACCTCCAGTCTCAGCCATTGAAGAAAATGAAAGTCAGAGAAAAGTCACGGAAAGCCACACGTCTTATCCGACTGGCCCTTTTAAAGGAAGAACAAAAGGTCTTTCTCCTTCATTTCCCATTAACCTCTATGCTCCTCCACACACAGGAAACACGGCGACCTCGGCGGCCCATGTCACATATCTCATCCGGCTGTGGGGAGCGCTTCCTATGGGGGATGGTGACATTCAGTGAGGGGGTTTTCTATCTAGTCCTTGACAGATAAAAGGTGGGTGTTGATATTTGTCCCTGGTCTGATACGCCGTGGACACACTAGTGATAAGCGAGGAGCTGCTAAGACATTGATGAAGTCTGGAGTGGAACTGACAAGCTCTGTAAGTGGATAACGTCGTCAAGAGAACCAGCCCGTTATGGTCCGGATTAGATTTTTGATTATTCGACACAGGTGGGTCCTCGCTAAGCAGAAACACATCAGCACACTCAGCATTGTCTGAACTCAATACTCGACGTAATGCAGCATCTCTTAGCATGTGCCGTAATTACATTGGTTTCTCCTAGTGGGGGAGATTTGCTCATATGCAGCAGACTTCACCAACATCCGTTCATTTTCTATTCCCTTTTTCTGTGGACTTTATTAGTTATCCACTGCACAGCAACACTTCCGCTAATCCACTGAGGCCTGCACAAATTCTCATTTCGGCGTGATAAAGATGAAACACCACTGTAAAGAAACCAGTGATTTATGTATATGAGCTGAGAGAGATGAATGACTTATTGTTTGTTTGTCCGGAGCATCACATTCTTCCCATAATGCCGCAGCACATGAAAACTTAACAAGAGGGAAAACTAGTCACAGAAAAGTGTGGGGGGTGGGGGGTGGGGGGCTTTCAAGCAAACAACTGAGCATTCGTGAATGTTTAATTAATCAGTAGTGACAAAAGGGAACAACAATCAACAAAGAGACGCCGATTTCCATTTCTTATGCATTATTCCCACTGGCAAATCACAGAGTGCTGTCAACCACCACTTTGCTCTCTACCCCAGCACTATGGCTGTCCCTGCACTGCACCGACGGAAACCCTTTGAGAGCTACAGTACATTTCAACTGAGATCCAAAACAATGAGCAGCAGGGATCAAGTAACAGAGTTCAGACAACAAGAGTTCACTGTTTTTCTGTGTTTACATGGATTATTTTGCACCGTGTTTTGTTCCTTTTTGCTTCTGCCACAGCTAATAAAAGTCATCCACAATCATCATGAGAAGCTGAAGCGAAATCACCGTTACCCCAAACAACCAACGTAAAGACTGCAACCTACAGATGGGATTTATTCCGTTGCATACCTCGCACCATCTGCCCTAGCATGTTATGTCAGCTTTGTGACAGGTAACAAGAGAAAGCTCAATGAGAAAACACAATAACAAGCGCATACCGCCCAACAACAGACCTCGGCACCCTCGCTGAACTCCTCCAGTATCAAAACGGCATAAAGACACACTCTGATCTCCTTCCTGCTTCTGATGGAAACATTTTCTACAAGACTCCTGCTGCTCAGGGGTCAGTGGCGAGGCTCCCCTGAAGGAACAAAAAACAGTGTACTGATCCCCCATACAGGCTTCTGCCAGTCTCAGATGAGCTATACATTTGAATTATGTGATTATCATGCAGTGGTCATTGAAATGCACGGATGGAATGTGAATATATGAATATATTAGCATACAGCAAAAGTGTTTGCAGCGGCTTGTGTACAAGTGTGTGGGGGACTGAAGAAGCTTGTGGCCATTAGCATCAGTCAGTGTGTGCAAGCTAAGTGACAGTGTGGTGCTAATCGTTTGTGAGTGTGAATGCAAACCTTTTAAGCTTTTGTTAGGCTTTTTCTGTTTCATCTATGGTTATCCTAAAATGCTTGAGTCTTGAATTAAAACCTATCCATGCAATGTTTTGCGATGCTTTACTGTTGTGTTAAGAAGAGAGAAAAAGGATGAATTCTGAATGCCTTTGATCAGGGACGTAGCTCCAAATTCTGTGCTCTGCATAAGCAGTCTCTGTGGGGCCCCTCACCCTTACTCTAACAATCTATGTCTTTCTCAAGCATGTTTTGATTTTTGATTTTTTTTTTCTGAGTCAGTTTGCTATCTTTATCTTTTCTTTATTTCTTTCTTTAAAAATTGGGTGAAATATTGAATATATTCAGTGTATCATGACTTGTTCGCCAGCATCAAGTATAAATTGTCACGTTATGTGAGACTTGCTTCATCCTTTCAGTTCTTTCACTCCTTCTTATCGCGTTCTGCCTCTCACAGACACAAATGCAGGATGTGACTACATAGACGAGATTTTAGCTCTGCAGATACAAAACATGCAAAATAACCAGCTCACACCATAGCCACTACCACTCGTTAAGTTAGACCACATCAGTTATCACAATGCCGTTAAACGATGATTTATTCTCTGTAAACTCGAAACTACTTACAGCTCCCCAGATCATATATTTATAGCATTTGCAAGTCATAGTAATGCAAACAACAGAGGTAGCCCCTTTTTTGTGTATGAGCTCCTCCTCGTTTTGAGTGGGCTGGACGATGTCAGTGCCTCGTGCTGAATCCCGACATTCAGTATCGCTGTCCAGCTACTCTGTTTGTTCTGGTGCCATGTGTTGTATAGATGCCCCCTTGGTCACGCGGACAGACACAAAGCTTTATCAGATGACATAAACGAATATAGCATAATATGAAACGATAGACTTTTTTTTTATCATCGGACAATATATTTCATCATATTGCACAGCCCTATTGTGTAATGCAATAATGCTATATATACTTTACAACCTTGACTTTTTTGAAACCCTGATTTCCCTTATCTGAGGAAAGTCAAGGAAGTATATGCTGGTGCTCCAGAAGCACAAACACTCTGCTCTAGCTACATTCAGTGATGCAGGGGCAGACTAAACCATTTTGTGCCTTTAAGGGATGAGAGAGTTCCCAGACACCTTTTTTTTTAAATACAAAGTTCAGTCTTTATACCAATTTATTTAGTCTACTTTAATTGAGTTATGTCACTGAATACTGAAAAGAAAAAATATGCTGACAAAACCAAACTTTTAAGGTCCCTGCCTCCACTGAAGCCCTGAGTAATCCATCCTACTTTTTCTCCAACTATGATGACTTTGAGACCTCATAAAGTGGTCAGTGGTGGTTTCTGCTCCTTGTCCCTATAATATTACAGTTTGAATGTACCTATCTTTCCATAAATGACTATAGTGATGACCTGCTCATACCACATCACTGACTGCACACATGAAAATGTTAAATAATGCAATAAAAATTCCACATATCCCCAAATGCTCCACATCAGAAGACAGCATGGCCTTTGACCTATGAGAACAGCATTTTTTTTTCATGCTTGCCAAAGGGGCAAGTGCAGTATCTACATATACTGATGTTGCTGCGGCACATCTTAAATGTGCTCATGGTGCTTTTTCAGCTTCTGCAGAACTCAAGTTGTGTGTGAGCGAGTTTTAGTTTGGCATTTCTTGCTTGCCTGATGTGGAGATGTGTTGTTTAGGCTATTTTTATTTTTAGTTGGACTCCTTTGTGAGTGGGCTGTTTTTTGTAGAGGATGCAACATTAGCATTAGCTAAGTGTGTGTTGACACTGACACCAGTTGTTCAGCTGCAGCACTGGGTGAAGTTCTAGTGATTTGATTTATCATTCTTGTATTTTTTATTTGCCAAAACACTCATAGCAAGCAAGCATGTAAATAGGCGTCCTCATTTCCTCTTGTTCCTATTCACTCATTATTTTCATGCGATAGCCCTTTAGAGATCAGCCGTGTCAGAAAAATCTCACACACTGATTAGGCTTCTGTGTGCGGCGCGAGACCACAGAGGGAAGTCTGTCGATTGTGACTCACCGACAGCAGACATTTCTGGAACAGAGGCTCGGTACGGCCCTTCGTTGAACTGCGGCGGATTGTCGTTAATGTCCTGGACTTTGATGATGAACTCGGACGGCGGCTCCAAGGGCTCGTCTGTGTCGGCGTTAACGACCTGGGCTGTTAGCGTATACTCGGCCTTCTCTTCGCGGTCCAGCCTCTTCATGGCGTGGATGTCGCCCGTTAATTCGTTGATGGCGAAGATGGTGCCTGCACCCTCACCCGCTAGGACGTACTTGATGTTCTTGCCGCCCACATCCAAGTCTGTGTGTAGCTGCAATTAAATGGAGAAGAAAAATAATGGATGAAGTGAAAAGGTGTAGGAGAGTCCTTAGTTTGATCCCACTGTGTGAACAGAGACACGGGGGGTCACCATGTAAATGCACATAAGTGTACAGTATGACTGTAATGTCTTGTTTTTTTGCTGCTGTGCTTTGCGGCGACTATTGTAGCAGATACTAAACGTGGCTCAACATAGCCTACACTTTGCTAAATGAGGCCCGCTGGGGGCAATAACTTTATAAGTAGCACAGGAAATGGACCTTAGCCTACATTGTTCCTCATTATACATCGCAAATACATCATACAAACACACATTGTGGGGGGATATTGCTCCCTACAGTCTAGAATTCACACAAGGAAGAAGCCAGAAGTGCTTTGCATTCAGTAACATGGCAAGAACAGAAAAGTAGCATAAAAAATTAAAGCGGAAACTGCACATGATGATTCATGCTCACAAATAACTAGCCCTAAGTTACTGGACGATACTGCATGTTCCTCATTATTTTTGTAATTACAGTTTCATTAGTTCACTAAAGCTGCATTACGTGCTAGGCTGAGTGTCTGGCTCCCACTCGCCACACGGGCTGAGTATAACTAATGAGTCTGACAATGCTACATAAGGCTGCTGAAACATCTGTGGACAAAAGTACACACCAAAGCTTCTGTATGTTAAAAAGGTAAATTGGAAGGGCAAGAGAAACAGTGGGGCGGGACGAAAGAGGCCAGGGAAAAAAGAGAAACACCAGTGCTTTGACACCAGGGAAGCAAAGAACTTTTCTTTTATTCACATAAACAGAAAGAGCACTTCTTTTACTGTAAGTCACCTTTCATATAAGCCTCTTGATCCCCAAGGTGAGTGACTTTCCGAGAGGGGAGGAGAGAGGCACTGAGTAGAACATTTACAAATCCAGCAATGCTGCAGTGTTTGTGTGACACGGCTGGCAGCCCTCTTCTTTTCCAGCTTTTGTTAATATACATACCAAAAAACACACACACACGCACACAACTGAGCATGCAGGCATGCATCAAAACATCTGTATTCAGCAGCTTTAATTTCATTTCCTGCCACAGTGTTTCAACAGAGATTCCTGTGGGAGCGTGGCTTGGGTGCAGAATAGCAAGGTAAAAAATCTGTCGGTGAAATTCCCGACCTCTAAACCCTCCGCAATGTTTTTATAAGCTGGCTTTTATGCATATACTGTCTCGGAGGTGTTGTTTGCAGACACTGACAAAGCACATTCACTTAAATTGTCACACCTTGCACTTTTGTTTTCCTAATTGTGCCATCATTTCACATGAATGATGTAGCTCATTAACACAAATGCCTCGCAACATCCTGCACACTGAGAAACTCTTTAAATGAGCTCAAATTAATGATGGTCTGTCATTGTTTTTTTTTATCCTACGTGGGACTTCTTGTGTGTCGTGGTATGCCTGTGGCTCAGCATGTATGGCTGCATGTTTCCTCTCATAGGGGGGATAATTACATTTTAGCCTGCACATTGATTTTGATTGTGTTGTATATCACACATATTTTAAGCAACCCATTAACAATGTAATCCTCGTGTTCTTAAGACTCAGATACTCCACTTAGCATGAATACCATGAGGTAATCCATGTAAAAACGATGTGCAATTATGTTGAAATAGGTTGATTCCAAACCTGTTATAAAGGGACAGTTCACCCGAAAATACATATGTTTCCTCTTACCTGCAGAGCTATTTGTCAGTCTAGATTGTTTTGCTATGAGATGCAGATTGTTGGAGAATTTGGCCATCAAGATGTTTGTCTTCTTTCTAATATGATGGAACTAAATGGCACTCAACTTGTGGTGCTCAAAGTGCCCAAAAAAATACATTTGAAAACTCAACAGCGATGTCTCTGTCTTGAAATGATGACCACATTAATCGAGATAATCCACAGACCTCGTTGTGAGCAGTTTCATGAAGGGACTATTTTCTTTGTATGGAACAACACATGCCATATTACATAGTTTAGATCTTTATTTCAAAGTTACAAAATAAAATGGGAGGATAAAATTTAAAAAATGTGAATAAGAAAAGCAACACCAGAATACCCATCAGACATATTCTTTAAACAACATAAGTTTTCCATGTCCAAAAAGGAGTAGGAGGAAGTGAACACTTTAAATCAAATCCTGCTCGCTTTTTTGTTTTTTGTTTTTAATTTTATCCAAAGAAAAAACATCACAGAAGGAAGCATTCATCTACTAATGGAGAGGAGGCTTGTGCTCCTGACAGTGCGAGATGTTAACATTATCGCAGCTTCCTCTGAGTTGTAATGTTAACTAGCTCAGTAGTGCTGGGTAAGATGGCAGTAGATGCATGCTTCCTTCTGTGCAGTGAGCATAATACAGTTGGCGAGTGTAGTTCGCTAGAGAGAAAATAGTTCCTACATGAAACTGCTCCCAACAAGGTCTGTGGATTAATTTGAGTAACTGGGTCATAATCTGTGTAAAGACACATTGCTGCTGAGGGTTTCAGATGTTATTTTTTGATGCTTTGAGCACCACAAGCTGCGTGCCATCTAGTTCCATTATATTGGAGAGACGGCAGACATCTCCACAGGAGTTATCTCCAACACTTGGCAACTCACTCACTTATGAATAGCACCACAGGTCAGAGAAAAAATATGTATTTTTTTGATTTGGGGGTGAACTGTCCCGTCAATGTCAAAATCATGAAGCACAACTTTTAAGTCCAGTTAAATCTGAAGACTTCCAGTACTGTACAAATTCAATCTGCTGATGAGGACCAGGCGACATGGTTAAAAGTGAGTAAGTGGACCTTTATATTGTCTTGTCAACTGCTGTTTTCATGACAAAAGAATGAACTCTCAAGGACGCTAATGTTTATCAACACGCATAAGTTTGCTGCTTCACCTGACTTGGTATCATATTTTCAATATCACATTAATATTTGTTGAACATTGAAATTCATTAATGACCTTGTATATACACAAGCTTGGGAAAAAATACTAAAACCTTGAGGTGACCTGGTGGCAGGGGGCCTTTATTGCATATCATACTCTGTCTCTCTCTTTCATTATTTCCTGTCATCTCTGTCCATTCAACTACTGTATCAGATAAAAGCATACAGATGATTTTTTTTTAAAAGTATTGAAAATGGCTGACTTTGTATCTTTTGACTGTGTGCTAAAAAATTGAACTGTCACCTTAAAATTATAGTACTTTACCACAGCTACAATATGTTGCTTTATAAGTATGAATTAACAAATCGATCTGAATGCTCCCTATGGTCTAGGACTGTCCTGTCTACTCATAATCAAAAATAAAAAAAATATAGATGATAAAAGTGAACCAATACAATAAATAAAACAGATAAAAGACATAATACACAACAATAATGGTGATAAAACCAGGCTATAGAGTAAGAAGTAAGTATTTTAGATTTTTGACTTCAGCTGCTCTAAGGAGGCTATGTTCACCTAAACTTTTTGTTATGCTCTTTGGAACAGCATTAAGACTTGTGCCAGGTGAAGTAATGGCTCTTACTGGTATCCATTGATATCCACATGGTCATTCCAGGGCTGTGCCTTGTACAGCTATGAAGGGGGAGGGTCATGTACCACCCAAGCACTGTGACTTCATGACTGACAACAACACTGATACATATCTACCACACAGCAAGCTTACTGCTTTGATTTATTTAGATGATTGATTCCTCTGCTTTTGAACAGTTGTAACACTTAAACTGAGTTACCACCTTGTCTAGCTGTCTGGGTAGCACCAGCCACACCGCATTTTGTCTGACAAGTTAACAAAAATTACAGATTGATGACTAAATCCTCTACTTTACAAAAATGGCACACTGTGTACTTTCTTTAAAGGGGAAGAAAAAGAAATAGTCATGCAATCAATCATCAGTGCTATAAACTGCAGCTCTAACACTGCATTCTTTGAAAGTTGAGCCGAGCTGGCAGCAACCAGCTGCGGTTCTCAGAGTTGATGTATCCTCTAAATGCCCTGGTTGCCCACTTCTTAGACAGCCTTCGCACTGGAGTGCACAAATGGTCATCAAAGACCACAATTACTGAAGGATAGGGGGGGGTAAAAGTCTGTCACAAGTCCCTGTCATTAACTGAGTTGCCTGGGCAACTAAAACAGCACAGAGAATCAGTGACATTGACTGTGGCATTCAGGAAACAAGCAGATAATGGATAACAACATACTGTAGTCATGAAGATTATGTGCTAGAATGCAGACTGGAGTCGCAAAACAGCAATACCGTATTCTGAGCACGCACACAGATCATTGCCCTGCCTATGTTTATTTTATATTTGACTAGGAACTGTGGCGATGGAGCTGTAACCTGTCCTCACCAGCTGTAAACTCTGAGAAAACCTTCAGATTCCTTGAATAATACTGAGATGTGCTGCAGCTGTTGTGTAGTTTCAATCCACTTCTATCCAAAGTAAACAATATAATTGCTTTATTGTAAACAGAATATATCATAAAGAGGAAATAATGCCATTAGTGAGTACAGTGCGTGTTCACAGACTGGGAAAGTTATTATTACTCGCCTTAGCTGCTGTGCTGGTGAAAAGGCAGACATCCATATATTTTGAAGCTACAAGTCAGAATGATAAGAAAAGCCTTGATTGACTTAAAAAATTATCTAGTGGCAGTACTTCACAGTACTCTGCTTCCTGCACACCCACATACGCACACTCACATGCACACCTCCATTTGCCAACCACAACTCCCAATCAGGGGTTGCATGGGACTGCTTATCCTATCAGCGGTGGAGGAAATATGTCAGTCCCTGCTGAAGATGAGCTTTTACGGCAATCACTTGAGCAATCACTGTGTCCTAATGAGGAAGATTCTGCTCCCACCACCACCAGCCCCCCCACCCCTGCCTCGAGCCTGGGTTCCACATGCTGAAGTGTAGCCCAACAGAGAGAACTAATGATTTTGCTCCTTGTCAGGGCAAATCTTAGATAGGACATGTGCTCCTCCTATGTATGTACCAATAGGACTTGGGAATGAGAGTTAGACTGAAGCGAGGAGCAGGAGGGAGGAGATGCTGTCACTATGATGCAACTAGTCAGCTACTGTCTGCTAGAACAGACTGCACGGAGTACGTCGGACTGCCTTCACCAAATTCTGCCTCAGCTGGTTCTGAGTAAGGGTCAGTAACTACATTTGCTGGATAAACTCTGAGAAATGAGGGAAAAAAGGTAACGCCTGCACACTTCCGCCATGTCTCACACAAGTTTATTTATTTATTATTATCATTTATCATTTATTAAAGACAACATTTCGGTCCTGCTTGGATCTTTGTCAGGTCAAATGAATTAATTTTTTGAAATCCTTGCACCTACGTGAAGTGCATATAACTATCTACTATTGTCTACCAGGCCTTTTCTTTGTGTTTGATTATAATGGCTGTGTTTCCTTTTTTTATTGCAAATCATATACTTTAACTCCTCATACATTTTCATGTGAAGCTGCTGCTCACTTGCTAACAACAACGCCACTTGTGTCTTCTCCATGTCTGCATCAGGAAAATCTGTGATCGACATCATGGTCTATTTGTGAAAGCTGTGAACGAGAATTTATTGGAAATACTTACACGAGGTTTGACAAAGTCGTATCTCCTCATCCTGGCTTGACAAACATGCAGCAGATTAAGCCAGGAGGCACTGATTAGACTAGGTCAAGCCTTGCTTTTTCCCTTATCCTGGATTTCTGAATTCTGTTTTTGATTTTTTGAGCCTCCAATAGCCTCCAGGTCTAACTGGCTCAAAGCCCTGGAGGAAAACTCCTCCAAACAGACATAAAACATGGATAAGCACAACATGTTTTTTTTTTTTTTTTTTGTATTTAAAGTTTTAAGTAAGTAACTATTTAGATTTACAATATGTGGTCACTTCATCTAAGTCATCAGTTCCCAACTGGTGGGTCATAATCCAAAAGTGGTTCGCGGGTCCATTCTGAATGGACTGCAAGTGATTTGTGAATGTGTCGCGTCTGTAATACATGCTTTATTTTGAAAAACAGACCTAAATGTCTCATTTGTCACATCAACCTGTTTTATTTTTTTTTCCAATACAGTGTGTACAGATATACACTGAACAAAAATTGTAATGCAACATTTTTTGGACCATTTTTTCACAGGTTTAATCTAAATTTCTAAGACTTTTTTTTTTTTTTACACTTAATAGATATATTTCTCACAAATTTTGGTCACAAACTTGTTAAAATCCATGCCAGTGAGCATTTCTCCTTTTCCATCCATCCACCTGACAGGTGTGGCACATCAAGATGCTGATTAAACTGCATCGTTACTGCAAAGGTGTGCCTTGGTAACAATCAAAGGTGACTCTAAAATGAGCAGTTTGATGACCCAACACAGAGCTACAGATGTCATAAATTTTAAGGCAACCACGTCATTGCCCTGTTTTTGATATTATTTGGCCTATTAACATGCTTTGCGTTCACAGTGTTTATCACTGGACATGGAAGCACAAATATGCACTATTTTTTGGTTGCAGTAATATATTTTTACCAAATTTTAAGTAATAGCACTTTATTCTTGCAGTAAGTAAATTTCACTGTGTTGTAAGCACATGTTTACATTTTGTAAAATAAAACTGAATATTTGGTCATTTATTTTATGTTTGGACCTTACACTATTGACTAAGGAGAAATCTGGACCCCAATTGGGAACTGCTAAATAACATTGGTTTGAAAAACTGCTGCAATGTTGTCAAGGATGTGAGATCCACTGGCTGTGTCAGATCGGCTGTCAGTCATGTGATACAGTCATGCTGCTTGAGTACACTTCAGTTTGAACTCTGTTGGTAATGGCATGCTTACGCGCTCTTTTAGTAGACAGTATATGCAGTACATGCAGTGCAAGTTTGTAGCAGGCTGTACAATAGCATGCAGTACAGAACACAGCCTTAGTTACTCTCCACCACTGCTATTTATTTTCATATGCAGCATTTGATGTTATTAAATGTAGCAAGTGATGCAAACTGGCAGAGACATGGAGCAGCATGAAAATGTGCTATAATGCATCACTGTGTTGACTTTAAATGTCATGTTTGGTGAGATCCTGACGGGGTGAAGATGAGATTGCATGACCAGACCGGGCGATCATACTAGAAAATGCCATGTTACGCATTAAATATGTAGTGGATTGCATGTTGTTATGTAAAATGTATGGGAACCCCAAGGCCATGCATCGCATGGACTAGTTTACATAGCACCTTTTGTAACAGCCAGATGTTGACCTTTTTCTATTTAGATCAGTCACTTATTATGGCCCAGTTCTCCTCATCTGGTCACTGTGACCCAGTCTCACAGAGCAAATCCAAAGAATTCATTCACACTGCAGTGAGGGATCAACAGGGCTAATTCATTGCCAAAAGTGGTAAAATTAGAGCTACCATTTTTTTCCCATCTGTACAGCCTTAGGCAACTGTAGCCTAAATAGTTACTCCAGATAGATTCTGCTCAAACATGTCTGGAAATTAATTGTAGCTTCTTCCCATTTGTTGGATTTTGACTCTGTTAATTACACCTACATGAATAATCTGTAATTCTAAATATTGCAATAACATTTTGAATGTACGGAACAGATGGCGCGATGCATGATATATGATACACTTAGCTATTCTTGGGAACATTTTCCCTGCAGTCTGTCTCATGGCACGTAGCGTTTTATCAACTTGGACAGAAAAGTTCCCTTCTGGTGTGAACCACAACAGACTTTATTGAAGGAAACTATAGAGTGAGCATCCATTGTGCTGGAACATTGGAAATGAAATATTTCATTCAGAAATATTATAGGCTCCCTAATTTTTTCTCATCAGACAAGATCAAATTTAAAGGTTTTACATGACTTTTTAACTATCATGAGTTTTTTTGTCCCTGTTGGATATAAGAAGAACAAAAACTGAATATCTTACATTTAATTTTTGTTAGACTTGACACCAAAAGTGACATACCAAATTAAATAAAATATCAGTTATTATTTTTAATATTTAAAAAATTATTATTACTATTATTATTGTTGTTGCTGTTTTTATTATTAATTAATTTATTTTTTATTTTTACTATATTTCCTTTGTCCCTGAGCCATATTTTGGACATTCAACCTTCCTTAATTTTTAAATTTATATTGATTTGATTGATTATTGACACATAAATACTAATTTTAATTAATGGGTTCAAGATATACACAGAGCAAAAATTTAAATGCAACACTTTTGTTTTGCTCCAATTTTTCACAGGTCTAAGTTAAATATCTAAGACCTAAATAAATAAATATCTCACTTCATAGATATATTTCTCACAAATTTGGGTAACACATTTGTTAAAATCCATGTCAGTGAGCACCTGACAGGTGTGGCACATCAAGATGATGATTAAACAGCATTGTTACTGCAGAAGTATGCCTTGGGATGGTTACAAAGGCGACTCTGAAATTTGCAGTTTGATCACACCACACAGAGCTACAGATGTCACACACTTTAAGGAATAGTGTGCCACTGGCAGGCTGACAACCAGAGCTGTTGCCTGTGAACATATTCATGTCACTTACATATGATCTCCAATGTTGTTTCCATAAATTTGGCAGTATCAAACTTGCCCTACAATCACAGACCACATGGAGCCAGTCTTTGAGTTGCTAGAGTTTTCACCACATTTTACAAAATGTAAATTCTGTTTTTTTTTTTTTTGTTGTTGTTGTTGTTTTTTTTCATATATTTGATGAACACAAAGTCACATCAGGAGAGCACATGGCTGGAGGACAATTAGCTTCCACGAAGGGAAGTGAAATAAGCAGAAATAGAGGTTGTTTTTTTTTTCCTTAAATCAGGAATATGTTCATTGGCTGTCATTACCAAACAGCCTGTATTTCCTTTGAATGTATAAATAAGAAAAATAACATTTTATATTGTGTATTTTGTGTATGATTCATGCTAAAACACACTCTAGCAAACAAATGTATTCTGAGAATTAAAAAAAAAAAAGAACAAATGTCATTTCCAAAACAGCCATGTCCATCAGGATTTTCATGGTGATGGAAATGGGATATGCTAATGAAAATGACAATGCTTTTCTACCAAAATCTTTAAATATAATTTCTCTAAATATGAGTTTAGTTTTTTAGAAGTTTTCAAACCAAAATGGACCCCAGTTAAAGAAAGACCCAATAGCTACAAGACACATTTTTTTTTTAAAATTTTGTTCTAAACAATATTTTTCTCTTAACTCAGTCTGGATAAAACTCTTTAAATGCTAGGTTATCTGGTGTTGCTCTCTTTCGCTGGCCACAAAGGAATTAATTCCATGGGGATTTGCGGGCATCTACAAAAGAACAATAATCAATATTGCTCGTCTGAGAGGTCAAACACAGTCTTCACAGAGGCCAGAGAGGGGAAAGAGTGTCGTGCATGTCTTCTTGTTTATTTATCACTGCAGACACTCTTCCTTTATTGAGACAATGGGAAAAAGATGGTGTCATGACCTGCACACAAGCAAAGGTGACAGTGTGTAATTGAAGCCTGCTCCACTCAGAAAAGGTACAGTAATTTCAATCAGCATTGAGACTCTTGTGTTATTCCTTTTTTTTTTTTTTCTCTTGGACAATCATGAATTAATGGGACAAAAAAAGACACAATTCGTACAGAATCGGTGTGCAATTTATACCAAGTCAATCAGGGCTAATGTGTTCCGTGTCTATCCCTGCACTTTGAGCAATGGCACATGTGGTGCGTTGATCAACGCGGGCGCATTATTGCTTCTGGAGAATAAGTCAAAGTCAAAGCAGCTACCTTTAGTACAAGAGGGCAACACAATTAGATTTAGCCACCCATGAAAAGCCTTTTGTTTGTGAGTTCGGATGCATGGAAGGATGCATTTTAATCATAGAAGGGCAGTGTCACCAGAGAGAGAATGGGAGATAGGAAAATAAAAACAACTCTGCATAATGCATCCAGGCTGTCGGCTGCAGCGGCTCTCATTCAGGAATGGCCTGGACGGTTGTATGCAAGCAATCTTCGGTATAGATTTTTTACCGCCTGCTCATTACAGCCTGTTGTACCAACAAGATAGTATTAGACAATCAGTCTGTGCATTGGTGTGTGCCCGTGGAAAAAAAGGTAAAAAGAAACTCCTGGCATAAAACATTTGTCCAATTTATGGCAACTCCACATGTGTCCTGTGAAGAGCTCTGCAGCCCGAATTAAGCTTGCAAAGAGAAAACCTGTGATTTGAACAAACCGAACAAAAAAAAAATAAGAAAGGAACGCTGTAAACAATAAAGAGCCGTGAAAAAGTGTAAATGAGCTCATCTGCGGAGGCTGTGGCGCACACGCTGAGTGTTAAATAGAGGGAGATTTTTTAGCATTAACCTCGACTACTGTCATTACCCTACCTGTGGGCCCAAAACTCATCGGCATGCTGGAGGTGGGCGAATGTGGAGGGGGTGCAAAACAAAACAAGCTTAATCAAGGAGCACAACAGTTTTCTCTTTCTTCAGCGTGGCTGACCTAATCAAATCAAGGAATGAGATTGATTTCACGAGGTGCAGATGGATCCCGTAGCAAGTGTAATTCAATGTGCTGGCTCTCCACTATGATGCGTGTTTTCTCGGTCCAGATGGTGCTGCTCGGGTTTGTAATTCATATTTCAGCATTTTTCCCCCCCCCCCCCCACCCTCTTTCTTTCACTCTCTCACAAGCTCGTTCACCCCCTTTTTTGTTGCTAGTTTAACCACAGAGTAAATGAGTGTGAATGTGGGAGTATCACAAACTCATCCGTAAAACATGCGATCCTGTGATCTTGTTAAATGTAACAAACAACACATGCCCTCTGATGAATTTTATGTTGAGAGTTTGTAGCTCATGTGAGGAAAAGAGAACAGAGAACGAGTCCTATACAATGTAAGGGAAAGTACAAACTGGTGGTGGGAGCGACACAGTCGCACAGAAATTCCTGAAAACACGAAAGCAATACAAATGCAAAGTCTGTTTCTAAAAGTCACAGTTTTGTTGTGAAACGGTTGCAGTTTCGGTAGATTTAAAGAAAAAATATTATATTGACTAATTTAGCATAAAAATACAGAGCTCTCAAATACTTTCTATCTGTGAAAAGTGGTCTTCCCAAACTGTGAGAACACAACACATTTCATGTTATAGTATGTACTATGGAGAGCATAATCTGCTTTGAATCTGGAATAAATGAAACAAATAATTATAATGAAATACATAATAAAATGATTGAGAAAAACCTTCAGGGAGCAAGAGTCATGGTTATGATTTTTTTTTTTTTGCATTGCAATCAGCATGTTCCAAGAAGTGTTTCATATATAGTATATATAGACATGCACATATTTTCATAATTGGAAGACATGAAGTGCCGAAGCCATTCTTGGGGCTTATTCCTGTGGAAAAATGCAGATGTGCTCCACAGTGCCTGTTCAAGCTGTCAAAGTCATTGTTCTCAACCTGAGAAGCCTTGCAAATTAGCCAGTTTCAATGCCAACTGCCACTGCTGGAAAGCCATGCATTGCTGGTGTTGGAAATTCCTGCAGGTATATAGTAAGTTTCCTCCATGGGGACTTGAATAATGGGCTCTGACAGCTTTTGCTAAGCACTTTTGTTTGTCTTATAGCAAGTCTCGACTGTGGGCCCTTTCTCAGGGAACACTGCAGGCTATAGCTTTATTATATCAATTGTAATGCGCATTAACTGCACGTGATCAGTCAAATCTCTGTAACAGTGAATGCCAAAATAAAGCTCCATCATGTATCAGATTTATGAGCAATCTATGGATCTATTTGTTGCCTAAAAAAAACCCATCATTTCTGATCTCATCTCTAATTGGATCAATACCTTGGCTACATTATTTTGACTAAGTATCTCTTTTGTACATCAGTCGCTTATTCCAGCGTCCAATCTGACACAGTGAGATGCACAAAGGATTCGCACGCATCTGCTGTGGTTTTTCCGCATTCAAAGCCAACACGTCTCTCTCTGGGAAACGGCTTTTAATAGTCAGGTATTGGAAAGCAGTATTTGCTCAGGCCTAAGAACAAAAGGCAGTATAAATGAGGGCTTCATTGGCTGTATTAATAATCATCTGTGCCTTCTCCTTTGAGAGGCCTGTGATATCGAGTATCATTAGACATGCAAATAACAGCTCCATTTTCCCGTCCCTGGGATTAGGAAGGAAAGAGAGAAAAATGAAGAAGAGGCATGGCTGTGGCAGAAACAATTAAGCCATCCTCTTCGCGGAAGCACTTGGCAGCCGGCTTCAGACTGGTACGGGGAGGCAGGGAGGGGGACAGGAGGGGTCCTTTGGCTAGGCAGCGACGTCAACACGCTTGTCTGAGTGAATGTGCAATTGCACAGAGCATCACTTTAAGATGTCAGATCACCTTGGAGTGGACGGCAACTACAAGCACAAGCACTCCCTCTGTGTGTCATGATGCCACTATATGTGTTTCACACTCTGCCTGGAACACAGAGCAGGAGATGGAGGGAGGGAGGGAGACCAAAGGAGCAAGTCTCAAGGAAAAGTAGACAAGAGAGAGGAGACAGAGTCATCTCTGTAGTTTTAACGCGGCGGACAGTGATGACATGTTCCTTTTATCCCTCCCTTCACCCCACGCGGCAGAGGCGACCATCGAGTGCATTACTGCGTCGAGACAGAAGCCCCCCAGCCTCCCTCCGCCACATTAGACAAATGTCCAAGGCTTCTCTCGCTTACATAATCATATCCTTTGGCTAAACACGGCCAACTTTTACATCCCGTTGCACCACTCCAATAGCACAAGAAGCAGCAAGAGAAATGATACCTCCTGGAATGCGACACTTGAGACAACTAAATATTTTCACAAAGTAAAAGTCATTTACTCGCTGCTTGGAAAGGGGGAGTGGGCATGGAAATTGCCTCTCATAACCCATTTCCCTGATTCCCTTGTTACCTTCACTTCATTTCCAAGTTATCTTCATTTTTTCCACTTCCTGCTTTCACACAACAAAGCTAGCTGAGATGGGGGAAAAAATCAATCTTTGTCTGTTAAAAGGTTACCAATGAAAAGTAAGAAAACAGGTTAGGCCTAGGGGGTATTAAGATCCAGCAGCTGAATTAAAGGTGCTTTTTTAAGACCGGTTAAAACAGGTAGTTTCTATGTCAGACTATCAAAGAAAAAGGAAGAGAAAAAAAGACATTAAACATGACAAATCTCAATGAGAGACTGGGGATGAAAGCGTACAGAGTCCGGTCAGGCATTGCGGAGAAGGAGACGAGACAGTGAGTCAAAAAGTAAGAAAGTCAAAAGTGACTCCATGAAATGCTCCCGTCTCCTCACATCTCTCTCTTTCTCGCTCCCTTTCCGTCTTTATCACTCCCCCACCCCCCCTCTTCTCCTGCTCCTGCTCTGTGTCTTTTTCTGGAATCGCCCGTCGGTAATGTCAACAGAGATTTCACGGCACAGTGCCGGTGCATCAGCCGGGCTCACATTTCCCCTACCTGTGATTTACATCAGTGAAGAGGCTCATGGGGGATTTTCCGTGCCAGCGCAGGGAGGGGAGCAGTGGTGATGGCGTTGGGTGAGGGGGTGAAAGTGGGGGGTGGAGCTTGTACCCTGGGGCTTGGTAAGGCACTCTAACAATGGTGGCATAGACAACCCAGCTGAGAGATGCTTTTACTGCAAAAGAGAACCTGCATGACTGCATTCAGGCCCCGCTCCTTAAATGTCACATCATCGTTCTCACACAGGACAAGGGTCTCACTCACTCACTTAGCATATTTGGAGGAGTTAGCACACGCTTCCGTGCTTATTGACCATTTGTTTGCATGTATGTATACCATGCTGAAGTTGCAATATTTTATGTTTTGAAGGCTAAAACTTTTATCAATATTTCATAGGGGTGAAAGAAATCCTCTGAAACAGCATTTAGATTATTACGGAAAATCAAAAAGGGAAATCAAATAATTCATGATACTACTGAAAGGGTCTATTCTTCCAAATAATAATAAATATATATATATATATATAAAACACTATTCTTCACTTTGGCATTAAAACAGAAGCTAAACTTCAAGAGAAACTAAACCTCCACTTTTTAAGTTAGTCAACTACATGTATGATATTGGATATTGATCCTGGTTTTATTTTGTTGTGTTCATTGCAACAAACGTTATTTACCTTTTCCAGAGAAAATACAGAAATCCTTTCTACTTAACCCCCAGAAATTAAGTGGTTTCCACAAGAAGTAATTCTGATCCGGAAAGCCCCGGACATTCATCCTGGAGACTGTTGATCATGTCCCATGTGAAACCAAAAGTCAACTTAGTGTTATTTTAAGGACGCACTGTAGAATATACATGTTTGTCATGTGACACATGTGATGTGTGCCATGTGACATTGATCGCATTGCGTTACCTTAGTTACAAAAGTACTTTATTTTAACCCATGATTAAGCCATGATCTGTTTTCTAAACCTAACCACGTATGTTTGGTGCAGCTGTGACTTTTTCAAAAATGTTGCCCTCATGTTAAAAAATGTAACTGTTCAGGGTCATAAATAAGCAATTCTGTGGTGCATAAATTTAGGAAATGCTCCTGTGTTTTGTATTCATAGGAAGGAACATGTGACAAATAGACATACAAACAGAAATTTGGAGGGGGGCATCTTCAAGTTAAAATAGGGTGTTATGTTGCTCTTCAAAAATACAAAAATGCTACTTAGGCTGAATTATTCACTGTTGTGAAGGGACAGGCTGAGCTTAAATTTAGCTAAGTGTGTTCAACACCATTTATTTATTTTTACATACACTCACATGCTCTATTTACAGGGATCCAGATCAAGAAATTTTGGAGTGAAAGTGATTAATTAGATATGAAACCCAAAATCAGACTTCAGCTCTTCCGTGCATTTTAGCAGCTGAAGTGGACAGTGTAAACGTTATTGCAAAACTAATTGAAATTTTGTTATTTGTCGTAAGCCTTACATTGTGGATTTCCAAAAATGCATCTCCAGTGACAGATTGTAATAAAGTGGTGTTAAGAATATTAACTTAAAGCAATCATTCATAGATAGCGAGGAATCCTCTGGGCAGGAATTAAGTGTGTGTGTGTATGTGTGTGTGTTTGTGTGTTTGTGTATTAGTGTTTTACCTGATGTTTTGTGTGTCTTAAATTGCTTGTTGTATTTACTTTGAACTGGATTGATCATTTCGATCATAAGCAAACTTTTGTTGACAGTGCTCCGTGGATTATTATAAAAGAAACTGGGACACCTTATCTGTATGGAGATGTTTTGTTTTTTTTTTCTGTAATTTTCTTAATGTTGTAAAAAAACACAAAATTATTTTTTCTTCTTTAAACTGAAAAACCCAGTCACATATATCCAAATCTGGAAAATACCACTGAAAAATCAGTGTACATTTTAATTGGGTGAACCATCCCACTAAGACAGAGTGACTTTAGTGTTAATATTATCTATGAGTGATAATCTACAAAAAATAAAATAAAAATAAAAATGAATTAAAAAAATATATATAGTGCAGTTATGGACAGAGAGGAACCTTTTATCATACCAGAAATGACACAGACAGGCTAATATCTATTATTTATCTGAAACCCCAAATCACCCTGATGCATCTACAATTACACTTCCCAACAATCCCAACATGTGTGCTGTCTGAGCACTCCCCATGATCCACCAATGAGAGCAGACACAGAGACGTGAAACATGTGGCGATGGTTGTCATGTCCGCAGCTAACGAGCGGAGACGCAGTGTTTGTACAACATGTCGTTTGTCTCCCATAATAAGACATGAGAGCTCGCAGACATTTGAAGGAAGTCAGCTTCGCAAAACGACTCCTTCCTGGAAAGACACACAGTGGAGCTTGCCAGGAAGGCTTTTTTTTTCCCCTTGAGTCGGTGTGTGTGTGTGTGTGTGTGTGTGTGTGTGCCTCAATGAGTGTGTATGTGTAGTTCACTTACAAGTGTGTGTGTGTGTGTGTGTGTGTGACAGATATGTGTGTGCATCCTTGCTTGCTAAAATTTGTAGAAAACACAGGCTTTAGCGTGCATGTGTGTTTATTCGTGTGTGTGTGTGTGTGTGTGTGTGTGTGTGTGTGTCCCTGTACAAATGCCCCCTCCCTATTACAGCTGACTAGTAGATGGATGCTGGCTGTCACACCTGCCTGACTTTGTTCCTGCCAGATGCGGAGGGGTCACAGGGAAAGCGCCCAAACACTCATCAATCTCAACCATTGTCCAACATTCTTTCGGCTCCGGCAACAGCTTCCAATATCCATTTAGTCGCCCCAGATGCTGGTGAAAATGCTTACATACACAGAAACGGGGTGGCCAAACCTATTGACCTGCACTGTCAGTAGGGGTGGATGAAAAAACAAAGGACGTCGCAGGATCAGGGAATTATCTCTAAGAGCTTGTGACAAATAAAAGTTGAACTTTAAAGGGACAGTTCAGATTTTTTGAAGTGGGGTTGTATGGGGTACTTATATACAGCATAATAAGTGTATTGCATACAGTAGTCGTCAGTGTGCAGGCCCCCAGTTTGGAGACGCAGGCTGGAGTCCAAACAGGGAAGCCAAGTGTTGCACCCACAAGTCACAGTAGACCTAAGGTCCACATATTTTTTTTTTAAAATATGAAGAAACAGCCAACTCACCAGACTCAAATCAATAAAAATTAAAGCATATTAAATAATCACAGAATCATTTAAAAATCACAACACTGTATAAATATATAACATTAAATAGATGATTATTATAATGATCAAATGAAACATTTGCACATTTTCATGACAATATATCAAAAGGCATGTAAACTCATTCTGTCATCTCCAGTTTTTAGGATTAAACAAATCAGAAAACAAATCATTCGAAGATTGCAAACAATTAAATACATGTTACAAATGAAACTATTTCATACACATTTCCCTAACTATTGATAATATATTGATAATATGCATATGCATATATATGCATACCACGCTAAATACAATTTAAGTTATATTTACAGAGTGAACAGTTTCTGCTGTCTAGTACAAGCATAGATTCTCACCTGAATATTTAATGTTGCCATAGCAATAGGGCTCTGCTAGCATTTTCAGGCTAATGTAACTAAGTGCTCAATAAATAATCACCATAAACTTAAAATTCAGAAGTGACATCATCTACCAATGGTCATACTTCCCAAACCCTTAACTAATACATACCTGAGCAAGAAGATACATTGAGAATATATGCATACATATAAAATAACATATTTAAGAAACAGGGCAACAGGTTAGAAATATCCTCTGTGTGACATGAGCAATGTGCTGCTGTTGATGGGGGTCAACAACAAAATGTATGTTAACTGCCGAAAAAAAGTCACACCCTAAAAGATCCATATCACTTTAAGTATTTGCAATATTGAGAGTATTTTTGCTGCTTTACTTTTTAGGCAGACAGCAGGCAGCAAAGGGAAAGCCATTAATTGCTTCAAGTCCCCATTTATGCCCAAATCACCAGATAATAAGAGTAATTTTAACTCTCTGACCAGGAGTTGCTGGTCTGCCGCTGCTTTATCAGTTAGTTTGTGTTCAGGCTTTTCTCAGAAATGGTATGTACATTTTCCAACAAAGAGTAATGCACAAAGTAATTCATACATATCTTAGGTATTTTGAACGGTATTTTGATCATGTGACCAACGTGCTGACATGAGTTAGGAAGCAGTCTTGTCAGGTGGTAGGTTGGGGTGAAAGATGGGTCACAAAAATCCAGACTCTCACCTGAGTGAACTTTGAGTTATTTTGAAGTATGTCCTCACCACATTTGTTTGTCTAAACCCAGGAGTGGTTGAACTTTTTGAACGGGGGCCAGCTCAGATAATAAGAAAATACTAGGGGGCCAGCTGCCTCTGGCATCAAATTGATTTTTAAAAATAAAGAAAAAACAGACTAGACAAGCAGTTTGATCTTAGAGTGATAACCTATTCAACTTTCCACCATTCTTGAAAGCAGCTGTTTTTGTTGTTGACATCATGCTTCTTTGCTGGCAGGACATTTCTCCAGTTAGGTATTCTGTTTACTTGTCCATTGTGTGTTTATGACACATTAGCTCTGCATTATGTGCGTGTACAAACTGCATGATGATCCTACCTGTGTGAGGTAGGAGGGAGGTGGGAGGGAGGTGATCTTGCCTGATTATTGTGCGACTGGCCACACATATCATATGTTTGAAAATCAAGCAGAGGGCTGTTTAAAATTGGTCATCTGCCAAAACCTAGCATCAGTAACTTAAAATGCATAAATCTACCCCAAATAACTTTTATTGCCTAAACCTAGCCTTCATAACTGTATGTTAATTACATAACTTTATATCAGACAATGAGCATAAATCTAAATAAATTTTCAAAGGATATTACATGACCCTTTCCATTGAAAAGACCATTGTTGTTTCATTGTGTGACTTTTATGAAACCAAGCGATTGCCAAAGTAACACAACACAAACAAACTGACACAAACAAACTGAATGATCAAGGTGAGGTAGACCAGCAGCTCCTCTGTTCAGTGATGATAAATCATTGTTTTTCTCAATGGAGTCTGGCTTTGAAGAGGGCAATATAACCGCTGCATTTTCCTGTTGGAAATCATTGTTTTACATTAAGATAAAGCAATGAAAATACTCTCAATATAGCACTAACTTGAACTGATCATGATTTTTTATATACATTTTGGCATTTTGGCTTGTAACAACACATTGTAACAACACAATGCTTTGCTTCAGTGTCAGACTTCAGTCTGCTTCCCCCGACTGGGGTCGTGCCGAACAACATCTGCTATATATAATTAACTGTCAATAGATGAGTATTCCATAGAACCCAACTTCAAAAACACTGAACTACCCCTTTAAGCATTTTACTCTGCGAGGTCGTCATTGTCATTAGGCTGCCAGTAAGAGAAATTGAATTTGGTGTGTTCCCAAATGCCGCTGTCGACTGCAATGCTGTGAGCAAGTGCCAGTATACTCCCCACAACCTTTTCATTTAATAACATCAAAGCCAAATGGAGGCGCATGGGAGTCACATTGAGGGGGGGCTGGAAGGTCTTCCTAAAGGACGTAGGTATGAAACAAAAGCAATCACATAACATTAACAAGCAGATCCCGGGGTAGTTTTTGGAAGGAGGCAGATATAGCCACGCTAAAAAGTTTGGCTGCGAAATAATGTGCATCGTTTTGGTGACAAACACACCATTTTGCCTTTGTGAATGCACCAAACTCAATTACATTTGAAATACACTCCTGGCCTTATAGTCACGCCACACAGAGAAGCCAGAAAAGTAATTTCCATCATTCTGGCTTGTGTAGAGTTTTGCAGTTCCCTTGATAGAAAGCAGCACTTCAGCAGCCAATCCGCTAATGGGAAGGAGGGATAAACCTGACATATAAATTTTTATCCTGCTGGTGTTTTTTCACCCCCCCCCAACAAAAAAAAAACAAAACATTTTGATGGGTTTGTAGAGTTTTAAATATTTATGGCAAAACGTGTAAAAAGTTGAAACAGAGGATATGCCTCTGAGCAATGATGTCTTTAAGCATAGAAAATCATTCAAGTTGTGTTTATAGTTTGTTGGTCAACTGCTATTGCTACGGGTCATGGTGTCGTATTCCACAAAGATGTTTTCATGCAGCAGCACAACACTTTTTTTTTTTTTTTTTTGACATAGCGTAGTTACTCAGGGTGCTAAAACGCTCTCCAAACAGTAATGGTGTGAAAATACAGCCCTCTCACACTCTCCCCGCTCTGTCTGCTTCTCCGTCTTCCTCTCAGCAGCGTTCCTCTCCGTGTCTTTTTCTACATTTTCACTCCTCAGCTCTTTTCTCTCCCTTTTTAATTCTCCCTCTCCTCCGTGGAGCCTCCTGAGGGTTGGGGAATAATGTACACAAACATAACAGGCGAACGGGATAAGCGCTCATGTTGTTTACGGGAGGAAAAGGAGAGAGACAAAAAAAAAAAAAAATAGGGGGAGGAAGAAATCATCACAGCATGTGTTTCCATTCCCCGCACCCATTGTAACTGTGAAGAAATCAGAAAGTTGGGAGAGTTCCCCGCAGTATGCAGATGCACTTTGATGCTGTCACTCACACCGTGTGGGGCTTTTGATTAGGCCTTGTCTGTGCACTGGAGGCTCATGACCACACTTGGCAAGCAGGAGCCATTAAAAACCAAGCAACTCTGGCTCCCCCCTCAGTCTCTCTGTCTCTCTTTGTCTTTCTCCCTCTCCCAACTGGGTCACCCGCTGTGCGAGACTTGATACCAAAGGTAACGCCATTAATAACTAGTGCTTGTAATGCAGGAGAAAGGGGCGGGGGAGGCTGGGGCATTACAAAATATTATGGAATGAGTTGAAATTTGGCAGAGAGAACAAATTATTTACACTGAGCCCAGATGATCATTCATACACATGTTAGAACTTGCAAGAAAGTTACTAAGTACATTTATTCAAGTACTGCACTTAAAAATATTAATGAGATGCTTGTACTGTTATTATGTATTCAATCTGTCCTATTACTCCACTGCATTTTGCCACCTTAGAATATAAGGATCTATCTGTGTTGTGAGCAGTTTTGAGATATTGAGCTTCAAAGTTTTGCATTCCAAATGGCAAAATTATATGAACCTTTTTGTTTTCTAAATAAAAAGTCCAAAATGCATACTACTTAAAAAAAAAAAAAAAACCCACCTCACTTTGTTCATAAGTAGTCACATAATAACTCAATTTTGACAGAAATGTCAGACAGAACCTTATAAGGTGATGATTTCACATGAAAATATTGCATTTTTAGCTCATTTATCTGACAGCAGCTACTTACTTTACAAATTAAAATATTACATCTAAAGCCCTATAAGCCTGGGACTAGTATTATCATGGGAACTCGTGATTTAGAATTTACTCTCCCTGTTATGTAAGAGAACTCAAAAGCTAAGTCTGTATTTTACTCAGATTTACTGACAATATATCATGCGCACAGTCATTTGTAACTTCACTCTATAAAACAGAATTACTACACAAAACTGGAGGAAATGTACAGTGCTAACCTCTTTTTTCTTTCTATTTAATATATATATTTTTAAGTAAGTTAAAATAACTGAACCCATTCTGCCACACAACATGTCATCTATCTCAGATCTTTCAAAATGTTGCTCTGTAGATTGATTGAATTTGTTTTGCCTGTAAAGGTCTTCATGCTGTGTGTTGAGATGAGCTTCCAGCACCGGAAATGCCACCACTTTATTTATTATTATTTATTAATTTATTATATTATAACTCCTGACCAGGAAAGAGGCAGAAAAGAGGTGCAGAGCAAAAAAAAAAAAAAAAAAAAAATATGACACCAAATTCTAGGGATAGGCCTATCGATTGACAGAAGACTATTTGGCAAAAAAATAAAATTAAAAAAAAAGGTAGATAATTTGCAGTGGAAGATTTTTTTCTTGAAGACATGGCAGATTCACATAATTAAGATCATAGACAGCCTGTGCAGTTATTAAATATTACTAGAGGTCCAGATAACACTTATCCTGTGCATATAATAGGGCTTACTGTACAACACAAAATATGTTAGAGATTAAACTGCCTGACAGTATATAAATCCATTATTATGAGGTCTGCATTGCAAACATTAAAATGCTACCTCCACATTAATGCATCAATGGTAATATTCCAGTAATATAAGAAGAAAATGATTAAAAGTACATTCCTGTATAGAAAGTATTTTCACTTTTAATACTACCAGCCAGTTTTTCAGCACATTTTTACATATAAACGTATAATTTAAAGCTTTTGCCTCAAAATAATCTAATGCATACTTTTTTTTTTTCGTATCAAAAACAGCCTGCCACAGTTTTTCTATGGTTACAGTGTGAGCAAGACATTTTAGTCGCACATGCAGTATTAGCTCATATCGGTTGCTCAGGTGGAGTCCACAGCATGCTCACTGATGTCATGTTACATCACCTAAAGCAGATGGGAACCCTGCTGTAAACACTTCATATTTATCACAGATGGAAATGAGAAAAGATAAAACAGTTGAATAAACTACAAAACAAACAAAAAAAGATTTTGTTGTTTGTTTTGTTTCATGAATATGTTAGTTGTCTGAACGCACTTTCTTTTATTTCCATGATAAGAGGGTATTCTGCTCCATCCATTCATGTACTGTAAAACATGTTTGGTGTGCGCTTAAAACCTGTGGACACACAAATTAAAATAGCTTGATATTTATTATCCATAAAAAAAACAACCTCCAGCTGAGGCCTCACAGTAGCTGAGTGAATGAGGTGCATACCGCATCACCTCAATGTCCCCACCTTCCCTGTTCCACCTCATCCCATTCTTCCTCTCCCAATGTTTCGCATCCGTATTTCCTGTCAATATGGTCTAAAAAAAGTCTTTACAAAGGTGTTTTAGGAAAGTTACTCTTGACTGTATGCTTTCAATAGATTGGATGGCCTCTGTGGAATTTTCGAGTTTACTTTCTACCTCTGAAGGACTCACAACAATGTCGACCGAACACCTTAAAATATTGACTCTTTGATTTTAAAAGTATTGTTCCATTTGTTGAAAATGTGAAAAACATGCATGGTATGGTCACCTCTGCACCAAGCAAAAATCTAAAAGGGACTCAATGCCTTGTATTTCTTTCATGTTATGTGATCATTAGGTGATTTGTTAGCCTCTTGAAAGCTTTATACTGGTTTTGAACAGTCTGAGGGAAGAATAAACACAAACGCACTTTCTACAACTCACTAATTTCTCCAACTGTTGTCTCTTGTCTTGTCTCTCCACTGTGTGTGTGTGTGTGTGTGTGTGTGTGTGTGTGTGTATGCGTATGTGACTAGAATCGTAGTGCTTCTGGTAATGCACCGATATGTGTGTTTATTTACAGAGCATGCAACTGGTTCAGTTCCAGTGCCATACAGACTAGAAAGGCTGCGCCATTTAACCTTGTGAAACTTGGATCAGTGTTCTTGTGCTGCATTCAGACACCTTTCAGAAAGCTATTTAGGCCTTCGAACAGCAAATGGGCAAACAGCTTTTAGTTCTTTGGAAAACATCGGGGAAAAATGCAATGAAAAACTTGTCAAGTAATGTCACACAAAAAGCAAGAAATTGGTAATAGGTGACAAAATTTTTTTAGAAAATTAGATTTTAAAAAATGGGGGATTGTCAGAAAATTATTATTAGAAAAAACTAGGCAAAATGACAAAAAAAATATTTTCATTATATATATAAAATGTTGTATTTTTTATATAAATTTCAGCTCATTTTCTGGGTGTTTATCTTGTTTGTTTTTGTTTTTCACTTTTCTATTTTGCTGGTTTTCAGGGAATTTTCTTGTACATTTTCACTAATTTCTTGCTATTTTTGGGGCATTTTTTTGTTAAATTGCTCATTGACTTGTGTATGTTTTTGAAAGATATTCAATTAATTTTTTCAGGTTTCAGAGGGTTAAAATAAAGGGCTCAAACAAAATGTAATAATACTCAATAATCTATCAGTTGTAGGTCCAGAGTCAGGACAGAATGGCGCCTGGGTCTGGACCTGGATCACAGTCCGCCTATCAGTGACCCTGGGGACGATGGAGAGGAACAGCAGATCATCAAACGGGACACAGAAAGGGAGTCCCTTCTCAAATTACCTATTTTATGTAATATAAATTATTTTCTACAGTGTCTTTGAAAGGAAAAAAAAACTAAAGTCTAAAATTACAGTTTTTCACTCAAGAAAGATGTATGTGAAAGGTGTAGAGAATCCATTTGCTCCTTTCTTTGTATTATCATTCTCAGTAAGTGGTGGTAAAAATGTTACCAGTGACAATATACAGCATACCTAACAACAATATGCCAAGGGGCTGCAGAGAATGCTTGTCAAAGCAGCCCAGGGTTAAATGGGTTAAAAAAATATTTGTGGTTGAACATTTGGTAAAGCGTCAGCGAGTGTGAAGCAAAGATACAGCAGCCATGTGCGACAGACAGACAGGGAACCAGAGACAGAGTGACACTTACAGAGAGGGTGACACTTCCACTCTGCCGCCCACTCCTCTGCACGACCACACTTCCTCTCTGCCTTGCCGCCTTGCCGAGTCCTGGGGACATCTTCCATGCACGCTGGGTGTCACAGCAGACGGATGACTAGCTTCAGCAGCACCATGCCATTTCCCTTTCTCACACTAAACTGTCACACCCCCCTCTCCCTCCTCCTCCTCCATGCCTTCCCGGCCTGCCAGGCCTTACTGCTTTATGGCCCGAACTGCGATTCACACACACACATTCAGACAATGAGGAGGGCACACACATATTCACACAAAAGTCCATGCCTCTATCCTTCTTTCTGCGATTTACACTCAGTGGGAAACTGCGTGGCCAGGCACTAACCGGCTCCGGGAGCCTTTTCTCCCGGCTAAGTGAGTACCAGATTGCATCCACACTGTTATGCTATAAAGGTCACGCCACAAGTTCTTACTACACAACCCGGATGTTTCAAAACATCAGCAGGTTTTGGTCCTTGGATTCCAAACTATTTTGCCATCAGAATATGTTTCATAAAATCCATCAGTGCTGTTTTATAAACTTACACTTGACCTCACATAGCTGTTACAATGCTTTCTCAAGTATAAATGATAGATGATTTGGAGAGTGATGATTGCTGTGACTGAGTGCAACATTCAGTCCTGAAAGTGCACACACACACACACACACACACACACACACACACACACACACACACACACACACACACACACACACACACCCCTAAGCTGTGTGCCCAAGCAGCTCCCACCACCACCAGTGATTATTATTAGGACAGTTGCAACTGCGGCCAGGAAATTATCATAAGCAGCCTTTTGCTGCTCCCTCTGCCTTCCAATGATTGGGAGAATAAACTCGAGAAAAAACAAAATCGGGCATAAAACAAATGCTACCCCCAAGACAGCACACAACAAACAGAATATTCAAGAGAGAAGAAAAACTATGGACAGGGATGAAAATTCTTTTGCCTGGAGAATTCAAGATTTGCCAATATGAAAGCATTGCGTACTTACAAATCAAAATTTACCACCAATTTGCTCTTGTTCAGATTTCTGGAGGTTTCTGTGGCTTGTCTGTGTCCCCTGTCAGAAGGGTTCAGAAATTAAGCCGATGACAAAATACGCACAGTTACTGTACTGGAAAGAGGGGGGTCCACCAGCAGTGCACATCACCATTCATTCTTATCAATACAATTAGAGTTCATTTGCAAAACAGCATTAATACTGCTGGAGAAAAAAAAAAGAAAAAAAATCCCCCCTCCTCTGTCTCCCCTTTAAATCTGTCATAAATCTCTGAGCATCTACCAGTGTCATCACACGGAGCCACACTTTCCAATTTCTGGAGTGAGAAAGGGACAGGGGGTAAAAAGCCTCTTCCAGTATTACATCTTTTCTACTTTATTACCAGTCTTCTGGGAAAATGGGGGCAGCTTTGCAGCCTGGCAATCTGTTTACATTTTCTTTACAAGACTATATTGGAATTATAATTGTGTTCTATGGCGCCTTCTTCTGGTGCCTTGCTCTGTTTAAAGGTCCTGTGGACCTGGGGAGATGAAGAAAAATGGACCCCTTTTGAGGGATTCGATTACTGAGGAAGAAAATGCAGCTGCACACTGGCCCTTTTTTTTCTCTGCTCCTTTTCGTTTTCTGTTTTCCTCCGGGTGCCAATCTCTCGAGATGCTCTATATTAGCGCTGGAACGGCTCTGAAGCAAACACAAGAGTACCATGGTGTTGGGAAATAATTTCTCTCTGCAATTAAGGTGGAAGCGGACAAAGGAAATATAACTGTGAGATAGGTCATTATGAATTAGATAATTAAAAATGTTTCTGACCATTGGTTCTGCTGGGTGATAGTAATTGCTTTATTGACTTGGGTGACTCATGATTTCTTTCTTTCTCTCTTTTTTTTTTTTTTTGGCTCTCTGTTTCAAGGTTACCAGAGGTCACAGCGTTGAAGTGCCACATGTGGTGTTTGTGATTGCTTTGATTTATAGTCGAAATAGCACTGTGCTCAAAATTGGCCTTAAGAAAATAAAAAAAGCATGAAGTGCATTTACACAGTTTCCACAGAATCCAGCCTTTAGATTTATAATTTAGCAGAGGTGATTTTGTGTTGAAACAGACTGAGTAAGAACTTGCAACATGATGTTAATCAAAATAAACTAATTCTGAGATGTCACCTTTTTCAGTTTGCAATAGAATCTTGTTGGGCAAATTGGACTGATTTCTTTAAAAAAAAACCCAAAAAAAAACCAAAAAAAACAAACAAACATGGGAAGAAGGCAACAAGCAACCTATATGACCCAAAAATTAGCAAGAAAAAAAAAGAATATGCAATTATAATAATTATTAATATAGTTTAAGTTGAAACTAAAAAAAAAAAAAAAAAGAAAAAAAGATTTTAAATAAATCATGGAATTTGTGGGACATTTCTTGCTCATTGCCTTGCCATGTTTTCAAAGAAGAATTTGAAGGCCCTTTGCTCAGGGTTCATAGGTTTAAATAATTGGAAAAAAGCACAAGAAAAGTCATTCAGGTTTCAAAGGGTTAAACAAGAGAAATTGATTTGTTGTGTTTTCCAACTCTGCATGTTAAGGGTGAGAAAAAAAATGCTTTATCACCGGTCAGGACACAATGTGACATGCAGGTTACACAAACACAGCATAAATATTCCATCACAATATGGATAATTGCTGATATTCCTGCAGCTCGACTACATTGTGTAGTGCAGCGGAGTGAGACAGTGAATTTGTATCCTTAATAATGTTTGGAATTAATTAAAATGCAAAGCCACAAGCCCAGGGTGCAACCACAGGTGGCGGCGAGGAGAGTGCACTGAGAGAAACAAGCCTCCATAACTCACGTCCATTTAACTGATGATTTCTAATTTTATTATTGTTATTCTTATTATTTTTTCGCCACCATTTTCAATGAGATGAGTCTGCCATTTTATACAACAATTTCCTGTGTAATATCATTCTATCAATAAGTAATTACTTGCTTGGCAAATTGCTGTGCAAAATGTTCATCGGAGGGGAGAAGATCCATATCAATTGTTCATTTGCATAATGCAAATGAATCCACGGAGAGGGGGAAAAACAACTTTGCTGCCATCGCTGACAGTTGGATTGCAGCACTGCTGCTGGAAAAGCATAAGTGCCTCTACTACAGAGCAGCGCAAAGGTCTACAGCATTTTGCTGTCCGGAGCAGGAAAGTAAACTGAGTCCAAGCCCCAAGCTGATGGAATGATTTTGTTGTTGTTTTTTACAGATACAATTTCAACTGGCGGGAGAGGAAATGCTACCAATATTTGACAAGTGGAGCAGGGGGTTTGTGAGCAGTTGTCCGTTTGTCAGAGCTCAAGCATTAGCAGAGGATGAGCTCCCCGCCACCCTATTAGGCTTTCCCCTGATAGAGTAACACCATTTTAGCCCCCTGTTTACTTAATATGCAGGATCCGGCCCTGTCTATTTGCTTCTAATCAACTGATAAGACGAAAGGCCTTTTCTGTGGCCCCTGGAGGATGAAAACCAAACTCCTAATGGTCATTAGTAGCAATTATGTTCCGTAACTGGCACAACCCTCTCTCTTCTTTTGCTGCGTTGGCTGCTTCTGCGCATGTTGATCTGATGTAAATTCAGGGGGAGCAGCTCTGGTGCATCTCAGGATACACTTTTATAGGCCGGCCTCGGCTCCTATATGATGATGGACATGTTTAGTTTTCTCCATGATTGCCTGCTGGGAAAAGTTGTTATTTGCGCACATAGTGTTCAGAGTGTGTGCACGGTGTGTCAATTGCTGCATGACTCAAAACAGCCCTCTCCACTCTGAAAGCATCATTAACACAGCACTCTGACTTTACTGTAATTGCAGCGGTTGTCAAAGGCATCTTGAGGACACTATACGGAGCTACAGTGTGTCCATCCCGGCAACGCAGCAGCACCTCCCAATTAGCTAACTCAGCTCCTTTGCTGCAGGATTCAGGAGACTTGTGATTTTTATGCAAAACCACAAAGATCAAACGGCCTGTGCCCTAATCCCTGGAGTCGAACCTGGGGAGTGTGATCCTTATCGACAAAAACGCAGAGTTGGTGCCGAGCGGGATCCCATTACGTATGCACAGAGACCTTTCTGACATGCATTTTCCCTCTGCACAGGTGATGCAACAAAGGCAGGAATCCCACTCCGGTTTTTGCATTGTAAATGTTAGTGCACAAAGATCCCACTCAACACACCTGATCTGAATTCCGTCTTGATCTAATGCGGTATTTGTTGAAGTAATACAGAGCGCTGCTTGGTTAAATCCCCTCCATCCTATTTCCATCAACGTGTTCGGTGGATATGATCCATTTATGAATCCCCAGAGATCATTCCTAAGAAGCTCCTGTAGATGAACAACTGGATAATAAATGGGATATTATGGATTTTATTGTTGAGCTAAACTGACATAAATAGAGGCAACATCACACACTGGCTCCATTGTCTTTGGCAGCAGCGTGTACTATGAGGCATGCTGGTGTACTGTAGGATTCAGCTGTGTAAACAGGACAACAGAAGCACGCATTAACACACACACACACACACACACACACACACACACACACACACACACACACACACAGCACTCAGCGGTGATGAGGAAGGCCATTGTCAGAAAACTAATAAAGAGGCTTCGTGTTGCTGCTGTGCGGTAATTACAAATCCCAGGATATCAGCACGGTATTTATAAAAAAACACCGGGCATCAACAAAGAAGAAAAGGTCATCAAGGCAGATATGACATTAGCATTTTGACTGCACACACATTGTGCGGACATATGGGTGTGCACACAAATGCATGTGCATGCGTGTGTGTGTGTGCATGCATGTACGGCAGACACACCAAAACAGATAATGTCATGTTTTCTTATCTGGCCACTCAATGAGACACATAGACAATGTGTGTTTGTGTTTGCATGTGCATCTGTGTTTATGTGGCCCAGCGTGTTACTGTGTGCAGAGAGAGACGCTGATAAACATGCCACATCTTGGCAAGTGTGGATTCAAGCGGGCGCCGGCTTCTGTAAACACTGGGAGTGCTGCACAGATTGAGATGGAGGGAAATGAGGACCTGTGTGACTGCATCCATCCAGATGGAGGCTACAATGGTTTTGGGGGTTGGCCCAGGTCGTTTCCCCCGATGACAGACCATTCAAAGATCTGTGGAGCCATTAAAATATTGCTGCCTCACCACAGCTGCTCCTCATCTTCATCAGCTAACAGCAGCGATGCGGCTTCGTGACGCGGATAAAGCACGGAAAGTAACATAAAAGGGCACTGTGCCATTTGGCAGAGTGTTCCTCTTCTTAGAGGCGAGAGGAGAGTCATCTCATGAGACTTGTAGGGGGTTTTCCCTCCGAGGCACGGCTCCTCACTTTTGTGAAATTTAAAGTATCTTTACACTTCTTTTTTTTCATGGCTCAGTACTTCAGGAGACTTTCCTCAAAGGATAATATTGTTGACTATGTTGTATTTGGGGATTTTCAGTTTAAAACGTTACTCAAATGGCATTCTTAATCACACAAGTGAATAGAAAATCAAGCATTAATTTTGATTTTAACTGTCATGGAGAACATTTTTTTAAGTATATTAGCAAAAACAAAAGAAAAAAAAAAAACATTAATTCATAAAGGCAGCCCAGTGGTGCAACATGCAGGTTGACTGGTGAACTGGAAATTCTAAATTGCCTGTAGGTGTGAATGTGAGTGTGAATGTGTCAGTGTGTGCTGAGCCCTGTGATAGATTGGCAGACTGTGATGGCGTACCCGCCCAATGCCCAGTGCATGCTGGGAGAGGTGCCAGCCTCCTGTGACCCTGAGAAGAATGGAATTAGAAAATGGAAGTCACATGCATTTATACATAATCACTGTTGGTGAGTTGTTAAATTAAATTACAAAACAAATGTAGCTGTAATCAGTTACAGTTACTGCGAAAAAAAAGTATGTATTTAAATTACAGTTACTAATCAAATGTGGGTAATTTCAAAGAGGTTACATAATTGAAAACCATTTCCCGTAACGTTCCAAAAGTAACCTTCCTAACACTGCATATATTGTTAAAGTGAAATTTATTTATAAATTTAATTACATTTTTTTGTTTATAAATCAGTACATATGGTCATGACTGCATGACTATTTTTACCTCTGCAACGACAGTGCCCTTTACCATATTTTTTCTCCAGTTGGTGTGAAATTCTTTTCTAACTGACAATGTCAGTATTGACATTTGATTGGTGCAAATTCTGTGTAGGTGAGCAGTAAAAATAATTAGTTTTATCACTTCCGTTCAAATTGCTTAAATGTTTTATCTGCTGCTCAGTCCCATGAGTAAACCAAGCCATCACCGCAACAAGACCCATAAAATGGAACAGCTAGTGCAAGCTAAAACCCCTCTGTTGCATAATGTAAGGTGAACACAACACAAAGTGTGCAGGGGCTGTCAATGCAGCAGGTGTTGGTAGTAACACAGCCCGAAGTCACATTGTAGCACTAAGTGCAGCCTGCGGGCCAATGGTGGCCCTCAGAAATATTTTGCTCAGACGCAGCATGAAACACATGCCTTATATTTTAATCATCCACAGTCCATTTCAATACTTACACTTCCAATACTTTAGAATTAATACATTTTGAGGCAACTACGTCAAACCATAGACAATATATCAAGACATGACAGCCCAAAAAAGTGAAGCCAAAATACCTAGATTGCCCCCTGCTGGCTGGTTGTAGTACAGGTCATTAACTGCCCCCCCACCATGTAAGTGGTCATAGGTCAAACTAAAAAAAAACTAAAAACTAAAAAAGTGCAAGTCAAAAGTGCAAGTCAGTTTTTTTTCTCCCGAAAATTATTTCTGTATTTGGGGTAGCTCTTGTCACCCTGTTTTTTTTTTTCCTTATTAGTTTGGTTTAATATGTCATTTGATGCTATTAAAAGGGGGTTTTGTATCATGATTGACCGCTGTGTGTGCTGATCATGTCACAGTCCTGCTGGAAGCACTTTTGCTAAAGACATTTTATTGAAGACTATCTGGAATATGTCATATCAGTAATCTATTTTTGTTTCATTATTTTGAGGATTTTCAGTGTTTCTGTGTTACACCATGTTTTTTGTTTTATTCTGTTAAATTCTCCTAATGTGTCATAGCCATGTTTTTCTGTTTGTTTTTCTTTGTTTCATGCATTCATTTATGTTTTATCTGTTTCCTGTTTTATTGTGTAGGTTATCTCCTCATGTGTCATGTTATGTGTTGCTTCCTGCCTCTGTCTGCTTCCCGCCTGTTTTCTGTCACACCTGTCTTACATTAGCCTCGTCAGTCCCTCTCTGCTCCTCAGTGTCCCCCAGCCAATCAGCTCCCTGCCTGCTCTTCTGCCTGATCATCTTATCCTCCTCATCTAAACTTCTCCGCCCTTTTTTATCCACCTGCACGTCATCCCCTCGTCAGTCTAGCTTGCATTTAAGTCCTGGTTTTCATTCCAGTCTTTGTTGGGTCCTTGTTTTCCTTGTTACATACTGTTTGCTGTTTCCGTGTTCTGACTTGGAATAAAGACTTCTCTGTTTGAGTGTTCTGCAGCTCCACCTGCTCTGCATTATTGTACATATCAAACAAATCAGTGTGTTCATCATCAGTGATGCATTGTCAATCTTGATATACAGTCTATGCAATACAATCATCATCAGTACATATTGTAGTACTGACAATGATGATGACAATGATGATGATGACAATGATGATGATGACAATGATGATGATGATGAGGTAACAGTAACAGTACATACTGTACTCATAGTAATAATGACGTTGTTGATGATGATTGGGTGATAGTTAACAGTACATATTGTACTTGTGAGCTATATTGCAGCATTGGCCTTCATGGTGCTGGCCCTGATGCGTCATTATTGTGAATGTCAGGACCCGTTAAAAGTGCTGTATACCACTCTGAAAGTGTTACATTATCAGGAGATGTTGTCATATTTAATGCTCATTGAATTATTATAAACTCTTTGGAATTATGGTGGACACTTACTAATCCGCTCCTGTGGAGCCTGAATGTGCATAGATGCAAGTCACCCTGTTTACAGATTAATGTCAACTGTTGTATGTTTCTGCCATATTGTTTGTGCTTTTTGTGTTTTTACACTGTTTTTACACTTGCTGCAACACAGACTGCACAAATAATAAAACTGAATTGCATCAATAGTGTCTGTCAGGTTAAGATTGACAACTTGTGCATCATTGTGCCTGTTGCACTCTATAATCAACACTTGTGCTGTTAGCTAAAGTTAGTGATTCTGAAGGGCACCTCAGCCTGTCAATGTGGAAGTGACATTTTTGCATTTTTCCTGCTCAGCCTGCAGTCATGTGCTTGAAAAATTGCACTCAGTCATCCAATCTTTGACAACCTCTGATATAACGTGACAGAAAACGACACCATCTGTTCAAAACAAGTGCTAATGTTAGCAATTTAGGCTTCAACTTTGGAATTGCAAGCTAGTTAGCCTAGTTTGTTTTCTGAGTGGAATATGAAATTAACATCCTCCCAAATGTTGAGTGTTGCAAAGGAACAAGCAGCTGAAATTGCAAACGGTACATAACCGAAGCTACAGTTCTGTATGTGTGCTTGTTGAATAACGACAAAAAAAACCATTTCTTGTATCAACATTTGTAGAGACGTTCTTCAGTCAGTTAACAGCTCGTCTCGTAACGATGCTGGCTCTCAAATATCATTCAACTGTTGCCATGAGAACTCAGGGCTTAGTGTCTACAAATATGTACAACACTGATTTTATCCTCTTTCGAAAAACAGTAGTTTATGTTTCTTTACACAAAAAGTGAAACTCAAACTTCAGATTAACTTTAACCCTTTGAAAACCATCCAAAAACAGTTATCCAAAAACATGGAAAAAGGTAATGAGCAACTTAACAAGAAATGACCCCAAAAATAGTAAGAAATTACTAAAATGTTACAAGAAAATTACTTGGGGAAAAAAAAGCAAAAATGAAATAAAACAGAGTACAAAACAAAAACAAACAAGGACATGGCATGAAAAAAGGGCAAAACTATTAAATAATAATAAATGAAATATATTCTGTAACATGATTTCATATATATAGTTATTATAATCTGAACTATTTTTTTGGACATTTTCTCCTTTAAAAAAAAATCTAATAATCTCTCTTTTATTTTTTTTTTGTATTTTTGTATTTTGTGAGCTATTTCTTGTGAATTGATTACCTTCGTTTCCATGTTTTTGAATGTAGTCAGACCACTTTGCTCACGTTTTAGAAGTTTAAATGCTTGTGAGAGGCGTCTGAACGCAGTACAAGAAAACTGATGCCAAAGGGTTAAATTCTGTTCAGAGTAACTCCCTTATTTGTAATTCTGTGTCAAAGCACTGCACGAGGTTGAAACTATAGGCTATGTATGACGTCGTCACCGAGTCATGAGCGATCGACCTACACAGGCCTCCTCCACTCAAACACTTTGATAACTTAACTAAATGTTCACATTCCTCCAACACCACACCAGTCCAGTCTTTCATCAAACTCATCTGCGATGATGTTACACTAATTGGATGTTCTATTATTCATAATAGCTGAAGTTTTTCTTGGAACTCTGCACTTTCATTAAAATACAATAGAGAAGACCGGGTGTTAGCAAAGATTTGTTAATATTTCAACAGATAGACCATCGGTGCGTGTCCGATCCGCAAGCACAACAACAGGCAGTTGCAGCCAGGATAAAGGCAATTAGCCAGACTTCGATAACAGACGGCCTCTAGCCCCTAAAAGCTTTTCACATGTTTCTGGCATCCTCTATTCAGTGTCCCTCAACACCTCATTTCGTTGCCGTCGAGAGAGACAGAGCGGCCGAGAGAGGCAACGTAACACGCCGTGTCCCTCTTTGTGCACGCGGTGCTGGCAGACAAAGCACATACACCAGGATTCTTTGAGAACAATTTTAACATCCTGCACGCTCGGCCCTGATTCCCATTAAGCATTCATGATTCATCTGGATTTTATATTATAACGTTTTGAATTTTTCATGCATGCACACCCCCCCGCTTCCCACCCCCTTTTCTGATCCGACAGGAAAAAAAAAGAAGAATTAATCAAACATTGGAGGAGGGGGAAAAAAGAAATCCAAAGTGTCACTTTCATACACACAAGAGACGCATGTTTTACCACCTGCTTGTTACATCCAGAGTATTTTTTTCTTGAAGTTAGTTCATTTACACGGCTCAGGCTGGATGTGTCACATGCACCTTGGAGACACAAACACAAGGAAAAGGCATTATTAGAGGGATACAGGTGTCTTCACAGGTAGGGTGTAAGTGAGGTTGGAGAATAAAGTATAGGGTGTGTGTGGGTGCTGCCCTTTTACGTCCCCCCTCCCCTCCCTCTCCTCCCGTGGCTATTATTTCAGCTATCTTTTTGTTCTTTCTGCAGAAGGGATCATTAAACCGAAATAATTCATTTGTGAGAAAGGTCAAAGCCACAGTCTGTTGGCACCCAGATACCAGAGTTAGGAGTGGTTGCAATAAGGGGGAAAAGACAGCAAAGGACGGAACCATTGATTCTTCTTGTGTGTGTGTGTGTGTTTTTTCTTTTTTATTGTCAACTCAGTGATTGAGGTGAGCAACCTTCTGCCTTTCGCTCAGCGTTAATGATAATCATCATCTTTAATACCTGTTATAGGTGAAGACACCGATCTTCAAGTAAATGTCACATCCGCTGTTTACTGAGGCCACTTTCTTGTCATTATGTTGGATGCACTCTTTGAAAAAAAGGTTCCAAAAGGTTTCATCCTGAAGGGCTGAGGTTCTACGCAGAACCATTTGCTTCTGAAGAATCCTCTTATGAATAAAGGGTCATTGTAAGACTAAGTTATCCACTAAAACAATGGTTAGTGGGAGAGAGATCTGTGGGTAATGTAGTCAATTCCTGGTTTTAGAGCCCGCCCCCCAATTGGATTCTCGAATAAACCCACTGAATATACAAGTGTTCTCGGTTCTACATTAGCCAGAGGAATAAAAATGTTGTCCTTGGTAGAATCCACTGGATGGGTTCTAGAATAAACCCTGGGGATTTAAATTTGATTCTAAGTAGAACCTCCTAGGTGGATTCTAGATTAAACGTTTGGACATAAAAGGGTTCTTGGTAAAATTCCCTGGGTGGATTCTAGATTAAACCCTTGGAATATAAAAAGGGTCTTGGCAGAGTCCCCAGTTGGGTTCCAGATTAAACCCTTGGAATATAAAAAGGTTCTCCTAGAGTCCCTGGGTGGGTTCTTGAATAAACCCTTACAATGTAGAGTGGTTCTCAGTAGAACATCATGGGTGTGTTTTTGATTAAAGCTGTGGAATATAAATTGGTTCTCGTGGGTAACTGTATGCATCCTTAGAAGGTGGAAAGGTCCTGGAAAGAACCTCCCATAGGGTTTTCTGTGTGGAACCTTTCCCAGATGTTCTCAGTATTACCCTTTATGTTGGATTCTAGGTAGATCCCTCCAAAAGAGTTCCAGTTGAAATATTCATACAATGTTCTAGGAGGAACCACATAGAGTTCTCCTGCGGCAACAAGACGAAGGACTCTTTATGGCTCTAATTAGCACCTTTATTTCTAAGAATGAGAGGAGGGAAAGTAAGGAGGCAGAGGAAGAGGACTGTCATCTTTTAAGTGCCAGAAATAGGCACTCACCCGCCCGATCCAAAACTCCCCTCCCCATTGTCTCTCCGGCTCCAGCCCACGTGTGCTCCCAGCTAACCGTGAAGCCAAATGCACATCCAGTCGCACAATAACAACATCCATTCTTAACAAGATTACTCCGGCAGTCCCAGTTTGGCTGATGGGACGTGTATGGGAGCAGAGGCGCAGGGATAAGCTGCCTGCAGCCGCCTGCAGCATTTCACATAGCTCTATCCATAGGAGAGGAGCCGCCTGGGGAGCGGAGCCAAACATTGAGCCCACAAGAGCACACTGGCACTGGGAGAAGGAATCTTGAGCTGCAACTGCTGCTGCTGCTGTGGCTTATGCCCACAACTACTATGTCAGAGGCAGGGGCCAATTAGCAGGTTTCAGATAATCATAATCTTTTGATTTGAATAATCAGATTTGAATAATTGTAACCTCATTTACTGCTACTGATGCTTGGCCAGTGTTTTGACTGGAAAACAGATTCATAAGTAAGCAGAATGTCCAACATCAGGCTCTTTTAATGTCGCCTTAATTTAGCCGTCTAACACTGCCTGGTGAAAATATGATTATACACGGGGCCGGTGTTTAGCCTAACAAATCAACAATCGCTTAAATGTCAGCACAAGACAAAGGCCAAGAGGCTTAAGCCTGTTAAATTGATGCTCTGAGAAAGATATTAACCAAACAAAGCAAAAAAAAACAAAAAAACCCTATTTTGAAAAGACTAATTTAGCCAAAGCTGCACACGAGCCAAGTGTTTTGAGGTGAACTGCTTTAATTCCTATAAATTAGTTAGAGCAAAGTTCAAGGCAGAGTGCCAGATGATTTAGCCTGCTAAGCGCTCCACCTCCGCAGAGCCAGCACAGGCCGGGGCCCGGTGAGCCAGGGAGTGCGAGAGGGAGGCGGGAGGAAAATGAGAGGAGAGGGGAGGGGAAGCAGTTAAGAGGGGGCTGGGTGGACTTAATGAGAGGTGGGGGGCTTTTCTGGATTTCCGCTGGAAGAGTTTGACACCGTCGACTGGCAAAAACTGACGTGGGAGCGAGCTAATCGCGGCGATGCAGTCCAAGGTGAAACCATAAAGGGGCCATTTGCTGTGAATTAGCAGTGATGTAGAAGCTCTGCAAAAAAAAAAAAAAGTGGCCCCCGTGCGCTCTCCTCACTGTACAACACGGATTTAATCACGCTGAGCCACAGATGTGAGTGATAGCAGCAAGCTTGTTATTTTGCTCAGGGACTCTGAAGCCGTGTGAATGGATGTGCTTTCCTGTTAAATTATAATTGCAGCTGATGCATGTACACAAGAGAGCTTCCAGGGATCGCGGACGAGACGCGTCATGCGCCTCCTTACAATACACTGAGCCGAGACATGATTTCAGCTCCCTTATGGAAATACACGGGGAGGAAAATACAATGTGTGATTTAATGCACAGCAGTCTGCAAGGTACATGTAAAAAGAGAGCTGCATGCTTTGTGTTTAGACATGTGGGTGTGTTTCCAAAGACATAAAGAGGGAAACTGAGCCAGTGATATTTAAAAAAAATGACACATCTGCCAATGGTTGGTAAAATTACTCGGCAATAACATTTAAGGCGCAAGCAGTGATGATGCTTTGAAAGTAATAATGCCAGCAAGGATGAGGTCACCGGTAAATTTGAAACAGCACAGCATTCAGACTGCAATTTCAGCTGGAAAACACATATCCAGCAGTTTAGAGAGAAATCTTTCATAAATATGACTCCGTCGACACTCCAGCAAATGTTTGCAAAGATACACCAGCTATAAAAGCTGCGCAGACACACGGTATTTACTGTTGTAACCCACATGTCTAAATATACTCCATCCAAGCCTGCTCGTCTCATTTCAGTCCATAACACCCCCGAATGGACTGCTGTACGACATGCACACAAACATACTTGTTAATGGGAAGCAGGACGACAACACGAAGCCATAGACAACCTGTCAAGCTCTTGGAGGGCAGCACTAATGTGATCCCACAGCTCTATCAGAGCCACCACTGGGCCCAGTGTTTTATTACAGACCGGGAGGGACAGACAGAGGGAGAGATTGGAAAGCAAGAGGGAGACTGTGACCATGGCCCATTGATATAATGGCCCTGCCGGCATTAGTGATATACAGTACAGGTGAGCCTCCAGGAGAGAGAGGAGCGCGCTAACCGAGCAGAGAAAAAGGAGGTAGAAGCAGAGGACAGAGGGATGTTAGTATGCCTTTTTTTTTCTAAATTACACAAGAGGAGGGGATGGAGATCTAAGGGCTGAGAGACAGAGGAGCTGCTGCTAGACTGCAGCTCAATACAGATCTTTGTGGTGCTGCCTGAGGAGAGATTACAGAGCTGTATTCCAGGAGCTGTTGTGGGTGTGAGAAACCAAATGGAATGAAATGAAGTCCAACAAACATCGATGGGCTTTCCCCCCGCCTGGATTTAATGACAGCTTTTTTTGACGCAATCCCTCTCACCATGGCACTGGAACCTGTGTCTAATTTGGGCTATAATTCAGAATTTATTATATCTGAGCCAATGCTTGTAATTTATGTGTCATAATGGCTATCAATCAAGGGCAATAATTCGGCTAATATTCTCGTTAACTCCCACTCCTCATCCATCCGTCAGAGGCAGCTCGATTGTTGAAGCCAGAGTAAATGCAGATTAAAGGGATAGTTCAGATTTTTTTTAAGTGGGGTTGTATGGGGTACTTACACCTCCAGTTTGGAGAAGCAGATTGGAGTTCGACACAGAGGCAAAGCACTGTACTGCTGTGGATGGGGTCCTGCATCAAAATGTATTTTAGCCTCCTAAGGAAAGTTTCACCTGAAAAAAAACAGTTCAAGTGTGCGCTATATTGACAATATTTTCACTGCTTTTCCCTTTCTATCAGACAGCCCCTTCCATGGGGAGCTGTTAACAGCTTCAGCTCTCTATCAACCCACCAGTCTCTGCTGTCATTTTAGCTCGCTGAACTCACGGGGCTGCTAGTCTACCGCTACTTCAGCCAGTTGGTTAGTTTGTGTTATTGTGTGACATTGGCAAGTATTTATTGGTATGTAATCCTAGTAAAGGCTCAAGTCACACAATCAAATGGTCAACAACATTAATTCTTTGAACCCTGGGTAAATTGTCTTGATTTCTTTCAAAGACATGGAAAAAAGGTAATGAGCAACTTACAGAAAAATGACCCAAATATTGGCAATAAATTTGCAAAAAAGGAAGAAAATTTCTTCAAAAATCTTTCTTGCAATTTGTGGGACATTTCTTTTCAGGTTGTTCATTGCCTTTTTTACCCATGTTTTCAAAAGAAAATAATTCGTTGAAAGATTTAAATACACAAGAAAGCAATGTTGATTCAGGTTTTAAAGGGTTAAATCAGTGTTGTTTCTCATTGGAGTCTGGCTTTTATGAGAGCAACATAACGGCTTCATTTTCTCACTGGAGATCACTGTCTGGCATTTAGGTAAAACAGTGAAAATACTCTCAATATAGTGTTACATTTAACTAATGCAGAATTTTTTAGGTGAGCCTTTTTTTGGACAGCTAAAATACGTTTTGTCGCTAAACCCTCCACAGCTGACCATTGTTTTGCTTCCATGTCCAGCCTGCTTCTCCAACCTGAGGGTGTGCCAACTGACATCTACTGTATGTAATACAGTAACGATAAGTACCTCATACAACCCCACTTCAAAAAATCTGAACTATCTCTTTAAGACGGGGGGGGGTCCTCACTAATCAAAGGCCACATCGGCACAATGCATTCAAGAAGGGGGATCAACCTTTGATCTGCTGTAAACCAGCAACAGTCGGGCCCTTTGGCAGGACCAGGCAGTCTCAGCTGCATTCAGGAGTCAATCTTGCTGTAGCTTTGCCTCGCTGCCTCGCATCGACGACGCCAAACACTTGGAGAAAATTTTAACAATGTCATTGCACCACACCCCATCGGCCCTGGAGGCAAGCTTACTCAGGCTCAAGAGTCACTCTCTCTCCATAATCACCCCGTCACAGACAGAAAGAGAGAGAGCGGGGCAGAGGTGGAGGTGGGGGACAGAGACGGAGAGAGGCAATCCAGCCGAGCAGAAGTAGCTCACATCAGTATTTATAGACTGATGTCCCACATCTTGTTCTGGCTCTCCAAAGTGCAGAAAGCAACAAAAAGTTCTGAATTGAATTTGGAAAAACCATGCTCAGATAAAAGATGGTTTACTGAGGTCCAAGTAGAGGTGGTAAACAGATAGGGAAAAAAGTAATCTTGTATCATTGTGAGCCATAGAAATCCCACTATATCAGATATACCATTCAGCAAATAAATACATGTTAAGGGTGCCTTTTTTCTGAGCAACACACCAAACCAATGATTCCAAGGGGTGATCTCTTATCACCTGAATGTACCTCGAAAGGGAAAAACAAGAAAGAAGGATTAAACCATTTCAGACAAGTCACAACAAAAAAAAAAAAATTGTCTTCAATTTTGGGGGCACACATCACTTTTATTATAGAATATCACCTCTGCTTTGAGCAAAACACCCTGCAGGCTTCTATTACACCACTGATGTGGTACTACCAGGGCCCTTTTTGTTGGGAATCCTGTCAAACAGCTTGTTTGGAAGAACGAAGCTTGTGTTTCTTTCTCTAACCACACACACACACACACACACACACACACACACACACACACACACAGACAAAGCTATTTTTTCTTCTGGACATATCCGTTTTCTTTGCTGAATCAATAATCAAAGCCTTTCTTTTCTCTTCTGTATCACTGTCAGTCCTCACAATCTCACAGTTCAAGCTTGAATTGATGAATATTAATGGTTGATTATCAATTCTCTTTGTGCAAAAAAAAACACACACACAATGCCGCAGCGGATAAAAGCATCGGACAATGGGTACGAGGGATCAGTCAATTTACCACATCTACACTACAGACTGGAATCCATCATTATCAATCCACCGCACGCTATATGCTAAACGATCGCCGGGAAGGGAAGTAAAAGGAGTCTGGAAAAGTTAGCGTCTGAGGCTGTTAAGATGTTCCGGCGTTCGCTGCCATCCATCTGCCTCACACAACAAAGGCAGGAATTCTGATTTCTCTTTGGTGCAAACACAGCAATTTGTTCACTGTTTGTCTTTTGTTCTGAGGCGATGTTTTGCCTTTAATGGCCTGGTGTAATTGAGCTGCTTCTTTGTATGTTTTGAATAATTAAAATAGCTTTGATTGAAGAGGCGGGAATACATGGCTGACGTTGCAGAAGGTTTGCCAAACTGATCAACGATATTACAACAACCTCATGCACATTTTATTTTAAAACCCAGGCTTTTCCATTGCGGCTGTGCATTGGTAAATCAAGAGCTGCTTTACCTAAAAGTACCCTTGGCTTGCCTTCCAATGGCCTACATGAGAGTCTTTACTCGCTCAAGTGGCATCTCCTACTTGTCGTCAACAATGAGCGAATGCACGTCCCCCCAGCTCGGTCCATGCGGGCGCTACGTTCAAGCCTATCTACCTTCACACTCCATTTGCCTATTTCTATCCTTAATGACGGGTTATTTCTGAAGCGTCCCTGGCTCATGATGAGTAATCCTAAAATCCCTTCCAACACCGTGTTCGTTTTAAGCTACAGCCGAGCAACAAGCTTTCACAGCTGTCTCCCCTGCTTCACTTTAACAGGTACTGCATGTCTGCTTCCCCGACGCCGACGGGACTGACGGGGGCTGACGAACACGCCGCTCAGTGAATCACAATGTCAAGAAACGACGCGCTGAAGAAGAACAGCAAAAGGGAAGGGTGCTGTCACGCCTTGTGGCCGTCCTTCTCACTCTTCCACACCTCCGCCTCCTCTAAACCTCCTCCTCCTTCTCCCCTCTTGCTTTCCTGCGCTCATGCTTTTGCCGAGAGAGAACACTGAGAGTGACACACCGTTAAAAATCGATGGCGCAATCTCTCTCTGTCCCTCGCACAAACACTATCTCTTACTCGCTTCCTCGCAGTGTTGGTGGAGTTGAGGGTTGCAGATTGGGGATGCACACATAATTAAACCTCAGAGTGTGCCCGACAATAAAAAACTATGGGATGGAAAGAGTCCAATATTGGCCCTGGACTTCCTTGATGATAGGCCCACAACCACAGACGGCCTCACACGCAGTGGAGGAAATTGTGCAAAACACACAGAGAGCTGTATGACCCATTTGAATCACACCTCCCACCCATTTGATTCATTTTTTAATTACGCGTGAGAAACACAGAGGAAAGGGGAAGAAAAAAGGAGAAGAGAGAGATTTATCGTCTTCAAACCAATGCAGTGCCATCTCGGTTTAACATAGGACTTATCTGAGCTCTGCCAGGCATAGTCATGAGCACTTAACCTTGCAGTGAACGCAACCTATCATCATCACCTCGCGAAAGGCAAGCTGAGTTCTTCTTCACCCTGAGCTGCCCCCCTACCCTGCGCCCGATCCCTGAATGTCCTTCAGAGGGAAGATGCTTATATCTAACCTATCCGAGAGTCGAGCTTGTTGCAAAGCATTAACCGAGGCCGAGGAGAGAAAGCATCCTTCATGAGCGGATACTTGATTTTGTGCCACCAACCCTAGCAACATTTCACACAAAGGCCACAGGCATCAAAGACAAAGTGTGTAAGCTTGAAATTATGAATCACAACTCTGTTTTTTTTGTCAGTAAATGTTCTTATTGATTGCATTTTCTGGTATTTTGTGTCAAATCTTTGATGCTCAAGCTCTCACAGCTGAGCTCTAACCTTTAAAATTCCAAGCTCTCCGGATGGTCACCGTGGCCCCGGTGAGTGCTTGTTTGTTTCCTGACGAGCAGCCATTGTCGAATCCAGCAGAGGCTGCCTAATTGACTCGCTTGAAAAATTAATGCATCGCTTAACAGCATTTTTGTGTTCGTATGGTATTTAGAAAACACAGGTGCAAATCCCACATGGTGGCGAATGTTTAATTGATTCAGCCGTATGACAATGCTCGGGACAGAAGAGGAAAAAACAGGAGGAGAAATTTAAACTTGGACCACACTTGACTTGTTTTCTTGTGCTACGGCAGCTTTTTTGCTCCTGTCAGGTGCCATGTCTGGAAAAAACATAGTAATACAAAGCACTACAATGGCACTATGTCATGAACAAGATAGGCATACCCAACAATTATCAAATATTAGGCACCACAACATTGTTTGCAAAAGCTATTACCGAACAAGATCAAATATGCTTGATGGCATGCAATCGGGTCCATGCCAGAGTGGCTGGGTGATATTCTGGGGGAGGGAAGCAAGCGTGGCTGCCAGGCTGACTCTCCCCAGGTGAGTCCCAGCAATGAGCTGTGAACAAGCTGCTTTGGCCGGGGCTGGCCAGCAGCCTCAACCCCCTCCTCCTCCCCTGAAACCTGCCTGACACTTCCACAGGCCAGGGAGCAGGTGGCCCCTTAGCCGCAGGATCAGCCCGCAGTTCTGTTCATTACAGAGCTCCGATGGAAAAAATAACCCTCTTTTATGTTATGCACAATTCACCTTCAATCACAGGAAGACAATGTAAGCGAAAATGGGGGATATAAAGAAAGACTGTTTCATGCATGTAGATTTTTGTGTGAAAAATGTGATGAAGTAAAAACAATCTGACTACGACACAGTGTCTCCTATTTCAAGGACATCCAACAAAATGTTGCCACTATTATTTGATGAGAGTTTAATTATTTCCAAAGGCATTTTGCCCCCCCATCCCCTCCCCTTTCTCTTGTCCCCCCATATTTCTGCTTCCCCTTGACAACCAAAACCCTCCCACAGCCCATGGGGAAAGGAGGAAAAAAATTGGAGGGAGCATTCAAATGGCCGAATTAATGTTTCCACACGATAAGCGAGCTTAATATAATGCTGACAATCACAGCACTCACCCTGCCAACTAGAATTGGATCGGGTCCAGAAAATTCCTCCAGCACAAACATTTGATTCCAAACCCATCCTCTCTTGGCGCGGCTCAGTAATCTTTGTCCTTCGCCAGGACCGCTCGCCGCCACCACTGCGGACCCACCAGTTTGTGTACTTTTGGACTGCCCCATGATAGGAGTCATAGACACACAGGGAACACAAGTAATCCACACCAGCAGCAAGGACATCCACAGATCCACCAGCATCTCCTCGGACCGCTTTGGCATCCTGTCGTTGTGTGTTTTTTGTTTTGTTTTTGTTTGTTTGTTTTTTTTTCTCTTTATGAGACTCTTTCTCTCTCCCCCGGCCCCTCTCTCTCTCGTTTCCAGCTCCTCTCTTCAGATCAACAGCTCCTTCTTAGATAACAAGAAAAGGTTACTTGTGTCCTCTTTGAACGGCGGAGCTTGCATTCATGGTGTGATAAAGGTCACTTGCATGGCTTGGCATGCCTCCATAGCAGTTGGTGAGGGGGTGAGGAGCTCAGCGCAGCATCCATTTGGCATTATTCCGAGGGGGAGACCTGTATGGGAGCAATCGCAGTTGTTTGTTAGTTGTCTTTTAGTCTTGCGAGGAGTTCTTAGGAGGAGGGAGGGGGAATAAGAAAACAGAGACAAATAAACATTTGAGCAAATCAGACGAGACAGACAGATTGAGATAAAAGAAAATAAATGTTCCTGAGGCAAGCAAAAATAGATATTTAAAAAAGGGGATTTACTTTAAAAAAAAACAGGAAGAAAATTCTCATTCATAATGTCACTTCATCGTTACACATGATCCATCTGCACCAGTCATGACCCTTTATTGCAATCTTGTTTTCATATGATGCTGCTCCAATTGAACAACAAACGGGGATGTCTGTACTTTGAGGCTATTCAGCCCACAACATCAGATTGCCTTGCTTTAATCTGTTGTTCTGGGGATTATCCTGGAAAGATTTTGAGCAATTACATGTTCCTTGTGATTAATGTTTTCACAATTACATTTTGGGGTGAAACATTGTCATGGGCTGCGATCAAATTCTCTTAACATCCATGCATGATTGCATGCATGCAATAGTGTGAGCTTTGGGTAGAGGGGGTGGCTGCAGGTGAGCGCTACAGTGTCAACAGCGCTGCAGATCATTGATATCATAGTAATCCAGATCAGATAGTTGTGGAGGCATTTAGAGAGGCGTTTAATTAGTGAATCTAATATGTATTGTTACACCACAGCTGCTTTTTTTTTCTAACATAACAACTTCTTTTAAACACAGAAAAACTGTCATAAAATAAATCAAATTAAATACAACAGAATGAAGGATGTAGCCTAGTGTGAATTTTGCCAGTTAACCTGCTCACTCGCTTCACACTCAGAATGCTAAACCAAAGGGTTTTCCAAAAGCACTGACACAAAGGGCTGGTTTAGACTTGTCCTCGGCTAAAAACTGATGCAGGTGGACGTGCTATCACAGCCCGGAATGGCTCGCTTTCAGCACAGTGTCACTGTTAGTTCTGGTAACTTTTACCACGCACAGGGTTCCGCTGCTGTGCTCGTATGCTGGCTGCAGGAATGCAATCCCAAGGACAATAAACTGCACCGTATTCCACCTGAAGCCAACTGCAATATCATAAAGTGTGGAGTGATCCGAGTTACAGTGACAACTATACGATGCCCGGAGACTAAAAGATGCAGGAGCAGGTTAATAAAGGAGAGAAAGGAGGTGAATATACGTCTGATAAAATAGAAAATTATACATTATATAGAATTAAGCCATAAATATTTGGTGCATTTTCCTCTTTTTAGTGCGTTTTAAGTCTCTGTGGTGCGTGACTAAGCAGGAGGTTTCAGCACCACGGAGGTAGGACAGCTCCCCGCCTGAGAAGCAGCAGTTCCAGACAGCTCAGCCGCAAAGCGAGCGCCGGCAGCGGAGGAGCTGTCCAAGGTACACAGATGCAATCCATTTCGTTAATTCCTGATCACCCGGTGGAAAAAATAAAAAAATAAACCCACGAATTGATGTACAAAGTTTGAACCACTTGCCTTTTAACGCCTCTGCGATACTCTGCAGCACTACCCAGATTACCCAAATTCGCCCTCTCTCACTCTCCCCCTCTCTCTCTGAAGTTTTACCCTTTGAGGACACATTGTTTCCAATAAGCCCTGCTCGGTGCACCAAATGTGGCACTAGAGCGCACAAGCAGTCCGATTTACGGAGAATAAAGCACATGCAGACAGTATATGTGCCACTTAGACGGCGGCACAGGCAAGTGAAATGTGAATAAAGATGATAAGTTGCAGACCTTTCTGTCGCTCCGTGCCGGGGAAAAAAATGAGCGTATCCCCGCGATGGATAAAGGCTCTATGAGAAGTCCCCCCTCCGCTAAACACCAGTGTAATTCAGTAATACCTGTTTATATAAATATAACATTGGCGGGCTGTACTTACTAGTGAGATCATTTTCCGTTGCTGCACCATTTTTTTCTCCTTCAAAATACGCAAAAGAAAGTCCAATGCGTTTCATTCGAGGCGGTGGGAAAATGAGCAAAAACGGCGGAGAGGCTAGAAATCCTTCCTGCAGTTTGTCAAGGCGGAGTGACAGCGTTTGGGGTTTGTAGTTAAGAGCTCCGACAGGCTTGCTGGCCGACTGGAAAAGTGAGGAGGAGATGGAGGAGAGATGCACGGTGGCAAAGAGAGCCTCCCCTCCACGGCGCTCATTGGGTTGATGAGGAGCCGGGTCAACAGGCGCACAAATGAATGCATGCCGCTCTTGGCCAGGCACTGACGCGCAAAGGTTATCGTCTCATATTGCCAGCTCTACTGTAGCTGGAGATATCACATAGGTGCGTTCAGGTAAAAATCCCTCTCATTACTGTGTTCCTTTTCGCTCTATATTCTCTTCGCTTTGCTGAAGCAGCGACGCACAGTTGACCCTCACTTCTCTCCTATATTAGTGAAATGAAATAGGCCGGGCGATTAGTGAAACGAAACCGAGGCTGCTCATTTACACTGTCATTTGATAGGGTTAACATATGGACACGCACATTGTAGCCCCGTTGAAACATAGTAAAGCTTTTCATGTCATATTCTACTTCCTAAATCCCTTAAACGGAAACTTTTGTGGTTCAGTTTATTTACATTCTTGGCACACCAGCGCGTAAAAAAACATCAAAGCCCACATAATTAAAAGACAAGAAACAGAGAACGCGTTACACAGGTCTTATTGAGACAGTTAGTGAAAAGGTCATGCTCATCATTGCATAGCTGAGTGTGTGTGTTTGTGTGTTATGAGTGACAGCAGAGGGGGCCCATGCTGCTGTCCGTGAAGAGAGCCCTCTAGTGTTTGGTCGACTACTTGGCAGCAGCAGAGGAGGCCTTTGGGGAGCAGCCTTCATTAGTACAACAGGAGAGGATGGTCAGTGTCTGACACCAACCCTGACACTCATGACTTTTTTTTTTTTTTCAGCTGTGAGTCTCTTTATGAAATTAGCCCATCGAGTAATAAACTGCTCAAGTGATAGCGTCTCATTCCCACCACCTCAAACCAAGTGCTGAGGTGCATAGATGCATATTCAGCAAGTCAGAGGGGGAAAGTCTGCAAACACAACATGTGATTGTATCTTACCACCTTAGCACAAGGGAGTTGTTCCTCTTAGGCTTTGCCTGGTGGAGGCCTTTTGACCCAAGTGCCAGAGATCCCAATTAGCAAAGACATCAAGTCTACCATTATTTATTTCTGTACCATTTAATTTTCTTTCCGCTCATGCTTTGATGTTGCAGCTGCGTTTCAGATGGGAATTCTCCAATCATCTTTTTTAAAAGCTCCTGCTGCATAATACATTAGGCTGTAAATGTTGAGCCATGTTGCTCTTGCTCCATATGAATGAAGATTTCATTGACAGACACATATCTAATGTGTGTGTGGACAGAGTTAAATGTATTAGAAAGACTGCCTCAGGGGAGAGCTGTTCATTTAAAATCACAGTACATGTTTAAGTAAATAAACAGTGAAAAAGCACATGACAGTGGCTGAATCTGTTGGCGTGGTGGAATTAATTGCCACAATAATGGGCTAGTATTATTTTTAACCTTGTGATTCTGTGTGTGTGTGTGTGTGTGTGTGTGTGTCGTGGCAAAATGTGGTCCTGGAGAAACACATACTGTAGCAGGAACTACCACAGAAGTTGTTTTGAGTACTTTTTATAGGTGTTTGTAGCCCAATCAATTAACCCTAAATATGAATACACACAATGGAGGGTTAATGGCTAAGTATTAGGGGTAGGCTGTCCAGATTCCAGTTGTGATAGAGGGTCAGGGCAAAATGTCAAAGTTCATTTATACCGCCTTTACGTATAAGAACAGACACATCCATTTCAAACGTAAATATCATACTTCCATGCGTCCTTTATGATGTCATAGATATGGCCAATAGATGGCATTGAAGGGCAGAGCCAGAAGTTTCAGGGATCAGTGGAGGAGGTCTCAATATTTAACCTTTAAACTGAGGCATCTATTAATAAAGATTTAAATATTACGATAACCATCATATTATCGTTATTATAGTTTCATGTTGTTTTGATGTATTATATTCCTTTTCTTTATAACAAGCATGACAAGAGAAATATCTAGCATTCAAGTGTCTCATTGTTAATATTGATTTGTGTATTGTATTAACACATTTTGACATATTCCCAAGTCACATTCCCCCCTCTGATGGCCATACGATGTCTGAAATTTAACAGAAGTACAGCAGCGAAGTTGCTGCACTTGTTACTGCCACTCTTCTATCAGTGCAGACTGGCAGGATTTCTAGCATTAGCCTGCAGATTACAGCTAGTGGTGTGGTAAAGAAGCAGTGTTCTTTTTCAATTTGATAACTTATGTGATCAATATGGGCTGAAAAATTAAGCAAACACATAAGTACTAAATACTGCATGTCATCAAATGGCCATTTGAGGCTGGCTCCAAAACGGTCAACCTCTGTAGGCCCCTATTTTAAAATACTCAACTTTACAGCAGACATACACATGTTTACACCCTGCTTTGGTCTCTAAAGCTAATTTCAACATTACTGACAACTATATGGGAGGTTAATTTTTGTTTAACTTACCTGTTGACCAAAATATGTTAAATACGGGGCCTGAATAAAATGCAGCTTTATTGACAGGATGTCTGCAAGGCATCACCATAATCTGTGAGTCAGGTCCATCCCTTGGTCTTCTACTTCTTGTCTTTGGTCACTTTTGGCTCCAAAACACCAGGATGATGACAGCCAAAATGCTGAATTTGACTTTTCAAAACAGCAGTCCACCCACCAGTCGGTGATGTGGCAGTAGCTATGTAACTATTTTTATACAGCCTATGGGTGAAACTTAGGTTTTAAATTAATTGTGAGCATCGTGACGATTGTAAAACTTTGCCTATGGCCCACATAACAGCAATTACCACTACAGAAGACAGCATATTTACGAGGTCCTGCAACATTCTTCTATTTACATGAATTCCAGCATACTAATGATGTATCAGGATCTTGAAGGGTTGTCCCATGTAATAGGGAATGCTTTTAACCACTTGTAACGCAGCTCTGGAGGGCAAGGTTGCGCTCAAAAACAAGGGGTGGGGCTAAAAAAATATTAAAAGGGATTGGGCCTGTCTGTATGTGGATTGATTTTGTCAGTGTGATAGTGTCACAACCATGCACGATGCGGTCTCAAAACTTCACAGGTGTGTAGTTGAGATCAAAATAAATGCTGATTACTAAGACTGAGGATAGGAAGAAGGGAAGGGGCAAATATTCACCCTCACTTTTTGTATCCCAGCTCGACCCTAACAAGATGGTCTCTTGTTATTTAATGACGCAGTCTGATCTCCCACTTTCTGTCACACACACACAAATATACACACACACACACACACACGCTGCTGGGGACTGAAAGCCATACACCCTATAGTGAAGTGTTAAAAATGGCGTGTGTGATTGAGTCATTAAAATACCTGCTCCAGCCAGCAGGTGCACAGCTGAGTATGGAAATTAACACACACACCCTCAGGTCCCCTCTTGGCAAAAATAAAAAAAATTCACTAGAGGCCTAAAGACAGAATTTAGTAAGATTTAGAGCCTGACCAAGTGGGTACTTAAAACACGTCCCCTTTTTGCACTTTAGTCCCCTGTTGGTGAATGTGTAACAACATGGAAGAACACTGTTATATAGGTTCACCAGTGCACAGACATACACACACACACACACACACACACACACACTACACGGTAAAAGCAGAGGTCAAAGCATATCCTCTAATTCATGCTTAACAATATATACTACTTTAAAATTGAATTACTATTATTTGTGGCACGTTTTTTAAAAGGTGGGGCAAAACATCCATTGACAACCCATGAATCTGAAACAAACTAATCATTCCAAAATGTCTCAATGTGAGTGGAGTTCTGTCAAAATAAGAAGGCTCCAGCTTTAAATTAGTGATTAATTCCACTGACATGTCTCCTGCCAGTGATCAAAATATCAGATGGCTTTGAAAAAGGCAAAGTAAGTGAAGGGGAAATGGTCTTTAGAATGCAAGCGTCCTCAATCGATCATTAGTTACTGCTTTGTCAGTGGTATTAATCACAGAGCTGTTGCAGTGTGCGCCACCGACTTCTACATCTGAGAGTCCGCCAAACAAGTCACCACCACAGGGACCTTTACTATACCCACGTTATTGCTTGATTGAGGTTTTCTTGTATGTAATTTGTTCACTGACCAATCATTTAAAGCACGAGCCTGCCCACTCTTATGGTTATTCACACCACGGTATTCTCAAATGCAAGTGTAAGAGCCTGTTAAGGCAGGTGTATGTGTCGTCAAAGACACATTTTTGCAAATAACCCCACCACCACCAGCATCACCGCCGCCCCCGCACTCTCATTTGGCCGAGTGTCTGACTCAACACCTATCACTCGTTTGGATGAGTCTTCATTGAAACAGCATCCAGCCTGAGGTTGAGATAACCAGCAATGGCAAACTATGCTTTTAGCTTGATGTTCCTTCTTTGCTTTGCTTTACTTTACTGTTATTGCTGTCGTTGCTGGTTAGACTCCCCACTCCCCCTGCTGTGCCACCACAATGCTAATCTTGACAGCTGCGGCTGGCCAACTGAATCCACAGTAAATGCTGCAAATTCCTTTAAGGGAAACTCCTCATAACTGTAGACTATATAACATAAGGGACATAACCACCTTGACGTCACTCATTGGTTTGCAGACTCCTATTTTGAAGTCCTGAGCTTGGCTTTTTTTTGTTGTCACTAACTTTGAATTTTGGAATCAGAAGTGGCCATGTTTTTAAAAGAGTGGCATTTGCATTAATACTAGCTGCTAGCTCTTTTAGCATTGTGCATTTAAAGCAACGATTAAATGTGATAATACAAATTTTTGCTGACGTAAAAAAAAACAACATTTAAACAATGTACTAACAGGAAAACTGAACATCTGAGTCCTTATTGCACACAACGTCATTTGAGTGTGAGTTTTTTGGCATCCAGTTATTGAGGCATTGACATCCACATTTTGACTGGAACTGTGTCATATTTCTTACTCATCTAGCACTATTTTATTGTTAAAAATAAAATAAAATCACAGTGCAGCTTTAAAGGAAGTGGGGCCGTTGGGACCAATGCTCATTCACTTCCTCCTCTTAGGATTTCCCTGGTGATCAAGAGATTGAAACTACTGTAGTTTCCCTGTGGTCACAAATGTGTCTCTCTAATGTTTGAGCTACTGCTACAGTCACTACTGCAAAAAAAAAAAAAAGGTTACAATGACGATGTCATTACAGTTCAGGTGTTAGGGGTAGTGTTGGAGATGGAGGTTGGGGGAATGGCTCTGTATCTAAACTGACCAAACTGTCTTCCGCTTCCTCCGCTTCCTCCTCTTCACCTCGTCCCTCTGTCTCGGTCAATAAAACATTAAATAGAATCAGTAAAAGTGCTCTACTCAATAGACATGCAGCTGGTGGACATGAAAGGCATGGAAATATTCATTGTTCTTCATTGTCAAGTGTTGCCCTCTCCATTTGACAGTATAATATTAACAGCACAATTGAATACCTGCGCTGGTTCCTTCCATTTGACTCCTTCAAAAACTGCCATGGCTGATTTCAGGCAGGTTTTTAAAATCCCTTTTTTGAGCCGTGAATTGTTTAAAATGTCAAAATATGCAAATCACTCCTGACCTCTTTTGAATCATAAAACGCGGCATAAAATCAAACTTATATTCGACTCGAGTGTGAGGGAAAAAAATATGAAAAAAAATACCCCTCCTGCTTAAACACTTTTCCTGTTCAGGCAATACTCAAACCCCAGGCTTGAAGTCGCTGTGGAATTTCGGGTGACGTCTGTGTTTGAGCAAGCCGGGATATAAGTACAGCATGTGGCACATTAGCATTCCTAAAAGTCACACTTTAATTGGTTGCAGATTAAAGTTAATTGATTTAGCTGATAGTTTTAAAGCTCCTGAAGATAATTAAGTGCAGTGTTGAGAATTCTGATATGTTGACATTTTGGAGAATGAACAACCTGCAACGTGTGGGTACAACATAATGTTAACTAACATCTTAATCAT